>NW_025999949.1:35158790-35395518 GCF_001458135.2 Marmota marmota marmota | reverse complement strand
AGAGAGAGAGAGAGAGAGAGAGAGAGAGAGAGAGAGAGAGAATTTTTAAATATTTCTTTCTTTCTTTCTTTTTTAAGTTTTCGGCAGACACAACATCTTTATTTGTATGTCGTGCTAAGGATCGAACCCAGGCCGCACGCATGCCAGGCGAGCGTGCTACCGCTTGAGCCACATCCCCAGCCCTCAGTGTAGTTTTGATTTATACTTCCCTGACTGGGTTTTAGCTATTTTAACAGGTGAGTTTCATTGTGGTTTTAATTTGCATTTTCCACATGACTAATAATGTTAAGTATCTTTTTCATTTGCTTACTTGCTATCCTTGTGTCTTCCTTGATGAATTATTCAAATCTTTTGCCCACTTTTAAAGTTAGTCCTTCCCCTTATTCTGGGTTGAAAGTTCTTCATTATTTGGATACAAGTACTTTAAATCATCCCTAGATTTCTTATAGGTACACTATGCTTTTCTTCCAGGCTGTGGCTTTTTTCATTCTCTTAACAGTGTATTTAAGAGCAGAAGTTATAAATCTTGATATCTATTCATGGGTATTATTATTTAAAAAAATTTTTTTAGTTGTAGTCAGCACAAAACCTTTATTTCATTTATTTATTTTTTATGTGGTACCAAGGATCGAGCCCAGCGCCTTGCATGTGCTAGGTGAGTGCTCTACCGCTGATCCCCAGTCCCATGGATTTTTTTGGCATCATATTTAAGAATTGCCCAATCCTAGCACACAAAGGATTCCTCCTTTTTCCAAGTTTAGATATTTCACCTTTAAGTCTGTGATTCATTTTGAGTTAATTTCTGCTCATGATATAAGTTATGGATCCAAATGATTTGTAGGGCTCTTCCAAGGCCTGGAGTGAAGTTCACTTCCTCCAGAGGACCTTGTTTTTTGCTTCAGCCCATCTAGGGTCATCTTAAACAAGTTCAAGCCTTGAGGTGGTTTGGACCACTCAGGCCTGCAGCAGCTCTCCAGAGGTTACTCTCCTGCTGGGATGTCTAGTCTCTGGGGGCCCTGTGTCACAAGGTAGGGTTTGTAGTTGCATATCTGTGGATTCTGTTCTGTATCTGTCAGTTGGACCAACGGGGGTCAGTAGTATTGTGAAAGAATAATGCTTGTACTCAGTACGTACAGACTTATTTCCTAGTCATTATTCCCTAAACATTACAGTTTAATAGTTATTTATATGACATTTCCATGCATTTGGTATTATAAGAAATCTAGGGATGATTTAAAGTGCTAGGGAAGATGTGGTTGGTCCTGTGGACACACTACATTATCTTGTAAGGTTCTTGAGCACCTGTAAATGTTGGTATTTGTGGGGATCCTGAAGCCAATCTCCCATGGATACTGAGGGATGACTCTGTGTACCTTGGAGGACCCAGCCTTTGAGTCCTGTCCCTGATCCCTGTACTCGTATAAAAATGAAAATTGACGGGCTGGGATTGTGGCTCAGCAGTAGAGCGCTCGCCTAGCACAGGCGGGACCCAGGTTCGATCCTCAGCACCACATAAAAAAAATAAAGGCATTGTGTTGTGTCCATCTACACCTTAAAAAAAAAAATATTAAAAAAAGAAAATTGAAAAGTTTCATATTGGAAGATTCCTTCAGGGCAAAGGTGATTTCTGTGCGTGTTCCTGGCTTTCCTTTAGCTTTGGACTGGTATTTCTTTCTTTTTAATTTTTTTTTTTTAAGTTCTAGATGGACGAAATATCTTTGATTGATTGATTGATTAATTAATTAATTAAGTGGTGCTGAGGATCGAACCCAGTGCTTCTATCCATCTTTTTAAGTCTTTTCCAGATAACGTAGCCCAAAGTTAAGAAGCCAAGAAAAGTTTTGTTCTTTCTTGCTTCACTCCATGGTCTAGAGTCTAGACCTGGACCTGATGTCTGGTGTGGTAGCTATTAGTATATGTGGCTATTTAAATTGAAGTTAATTAAAATTAAATTTAAAGTTCTGTTCCGTAATCACTCTAGCCTCATTTCACCTGCTTATTGGCCACCTGTGGCCAGTCGGCCACAATGGACGACATGGAAGTAGAATGTATTTGTTATCATGGGATGTTCCAGTGGCTAGATTAGGAAGCCTCTGCAAGGTTCACCTTGATATCTCAGTCTGCATTTCAGAGCCATGGACTTGCTTGTCCTGGAATCTACAGCTCACACAGCTGGACAGACAGTTGTGCTCTAATGGGTTATTGTGACCCCATTCTTAAGGCACTGTGTGGGCTCTTAGCTTAGGTGTGAGTGTTTAGCTGTGGTGTGCGAGTAGCAGACCATTAAATGTTGGTATTTTAATTTATAAATGCCTGTGAGATTAAGCAAGAGATCTAGTGAAAACCTTTTTTAGGTGTTGATCTTCTTCCCAGACTCAGGGTTCTCCTGTTGTTCCTGCCCTAATACTCTTCCAGTGGGGTACTGTGGGCTGTGGGACAGCAATGCTACCTGCCTGGAGGGGAAGAAAGGATGAGCACAGCCCAGGTGTTGGTGGAGTGTGCAGAGATTGGTCTGCTGCAGGTTCAGCTTGGTTTCTAGTATGGAGAGGTAGCAGAACCCACAGATATAAGGAAGGCCTGAAAGTCAGGACCCCCATTCATTCACCAAGTACTCCTTATGTGTAGTGGAGGGTGGTGGTTAGGGATGTATTGGAACCCCTTTCTAGCTCACAGATTACCAGTCCTGAGAATGTCCATACCTGTCAGGAGCAGAGGGCCTACCTGAAGTGGTTTTCATTGTCCTTATTCTTTGGGTCAGCCTGACAACTCCTGAGCACATTTCAAGGAACTTGGGGACATTGCTGATGGCCATTATCCTATCCTTCATCACCTGGAGGAAGGTTCAGCGTGTCAGGAGGTTGGGCTGTGGCTTATGCCCTGCAGGAGGGGGAAGGTCATGACAAAGGAGCAGATGGGGATGGGTGCAGGGGAAAGGCTCTTCATGGCTGCACAGGCTGGGGCTGCTCACTGGTCTGCCTATAGGTTTGGGGTCATAGCAAGCAGAAAGCGGAAAGGCTCAGTTCAACTGTATAGGATATTTGAAGTCTATTAACAAAGCAAGGTACATAGGCACTCTATCAAGCCTCCTCAAACTTTAATGTGTATATGCATAATCTGGGGATCTTGTTAAATTATAGGTCTAATTCAGACTGAGAGGCCTCAGCCTTGCATTTCTTGCAAGTAGGGGATACCAGCGCTGGGGTCTGTGGGCCTCATTTTTTTTTTTTTTTTTAAAGAGAGAGGGTTGGGGAGACAGAGAGAATTTTTTTTAATATTTATTTTTTAGTTTTCGGCGGACACAACATCTTTGTATGTGGAGCTGAGGATCGAACCCGGGCTGCACGCATGCCAGGCGAGCACGCTACCACTTGAGCCACATCCCCAGCCCAAGTGGGCCTCATTTTGAATAGCAGAGTTTGTGTCTTCAAAGTAAGGCTGGTAAGGTGACACTGAGCCTTACTTAGTTTGGAAGTCGAATAACTGTTGTCGAGGGCAGTGGTTAAGGGCAGGGCCTTCAGGTCAGAATTCTGGCTCTGTGATCTTGGACTCATTTGTTAATTTCTCATCAGCATTTCCTGTTACTTAAATGGGTCAAACAATACAGAACCCTAGATGTTGAAAGAATTGAGTGATACACTCTCTGATGGTACAAAGCCTGGCCTTATTAAATGTTGTACAGAAGACAACGATTAGAAGTAAATGTTTACATCAAAAGTTGGCCAGTTTTCAGAATACTCATCCCCCCTGCATCTTGGCCCAAATTGTCAGGTGGCTGGGCACAAGGAGTAGGGGTGCTTTCATTCAGGAAAACTGTACTTTCATTCAGGAGTACAGCTTCCCTCCCTCTCTGGGACTGGGACGGAGACCTGACCTATGCTGGAGGAGGATACCACTGTCCCCTCATAAAGCCTGGCTGGCAGAGACAAGTTGCTGATATAGTGGGAAGTGGCCCCCGCGAGGACTTGGAGGACTCCAAGATGATGCAGCTAGTCCCTTTAGACAGTGCTGTTCACTGTCAGTTCATGCCTGGACAGGGATGCTTGGCTAAGCATTCTTTAGTTGCCAACAGTTGGGATGAAGGAAAACCACATTTTGTACTGAGGGTTTTGAAAGATGCATAACTGAGAACTGACTTTTCTGCTAAATGGATATTAATAATGAATAAAACTATGTATTTCTTAGTTTTGTTTTAAAACTTTGGTGTTTCAGACATGCATGAAAACAAAGTTGTAATGAACTGCTGCGTATTCTTCACCTTCAGCCATTGTCACTGGGTATCACTAGCTTCTCTGAGGTATGGGTTGTTAATGTGGAGATTGTGAGGGAACTTGCTTTGAGAATGTGTGTGCTAACCTTGGGCAAGTGTCAGGACTCCCCCTGGAGGAGACTAATGATTCATGGCATATTTCTTTAAAAATGCCTGGGAAGAATTGAATGTGGCTTCACTGCTTCTCTAAGGTCCTGCAGTGAGTGGGTAACACAACTGGCTGTTTAGTGTCTATTTATCTGTCTTTATTTTATTTTATTTGGTGGTACTAGGGATTAAACTCAGGGCCTCACACTGTCTAGGCAGGCACTCTACCATTGAGCTACACCCCCAGCTCTTCTATTTTATTTTGAGATAGGGTCATGCTAAGTTGCCCAGGTTGGCCTTGAATTTTGTAATATTCCTGTCTCAGCTTCCTGAGTTGTTGGGATTACAGGTGGGCATCACTGTACCCAGTTCTCTTTTAGGCTTTTTGGTTGCATGTAGCCTCTGCTACAGGTGCTTAGTTCCTATTGTTGCAGTGCGGAAGGAATTTTGAACAGTACACAAAGGAATGAGCTTGTTATATAGAATAAAACTTCATCTGTAGACACTGAAATTTGAATTTTGTACAGTTTCCACATGTTATGTAAGATTATTCTGATTACTCCTTTAACCATATAAAATCTAAAAACTATTCTTAGCTCATGAAATGTACAAAAACGAGTGGGGCCAGGTTGTCCTCTGGATGGCTTGCTGCTCTGGACTAGCGGGCAATAACAGGGCAACCCCTGCACCTCCTGCCCACTCTAAACTGTGGAGCATCCCTGTTACCTTCCAAGGCCTGTGTGATCCATGTCACCCCCTTTCCCCTCCAGTGTGGTGTCCCATTTTCACTCCAGAGGACTGAGCCCAGCCTACCCTTGCGCCTTGCGTCTCCCCGTTGTTTCTCAGCTCCGCTCCTCTCCTCAAGCTCTCCTCCCTCTGATGTCATCCATGTTTTCTGAGTTTTGGCTTCTTTCTCTTCTGTCTGCTCACCGCTGTACTCTCACAATTAGAGCAGTGGTGTGAGTGACTTCTGCCTGTCATCTCTGAGCTGTGTGCCAGCCTGCTCTGGTTGCTCTTCCTCCCTCCTCCCTTTCACCCCAGGCTTCACCACTGCCTTCTCTGTCTGTGGTTGATGGGCATCTGGTTGTTACCAGCCTGCTACTAGAGCTGTACACGTGTGGCTGTGCTGCGGGGTGGTGGTCCTGGCCTCTTTAGTGGTGATTGCTTGGTTATGGGGCCAGCCTGCCTTCAGCCTGATGAGCCCCCAGGTCACTTTCTGGGCAGCTGCACCAGTGAGTGGCTTGCCAGTGCAGCGGCTCCTGGTTCTTCCCATCTGCGCCAGTGGTTTATCTTGTCTTAGGCTTTCAGCCTTGCTCTTCTGGTGGGTGTGTCAGATCTCATATGGCTTTAATGTGAATTTCCCTTATTACTGTTGAAGTTGGGCCTCTTTTAATATACTGCTGTATCTGTTTATTCTTCTGTGAAAGACCTCTTAATTCTTTGGCCCAATTTTCTTTTCTTTTTTTGGGGTAACCTTTCTATGTGTGGATTATAATCCTTTATCATTATGTGTTGTAACATTTTGTTCTGGTTTGCATATGTGTGATTTTTAATCTTTGGTGTTTTGGACCTAAAGTTCTTTTAGTGTCGTTGACTTCACTCTTTCTTTATGATTAGTGGTTTTTGTTGTTGTTTTGGCAAGAGTGAAAGGAGTATGATTTATTCAGTGTGAAGTACAGAAATAGGATTCCTGTAGGGGCAAGAGGGACCTGATAGCAGGTTGCCCAGTTTTTGTTTCATGTAAGGAAGGGGTAGGTTATGAAGTAAAATATTTTTGATACTTAGTTCATGAAGTGTTTATTTCATTCAATAAATATGTTCAGTAGTTAGGTATATTTTCTAATTTTTCTTAGGGTTCCTTTAATGATTCTTGGTTTAACATGTTTGAAAAAATTTCATAGGGATTTCTTTGAATAAATCTTGGTCATATTTCTAAAATTGGATTGTGGTCAGAAAATGTGTTTTGATCAGGTATAGTGGGTGAAGTCCTGTAGTCCCAGCTGAGGCAGGATGGTCACAAGTTCAAGATCAGATTTGGCAACTTAGTGAGACCCTGTCTCAAATAAAATAAAAAGCGCCGTGGAAGTAGCTCAATGGGTATATTCTCCAGTATCTCAACAAAACAAAATAAAACAACCCACCAGAAAATAGTGTCCTGTATGGTAGCAGTCTTTTGATATTAATGATGTCTTAAATAGATCCATATTGTATTTGAATTTGATTAAGATCTTGTTCCTAACTCAGAGACTTTTGGGCACTTAAAAGTATTTAGTTTAATACCTGGTTTATGGAAAGAAGACTAGACCAATAGATTCTTAGTTGTTGCCTTTTTTTTTTTTTTTTAGTTAATAGCGTTTCTTATGTTTATCTTCTGCCCTGCGAACACTTGCGTTGTTGTCTCGAGGCTGGGGTGAGGCTTAGTGTCTGTCACCAGCATTTGGACCCTGTTCCACCCACACTGGAGCTTGCAGACAGTGACTCCCTTGCCTGTGGCTCGTCAGCTGGCGGACACACTGTGTCATGCTGCGACTGCAGCTGCCCTCCTTTCAGTGGCATTTGCTAATTAAGCTGTTTAGTTTTGTGCTGTTGTGAGTGACTAAAAAAAAAAAAAAAAGGATAAAGAAAGGAAATGTTTATTTTGTGGTTATTCCAAAGTATTTTGGGTGTCTGTTTTATCCTCCCAGAAATTGGCATTAGCTCAGATTATCAAAGTTAAGTGAGGGGTGGGAAATGAAGTTTCACCCTCCCTGCAGTCTCAGGAAGCCGCCTTGCTCATGGAAGGTGCCGGGTGTTGTAGCTTGGGTAGCATGCAGGTCTGTTTAAATGAGAAGCATTTTATCTAAGAACAAGATTCGGTTTAAAGATTGGTTCTCTCTTTCAGTCCTGTGGCTTTCCACAGGTGCTTGGCTTCTGTGCCTCTCAGTGGCTGCATCCATGCAGGGTGGTGCTGTTTTTCTCAGCCTTTGCAGTTCCCTATGAAGTGGAACATCAGTGTGTGCTGGCGTCTTGAAGACATGGGTCTGTTTTACTGTGAAAAGTCTGGTCCTTTCCCCTGGGTTTTCACCAGGTTGGTCTTGAGCTGGCTCATTCAGTTGATTCCTTTGTTGAGCATTTACTGGAAGCTCTTAGGTGTGTGGTACAGTTTTAAGACCTGGAGGTGCAGACATGAGGGCGACTAAGGCTGTCACAGCTCAGTGGCCTGCCATGTGGTTCTGTCCCAACTCATGCTCTGAGAACTGGCCGTGCAGGTACCCAGTGATGTGGAGATGGGGAGGTGGGGAGCGGTGGCGCAGATTGTCTCCATTAATGGCCAGCAAACCCTGTAGCCTTTGCAGGTTTAGAACCTAGCTGTGGAGCAGATGTGGTGTCCCTCTGGTGGAAGAGGGGTAGGGAGGAAGGGTCCACCACTCCAGGGAAAGGCACAAGGTGCCAGAGGCCCCTGGTGCACAACTCTCAGTTGAGAGTTACCCCTGGTTACACCTGGATTACAGGTTGGGCTGAGTACAAGAGATGAAGGAGAATCTAGGCAGGATTACCTGACCTGTGCTCTTGATTCTGATGCACACTTTGTGTCCTGGAATGACAGGAACAGGCCTGTTGGTAGGAGGATGGTTGGACTAGAATCCAGGCCCAGGGAGGAAGGTGTCTGCAGTGCCTGTGAGAAAGGGAGAGAAGCAAGGGTTCATTCTGGGGAAAATGGCTCACCTGCTGTCACTAGCTAAAGGGGTGAAAGGGCAGAGTCCAGAGGTCTGATCCAGCAGTCCCTGTGTTCTTTTAATTATGTAATTATGTTGTGTAAATAAATGAAGTAAGCCTTAATTAAGGCGACAGTGGAGGAAATGGAAAGAAGGGGTTGATTTGAAGGCTATTTCAGGTTAATCTACAGGTTTTGACAATGTAAATGAAGTGGCAGGGCCCAGAGGACTCCAGGGTAATTTCCAGTTTCAGGATTCTTAGTTCTTTTTCTCTGCCCCTGGAGTATACTAGTGATCAAACATTTGCTTTGAGGAGGGAGCATTCTCTCCTGGGTCCTTGAGCCCTGCAGTTGTAAGCAGAACTGAGTGTGAATGTGAGTTGGTTTTCTCTGGGGTAAGTCTTCTAAACTCTTGCCAGGTCTTCAGAAGGGAGGTCGGGAAGAGGGTGGGGCACTCCTTGTTAGGTCCTGCAGGTGTGGTGCTCCAGTAGGTTTGTGATGGTGAGGGAAAGCCAGCCATCCACATCACAGGAATCTTACTTTAAATGTGAAGGTGGCCAGTAAAATGCAGACATGCACCTATTCTTAAGGTTGGACTGTTTAAAGAGCAGTTAAAAGTGTCTTTCTCAGCCTCCCTGCCTCCCCTTGGAAGATAAAACAATACTCGGTATATAGAAGGCCAGCCAGGTGTTTGGGATTGCTGTGGTGTGTCTTCAGCCTGCTCTTGGTCACAGACTGCTCTTGGTCACTCAAGTTTGTAGACTTGTGAGTGTGTCTTAAAGTTCCTATGCTGTGTGAGAGAGTGTCATTTTTCAGTAGGATGTTTCAACACCAAGAGTGAGCGACATTCCTGATCAGTCAGGAACGTTTGGTGGTGAGCTGTAGAGCAGCACCTACATGGTGTTGTGGTGATCCCTTGGGTGACAGGAGAAGCAGGGCAGCTGGTGACCTGCTGGGATGTGGGTGTCAGGCAGGTCAGCCTGAGGTCTGCAGACTCCTGGGTTGGCTCCTATTTGGTTTTACGTTATCATATGGAATTGGGAAGTTGCAGATTATAGATGGTGGCAGTCCATGTAGAAATGGGGTGGACTTGGTGAGAGGGCTGCCCCATATGAGGCAGGGTTTAGGGAGGAGAGATGGAGACCATGGTCCTTTCTGAAGTTTTCCCTTTCTGCTGAGAAAAATTGTGACTTCCGCTAAGGCAAAGTGTCTCAAGTGGCAAAGATGTAAGGAATGGCAGTATTGAGTGAGGAAGCTCAAGTCAGAAGTGAAAACCTGGATAGTTTCAGATGTTAAACTCGGGTTGTGGGCTGGGATGGTTGTGGCTCCAGCATAGGCAGAGTTTGGAGTGTCTTTGCTTAGGGTCATGGGAAAGTGTAGTGGTATATTTGTATACAGGAGAGTAGCCTGAGTTCCAGACCAGCTTGAGCAGCACAGTAGTACTCTGTCTCAAAAAGTTAGAATTCTGATAGACAAGTGAGAATTTCATAAGAAGTGTGTCATATTTGACACCTGTCCTGTCTAACACTTCTATCAGGGATTTGAATAAGAATAGGAGTCGTGCTAGGAGACAGCTCATTTTTAGAATTAGAATTTTAAAATATTTTGACAGGTTGTAATGAAGTGCTAAAATCAATAAGGTAAAAAGTTATCAGGGATAAATGTAAAATGGCAATTGAGAAAATTAAAGACAGGCTAAATGTGTCTTGACTCTGCCTCTGTGCAGAAGACTAGGGGGTTTCGCTGACTTAACCTGGGATAGGTGACTAGTTCTATAAAGGGGCAGAAGGTAAATATTTTATATTTTGTAGGTTAATAGGCAAAATAAAGATATTATATAAGAATTTATATCACAAGAAAAAAAATTTTTTTTTGCTAATTTCCACTGAGAAAATTCCAGGCATTATAATAGTAAGTGAGCATAATTTTTTAAAAAAATATTTTTTAGTTGTCAATGGATGTTTATTTTATTTATTTATATGCAGTGCTGAGTGTTGAACCCAGTGCCTCACACATGCTAGGCAAGCGCTCTACCACTGAGCCACCACCCCAGCCCCGTGAGCATAATTTTTTATAGTGCAGGTCTACTGTGAGAAGAATGGAATCTTGGAGAAGGTGGATACCATTTTCTTAATTGGAGTTCAGAGTTAGTGTTCATTGTCACCAGAGTCACAGGTGTTTACCTCATGATGTTGGACTGCAAGGAGAGTGTATATGTTTCGTTTTTGAAAACATCTTCATACTGAGAGCAGGCAGCAGTACGCTCTTTTAACTGAGCATGTTCAGTGCTTGGAAGGTCTCTGTAGCCTTCTGTTGTGTTTTTCTTGGTACCTACCTTGAAGCATGTTGTCATGTTGCAGATGAGTCCCTTCCTGTTGCAGTTAGGTGGAAGCTCCTCAACTGCAGTTAACTGGATCTTGAATACGTCAGTCTATTCTATATTTGCATAAGGGTTCAGAAAATCTTGCTGGGACAGTTCCTTTTATTTCTTGAAGTGGTAGGGATGAGCTCAGGACCAGGCACATGGGAGGCAAGTGCTCTACCACTGATCTGCATCCCAGCCCTTGGAACTATACTTGGAACTGAGAAAATACATCTGCAGATTTTCATGATGAAAATCTTGCTTCTCTTGCTTTTGACAGTATGAGAAGTGTGTGAAGAAGCTTGCTGTGATGTCGGCTGTCGTGTAGATGACTGCTGCAGGTCAGTTCCTCTTGCCATGTTGATTAGTCCGAAATCTGGAGAAACATTATCAAGTCTGGAGTGAAAGTGGGGTTCCAGAGCTGTTCAGTGTGTGCCACTAGTGATACAAAGGGGGAGTCTTCAAAAACTTTCAGTGGGCTCTGGTAAAAGTCCTAAAGCTGCTGTTTCTGATAAAAACTCAAAAGAACTGGCAATGGCTAAGGCGCTAATAAATTAGCTCTAGCTCATGCTTGAGGCCCCCGCCCCATACCTAACCCTTGCTGTGCTGAAGCACTGTTCACGTAGGGCCTGCTGGTTAGCTGTGGCCTCACCCCATGTGTTTGTTCTTGAGAGTCTATCCAGCCTGTCTTCTTCCTGCCTGTGTGTATTTTCACTGTTAGCACTTAGAGGCCAGCAGCTTCACACCAGAGTGTGTTAAATCAGTGGTTTCCCACCTGGGTTGAAAATTGCCCTCACCTGTGCTGTTGTTCACAACCTATTCCTAGAATCTGATCCCTTCCTTGTTTCATGCTCAGCAGTGACTCCTCAAATACCAAGCGATGTTGATGATGTGTGTCAACTTCACACACTTCTCATACAGGGAAAGCCATTGGGAAGTACCTGCGTTGTTTTTAACTGACAACTGATGCCTGTTCCTAATGTCTTCAACTCAGCAACTGTTCTTACTGAAAAGGTGATGGTCTTAAAACAGGTTCATTCCTTGTTGACTTGTTTCCCTGATGGCTGCAGTCCAACATGGTTTAACTAAGGGATTGTCAGCATGTAAGATGAGCATGCAAGTGATGGTGTCTGGGTTAGCCTTGCCTCTGCCTCTGGTTCATACAGGCTCCAGGGCAGCAAGGGTAGATGGTGGGACTGGTCAGGTGGCCATTGTGTTCACTGGGTAGATGGTGTTGGAGGCTTGAGTCTGGGTGGTTGTGATGGGCCTGGGGCCAAGTGGACAGCTGACAGGCGGGTCTTGCAGGAAGAGCTATTATCTGGTGACAAGATTGGGTAGGGGTGTGGGAGGAAGAAGAGTCAAGGTGGCATGTTTTCTGGGTTGAGCACCTCCTGGAAGGACAGTCATCTTACTGAGGTAGCATAAAGAAGATTTGTGGCAGTATCATGCGGAGCCTTGTGCTGTGTCTTGGATATTTTTTTTCCAGTCTTTGATGCTGTACTTCCCTAAGGGATCTAGAAGCTGGTCTGTACAGAGCATATCCATCAGGGTTTGGTCAGGAAAACAAGCTAGGCTAGATGTGAAAGAATTGGGAGGGAAGTTCTGAAAGTTGGGTGAGGGAGGGCTGGTTAGTGAGTGCTTCCAAGGAGGTCCCTTTAGAGGCAGTTGGGGCAGTGGTCCCTGGAGCTGAGGCTGCTGGGCACTTTCAGCAGAAGCTGCTCTAGGTTTCCATTCCAGAACCTGTTCTTTCTCCTGCACACCGATCTGCAATGGTGCTGTGCCTGCAGCTGATCAGAACTCATTCCTCTGGGTCTTGCAGGAGTGCCTCTGTTGTTAACCTTGACCCTGAGTTGTTGCAGGCTCATGGGATGCGGCTGTGGCTTCTTCCTGTGGTGCTCAGGAGACAAAGGTGGCAGCTGTGATGCACTTGACAGCAGTCAGCCAGCATAGCAGCTGGGCAGCTGGGTCCAGGATGTGGGAGTGGGAAGAGAGGCCTGGGCCTGCACTGGAGTGAGTGGGAGACAGCGATTCAAGTGATGTCACCTAGGAGGTGTCACTAGGAGGTGAGTGCAGGTAAGGGCTGAAAGCCAGAGTCAAGGACACTGGGATTAACTCATGTTGAGAGCAGAGGAGCATCAGCCCAGAGAACCAGAGGGCAAGAAAACCAGGAGGGAAGTGGAGGGCGCTGCCAGATCAAGTAGTCTTCAAGGATTGACCGTAGGGTTTAGGCATGGGAGGCCCCTGGTCAACCTGTAGAGTGTTGGTGGAGAGTGGGAATGTGAGCTGTTGGGTAGAGAGAAGAGTTTGTGATACTGGATGCAGTGTGAGTATGCAGGCTCAAAGGATCTTCTGTGTGATGGTCTGAAAACCTGCGGGCAGTTCTCACAGCTGCATCATTTTGGCATTGGCATGTCTTGGTGATCTCTTTCTGGAGGACAGGAGGTGTTCCTAATTCTGCTCTGGTGCCCCAGCGGACTGGCGGTCTGCCCCAGATGCCAGAAAACGTGGGTCTGGTCAGACTGCCACCTGGTGGTGGTGTGAGCTCCAGCCTCCCCACGATTCTCCTGAGCTGTTCACTTTGCAGTAAGCAGAGGCTACAGCTGTTCTGTCCAGCCTTTCTTACTGCTTCCAGGGCAGAGGCAGGGCGTGTGCTTGTGCCTCCTCACTCTGACCTAGGGCTCTCTATTGGGCAGACTGCTTCTGTACTCAGGTGCTGGGCTCCAGTTTAAGCAGGGTCACAGCACCTAGATGACTTGTGTTGCTTGGTGAGTTACCTCCCCTAGTTGCTACAGGAGATGCTCCTCCATATACCTGAATTTGAAATTTTTTTTTTTTTGGTGGTACTGGCGATTGAACCCAGGGGTTCCCTACCACTGAGCTACATCCCCAGCTTTTTTTATTGTTTATTTTGAGACAGAGTCTTGCAGAGTTGCTGAGGCTGGCCTCAAACTTGTCATCCTCTTGCTTCAGCTTCCCAAGTCAGTGGTATTACAGGCATGCACCATTGTTCCTGGTTAGATCTCCTTCTTTTGATGTCTCTTCCCATAGGACTTTCTCACGGACACAACATAAATGGTTGTGAAATACCATGTATGATAGCCATAGCTTATTCTGAGTGTAGGTGAAGGTTTGCCTTGTCTTGAAGTGTTTTGACTTGTCTGTTAATTAATCTCAGTAGAATAACATTCCTTTGACATCACAGTGCCTTTACTGCTGTGGAGGTGTGGGATGTTTCTTGCAGCAGAGTAGAACAGTGGTGAAGAGTGCAGGTTTTGGAGAGATTCTACTGAGTGTCAGATCAGATCCTTGCATGCTGTGTGATGTTCTTCAAGTTACTTAACCTCTCTAAATCTGTTTTGTCCCCTCATCTGTCAAATAGAGAATAGCAAACTTTTTTTTACAAATGTGGTATAAGTTAGTTTTAGTACACAGATAGTCATATAAATAATTAAAAACTTTTATTTTTAGGACAGAAGCATCCTGGAGTTTGGCAAGTACAGTTCCTAATCTTTATCATTCCTGATTTATATTAATCCAAGAACTGAAAAGAAATTTATTTTTAACATTTGCTCTGAATACAAAGTAGGCAGATTACTGTTGTTATTGTCAACAGTTTACTTTTCAGAATTCAGTAGCTTTACAGCTTCTTTTCCCTTAGAGTATTCATTTGGTCAGTGGCTCCTTTAGTCAGCTTTTTCACTGCTGTGACCAAAAGACCTGACAAGAACAATTTTAAGAAAAAGAGTTTATTGGGGCTCACAGTTTCAGAGGTCTCAGTGCATAGACTGTCGGCTCCATTCCTGGGGCTTAAGGTGAGGCACACCATCAAGGTGAAAGAGTTTGGCAGAGGAAGAGGCTCAGGAAGAGACTCCATTTGCCAGATTCCGATTATAAACCCCAAAGGCACACTCCAGTGACCTGCCTCCAGCCACACCCCACCTGCCTTCAGTTACCACCCAGGTAATCCCCATCAGAGGATTAATGCACTGATTGTGCTAAGGTTGTCATAATCCAATCATTTTCACCTCTGAATGTTCCTTTACATCTCACACAGGAGCTTTTGGGGGACACCTCACATTCAAGCCATAACAGCAGCTTAGGACCATTTGGATGGCAAATTGTACCAGGCAATGGCACATGATGAACGAGACAGTCCCCACATTGACCCCCTCTGCAGTCTAGTGGAATGATGTTTTTGGCTAAAAAATTATTTGAAGCATAAAGAAGCTTTTGTTTGTCCCAGTCATTTTCGTGGTCATATTCACATTCCAGATATATTTCTTGTGTTTCAGAAAGTCACCTCAGTCCTTTGTCTTTCAGAATGCAGGTCGTAGCCTATCTGGGTGTAGAAGAAGAGGGGCTAACCCTTGGTGGTGGTGTGCTTTGGACATTGGAGAGCTTCAGTGATGACTTATCTAGACTGTTAGGCTGTTGTTGGTAAAAGAGTACTGGGTTTGGGTTTTGTTACACAGTTAACATCAAACGTATTTTCTTTTCAGGGGCTCAGCCTACTTAATTCCAGCCAGATATCTCAAGATTGGCTAGTATATTTTATTAAATGCCACCCAGCTCTAGGAGTAGCTTTCTGCCCTGTGCTTTGGAAAACCCAGCTCATGATTATTGTTTTAACAGTCCTCTTATCTGGTTAATCTGGGATGCACAGTAGCAGTGCGATTTTCAGAAGTGGCTTGCAAGCCAGTGTTTTCTATGATCTCTCCCCCCTTGTTTGCCATGTGACCTCCAAGAATGCTTTGGCTTTTTAAAAGACTTAGCTTCCTTCTGTGTATAATGGAAATAATAATAGTGACTACTTAGGACTGTGAAGATTAATGAGCTACACGTAGCACATTTGTGAAGTGTTACCCTTCTGATTATTGGGGTTGTTTTTGGATTTAGTGAGAGATGGAAGGCAGAAGAAGGCTGTTCACTGAGAACATTGTAAGCAAGGGAGGAAAGGAAATACTCTGTGATAATGACGTCCAGATTTACTATGACTGGTGGATTTACTGTGCAGGTTAGAAAGGAAAAACCATCCTGAGCAGCCCAGACATCCATTTATACCTATCTTAAAATACACCCATTCATGCAAAAAGGGTAAGGCGTAACCATCTTACAAAAAATTTTGGATAGTTGAGAATATATTTCATTGTATAATAAGCCAAGTTTAATTTTTTTAATCCATCTGGAGCAAAAGAATTTATACATTTTAATTATAAAGTTTGTGGAATATCATCTTTAGGCCATGTTTGAAGTAGTTCATGTGTATTTTATCACTTTCATACTCAAAATACATTGGTTTGTATTCTGTATGAGAATGGAATAAGGGAGAGCTAGAACTACACATCTTGCCTTAAGTTGAAGCAGCAGGAGGCAACGGGCTTAGTGTTGCTAGGACCCAGTGTTCTTATTTGCTTAAATTCTCCTTAAAAATACAAAATAAAGCAAAGAGCAGTTTTCAAATCCAGTATATCAACTTATCCATTCATGAAGTCAGTCACGCACCAAGGAAGTATTTACTGATCATTGTGTAGTGTGGGCCCTGTTTTGGGTGTGATGCATACTACTGGAAGTAGAGTGGAAAACAAAAATCAGGCATGGGGAATAACTGGGGTGGGGTGTTTCTGCATTCAGCAGGGAGAAGAAAGCAAGCTCCAGGACACTCAAGATATTTCAGTGAATGAGGCTTTTAACTTGACACCCCTGAATGAGGCAAAAGAGGCAGAGAACCTTCGAAGAGCAAGTACTTCTAACTGTAGCCAACTGTAGCTTTTTTGTAGCTTCACATTGGTTTTCTTTAATAGTGTTATTTACCTGGTGTGGAGGTTCTGTGGCTGCCGAGCTGGCAGAGACTGTCATTGTCCCTAGAGTCTTGCCCAGAGGAGAGCTAATGTTCATTCTAAGAAGTGTGATAAGCACTAAGCTGCACCATTTGATTCCTTTGGGGCTGGGCTGTGTCTCTTGTTCACTGCTGTATATCCATTGTCTAGTGCAAGGCACGGCTGATGTCAGTCACTGAGTCTGTGAATGAAGACATGCTGTGGAGTGCAGGGGAAGGCAGCGCCCATCCGTGCATCCAGCTAGCCACGGAAGGTGATCCAGTGGAGGTAGCAGTAAGTGGCAGGGAGATGTGAGAGAGGGCACGAGTTAGTTGTAAACTGAAAGCAATTTAGTTCCACTAGAAGATAGGTGTGTTAATTTTTTGTTGCTGTGATTAAAATATGCAAAAAGAACAACTTGGAGGAGGAACAGTTTTATTTATTTTAAGTGTGTTATGTATTGTAGTTGTCGATGGACCTTTATTTTATTTATATGTAGTGTTGAAAATTGAACCCAGTGCCTCACACAAGCCAGGCAAGCACTGTACCACTGAGCCCCAACCCCAGCCCCAGGAACGGTTTATTTTTGAAGGTTTTATCCGTGATTGACCAAGTCCATTCATTGCTGTGGGCCTAAGGTGAGGCAGAACATCGTGGCTGAAACTAGTGGCAGAGGAAGGCTGCTCCATTCATGGCAGCCAGGAAACAAGGAGGAAGAAAGGAGGGGAGGGAGGTGAACCATTCCACGGCATGAACCACATCCTTTAACCGTGTCCCACCTGCCCACAGTTACTATCCAGTTAGTCTGTTTGAACTAGGATGGACTGACTAGGTTACAGCTCTCACAGTCCAGTAATTTCACCTCTAAGTACTTCTACATTAACACAGGAACTTTGGGCAGACACCTCATATCAAACCATAAGATTTTGTCCCAACCATGAGAAACAAGCTCATCTGCTCAAACCCAAGATTGGACAGAAGACATGAGGTATTGCAAAAGTGAGGTTTTTTATTGATGGTCTTGTGAGATCTGGTGTCTGGGTGAGCAAGCACACCCGGAGCAGTGACAATCAGCATTTTCTCTAGAGAAAACTGTACTTCTGCCTGAAGGACATGTTGCTGAGCCTGGCTAGCCAGTGTACCTGGGCAGCAGTCTACCTGCATCTATCCCTAACATAGTGCTGCCTTTCCCCTAGAGGAAGAACTGGAGTTATAATCTGTGCAATTAGCTAATTTTAAAATTGAGGCAGGCAAAGGGAAGGGCTGTAGGTAAAATGACTACAGTTCAATCTCACATCTATTAAGGCTAAATACTGTGTTTTGAAAATTGACCACTAGACTTTCTATTTCTCACAAGACCCCCTTTTTCTTTTTCTTTTCTTTGATGGGGTGGGGTAATAGGGATTGAATTCAGGGGCACTTGACCACTGAGCCACATTTCCAGCCCTATTTTGTATTTTATTTTTAGAGACAGGGTCACACTCTAGTTGCTTAATGCCTCACCGTTGCTGAAGCTGGCTTTGAACTTGCGATCCTCCTGTCTCACCTCCTGAGCTGCTGGGATTATTGGCATGTGCCCCCCGCCCCTGCCTCCCCCTTTAATACCTTTTGATTTCATTTTCATTTTTGTACTGGTACCCTTTGAATTGACTTAGAACAAAGTTGAGACTCTGACAGAACCTTTTTGTGATATTTACTAGGCACTTCTGTGTAAAAACCCTTGCTTTATAATCTCCCAGTTTTACTTTCAGGAGGATTTGTGTCAATAAATAAAATAACCATTGTCTGATCTTTTAAATGTCCATATATGGCTGCTTTGGTTATATTCTTTTGCCAGGTGTTTAAGAGAAAGTTGTTCAAAACTGACCTTTTCCCATGTAGTTGGAGTCAGCTGAGATTTGTTAGGGATCACTCTTGGGAAATTGTGAGAAGCCTCTTGGCTCCTTCAGCTTTTCCTCTACCTAGATAAGATAGGGTCTTGCTGATCATAGGTGGCTTCCCTTGGAAGCATCAGGGACATTTCCCTCTTCAGGGACCCTCCTCTTTGCAGAAAGTGTGTTGTTTGTCCTCCTGTTCTCTAGGGTCCTCTTGATCCCCCTCATTGGGGGGTTGGGTGACTCACTAGATCCTGGGCCCTTATAGAAGTGCCATTGTTCCCTGAGTTTTGGCTGACAAAAGAGGGCAAGGGCCAAAATATTGTCTGTCTGTTTTTCCTTAGCCCTTTTACTTCCTTGACTTTGGTCTCCAGGTCTTAGTTTTAAACGTTCAGCAGGCCAGTTTCACCAGTCTTAATGTGGGGGTAATAGGTCATACTTTAACGTGTATAATTTTTACAGTAACCCCTTTTGTTTAATTACTGGAAGTCAGCTTTATATCCTATCTGTGATGGCTTATTGTCTCAAATTACCTCAGGTTGTTATGTTAGAAGCAGTGGTCTGCAAAACATTAACAGGCAACAGTTATACATTTTTAAAAAATATTTATTTTTTAGTTATAGGTGGACACAATACCTTTATTTTATTTTTACGTGGTGCTGAGGATCGAATCTAGTGCCTCACGTGTGTGAGGCAAGCGCTCTAACACTGAGCCACAATCCTAGCCCACCAGTTTATACATCTTAAAAAATTTATTTATTTATTTATTTTTTTAAAAAGGAAAATACAAAATGAAATTAACAAGCAAAAAAACATTCAGTTTGTATAATAGCTATGAATCAAGAAACGTGATTTTTATAATCATAAACCTTTACTTAGTTGAGTATTATATCCCATTTATTTTGAGATGTAATCTTTACAACAAAAATATAACTTTAAATGAGGTTAAGTTTAGCCTACTTTGGAACCACCCTAATGTGGGCCTTATTTTAGGTAAGGCAGTGCTCTTGATAGTAATACAGCATTACACTGGAAACATGAGTCCAACAAAAACTAAGAGAGTTTCTGACTTTCTTTTTGTGGAAAAGTGCCAAATACATCAATGTTTTATAATGTCAACCTTTAAAAACATCACCTTTTATTATTATCTTTCAAAAATATATTTAGCTGGGTGTGGTGGCACACTCAACTCATGAAGCTGAGGCAGGAGGACCTAAAGTTCAAAGCCAGCCTCAGCAATTTAGCAAAGTCCTAGCAACTTAACAAAACCCTGTCTCTAAACAAAATACAATAAGGGCTCCGGGTGTGGCTCAGTGGTTAAGTGCCCCTGGGTTCAATCCCTGGTACAAAAAAAAAAAAAAAAAAAAAGATTTTGAATTCCCATCCCAGTGTAAAAAATAACACAAAATTCTATATATATCTTATTTATAACAGGTTACCTTTATCTAGTTACATACATGTTGTTTCCTTTGTGACTGGCAGCTTTCACCCCCTGAAGAAGATAGGATAGTTAATAGTCAGGCACTCAGGGGGCCTCAATTAAGGTCCTCCCACCAAATGTAAAGGCCACCCTGTGATCTTAAACATTTCAGTCAACTCCTTATTTCAGAGTGGTGGGAAAATGGAAGTGGGTGAACCCAAATGGACGTTAGAGAAAAACAAACCTTACTCCTTTTCAATAAGATGAAATATTCACACTTTTTTTTTTAGTACTTTAATCAAAACACAGCTGAAACTTTTTGTATACATATAGATTACACCTGTTAGAATTTTAACTCTTAGTAACTTTGCTTGTAGGTTAAAACCCAGAAATGAGCAATCTTAAATCTTTCTTTTTAAAATTTACTAAACAAAAAAACATTTTTAGTAGTCCCAAATATATGTTACCGTATGGAATTCAAGAAGCTGAGAGTACTTGAATTTGTGCTTAGTTGATATTTTACTATTTTAACTTTACAAAATTAATCAGATGACTCCTAAGAAACACATTTATGAAGAGTAATCCCATTCATGTTAAAAAACTAATTTACTCATTTCTAACTTACAACTCTAGTTAACACTTTAAGTCAGTTATTCCTGCCGAAGAAAAATTCTTAGAAGCAATGGACGTTGTACTTTAAATATTTTATAGAAACCAACACTCTGATTGGCAGAGTGTGGGTTAGAAGTTTCAAAGGCATCTTACTCTTACCAATTTAAACTTTTTGTTGAAGTTATTTGAATCATATGAACTGAAAGGCCATTCATTAAATTTATGAGTACTCATCTATACATGAATTTTTTAAAAAAAATTTGTTTTTAGTTGTAGATGGACATAATAACTTTATTTTATGTCTTCATATTTTTATGTGGTGCTGAGGATAGAATTTGTTAATCTATATGTATATAATCTATATACATATAGATTAACAGGTGTAATCTATATGTATACAAAAAGTTCGTACCACTCAGCTGTACCACTGAGCTACAGCCCCAGCCCTGGACCTTTATTTTTTATTTATTTTTATGTGGTGCTGAAGATAGAACCCAGTGCTTCACACATGCTAGGCAAGGGCTCTTCCTACCACTGAGCCACTGCTTCAGCCCCATTTTTACTTTAGAAGAAAACTTTACATATGGAATCTTTCTATTGTCCTTCCCTGTCCCTAGGCCTAAAATTTTTATTCCCCATTTTTTTTTGTTGGTGGTTTGTGTAATTAAGCCCTTCCCCTCCGCCCCCCACTGCTCCATACTCCACCCTGTCTTTATTGGCGGTTACTTATACACCCTGGTTTTGTGTTTCTGAATAGAGTCTGAGTCACACACAATCTCCAAGGTGTCCCTATCACCAAGGAAGTTCTTCTCTCTTGAGCTCAAGAATAGATTTTCCTGCCTTGGTCCATGCATGGGTTACCTGGTTGCCATGGTACTTGCTTGGGCCCTTTTCCCATGTTGCCAACCCTCTTTTGATTTTGGATCAGCCTCAGGGATCACCCTCAATTTCCACTCCCACTCTAAGACCAGTGCAAAAAGGCAGACCTGTCTTCTATAAGGGGGGAGTCAGCATGACCCCAGGTGACATATGGGGCCCCGTGTTGGGTGCTGAAATTGTTAGAAATACCAAGGTGTCAAATACATGTTTGGAAGTGGATCAGCAAGGCAAACTGTGCTTCTGCCAGAGAGGTGTGCTGCCAAATCTTGCTGACAAGTGTGCCTGGGTTCTTGTAGCTCATGTGATTCCTTTTCCTCCACATTGGCATCCCCACCCCTTCCCCTTGTTGGTCTCTATCTTCTGCATCAGAGGTTCTTCTCACATGCCTAGTAGTATTTCCTTGCCATGAATCAAGAAATTCTTCTTAAAACACATGGGTGGCTTCCTTCAACTGAGTTTTGTATGAGGGCATCTGGACAGGCCATTTGTTGGGGAATCCCATGTTGTTATCTTTGTCTTTCCTCTAGGCTGATCAGATTCCCCAAGAATGCTCTGACAGTTTCTTTCTTGCAGGATAAGGATTTGAATGCCAAGTGCTGGGGGCTGGAGTGTGTGTTCAGTGAGGGGATCTACCGTCAGTCCCATTGGCCAGGCCCACCCCATCCCAGGGGTGCCCCTTTCTAGAGCAGGGTGGGGTGGGTGGGGGAGCCCCCTGAGCCCCCTCCTGGGCCTTCGCCTTCTTCCCTGGTCTGCAGCCTTTGCTGCAGTGGGCTCTGGGCTTCCGCATGTCCTGCTCTAGAGGGGGCTGGTGGCCGCTGCTGGCCTCAGGTCTGGCCATCTTGGTCTGTGGAGCCATTCACCGTGCCCCCCCCAGTCTTTTGTTGTTTGTCTTCCAGTTTTTTTTTTCTTTTTCCTCATTTGTTTTTGTTTCGGTCTGCATTAGAGACTTTTCTTACAATTTCACAAATGTTGAGTTTTTTTTTTCTCCTTTCAACTTTCTTTGGCCTGCGTGTTTGGTTTTTAATTAAAAAAAACTCTTTAGTGTAACTTTAGTGGGAGGGGGTGAAATAAAAATGTGCCTTCTGTTTCTTATCTTACACTGAACTTATTAGCCAACTTTGTGGCAGGTTGATTTACGCTTGTTGATGTTTTAATGGTTTTTACCTCTTTTATTTGTGTATTTGTGTTTTCTATAACTAAAGTATGGACTTGGACACATGGGTTGTGGTAATATATATTATATATATATGTATAATACATATGTATGTATATATTATATATATATATATATATATATATAGAGAGAGAGAGAGAGAGAGAGAGAGAGAGGGAGAGAGAGTTGGGTTTTTGTAGTGTTTATTTCGTTTGTTCTTTATTAACCAGTGGATGATATCCATCACTTAACCCTCTTGTATATCAGGTGTTTTTGATGACACTGGTAATTGAGTGTCACTTGGATTCTTAATTGCAAATGGACACAATACCTTTATTTATTTTTATGTGTTGCTAGATTGAACCCAGTGCCTCATGCATGCTGGGCAAGTGCTCTGCCAATGGACTACAACCCCAGGCCCTGTGGTAATATTTTTTTTCCTTCATTCAGAGTCTAGCCCAGTTGGTAAGGTACGCATGCAGAGGCTGACTAAGGTACAGTAGTGCTTGAAAACACAGTGAAGGAAGGTAGTCATGTGTGTGTGTGTCTTGTCTCTTCAGCTTCCCCTGGACTGTGATGGAAGGAGAAAGGAGGCACTAGCAGTGTTTTCAGATCATCTTCGGATATTTTCACAGAGCTTTGTTGCCTTTTGAACTGTGAGTGTGATTCTTCTACACTTGTGTCTTGGTCCTTTTGTCTGCTTTCCTTCACCTGTACTAGGATCTCTGTGACATATAGTAGCAGCAAACAAAACAGTTGGTTTTGTAGGGCAAGTGAGGGGAGAAGCATGGGTTGTCCGGTGCCACTGATAGTGAAGCTTTTCTGAGATAGGCAGGCTGTATAATGATATTGGATGATGCTAATAGTAACACTTGCATACTCTGGGCATTATAAACACTAAGTTGTAATTACTAATTGAGTCCCTGCACTGGCCTTATGAGTAAGGCTTGCATAAACAAAGACAGAGAGGCTAAACATTGCTGAGGTTATAACTGGCAGTGCCTGGCTTCAGTGTAACCTCCTACAGGTTGCTCTCTTATCCTCCTGGACTCCGGATTCAGACGTTGGCTGCTTATTTCCAGTCATTCTCTCTTATCTACAGCATGCATGAGACTGCCATAGACTCTGACCACATATGTAGTGTGTTTTCCCCTATACATGTATTTCTTTTTTTTTTTTTTAGATTTTTTTTAGGTTGTAGATGGGCACAATACTTTTATTTATTTATGTGGTGCTGAGAATTGAACCCAGTGCCTCACTCATGTGAGACAAGCGCTCTGCCACTGAGTCACAACTCCAGGTTCAATATACATGTATTTCTCTGATAATCAAATTTATAAATTAGGCATGGTAAGAGATTAACAAATAACAGCTAATAATAAAATAAAACCATTGCCTGATGCTGTAGTAAAGGCTATGTGATTGTAGTCTTTTTCTCTTTTAAAATATCTTGTTGTATTTTCAACTTTTCACTTTTTTGGGTGGTGGTGGTGGTGGTGATACTGGGAATTGAATCCAGGGCCTTAAGGAGGCTAAGCAAGTGTGTTACCACTGAGCTACATCCCCAGCCCTCAGCTCTTCACTTTATAGGAAGCCCTTTACAACTTCTCTTTGGCATATCCAGATTGCCGGAATTACTACTTTTGTGATTTGGGGACATTATTAAGGAAATAAGTGTTACTTGAATGCAAACACTGCAGTGCTGCAATAGCCTTATGAGTAAGGTTTGCATAAACAAAGACATATACAGGACAAAGGGATGATTTATGTCCCAGGTGGGATAGGGCACATTTTATCATACTACTCAGAATAGTATATAATTTGAAATTTAGGAGTTATTTCTGGAAATTTCTATTTAATAATTTTGGGCCATGTTGACTGTGGGTAACTAAAACTGCAGAAAATAAAATTATGGATAAGGGTTAGGCATCTTGTATACTAATAATTCAACCTTAATCAAGTTGTTTAATCTACCTAAACCTAGTTTCTTCCCTGACAAAGGAGATTGTTATATGATCTTTCTTATGGATTGTTATGAAGATGCTGTGAGGTTTGTGAAATTTGTTCAACACTTAAAATAGCAAATAGTATTTGGTGGTATTTTTCTTCCCATTATTGTGAGAGTAAAACAGATCCCTGAAGAGATTAGATTATAGCCGAGTACGGTGGTGCACACCTATAATCCCAGCAGTTTGGGAGGCTGAGGCAGGAGGATCGTGAGTTCAAAGCTAGCCTCAGCAAAAGTGAGGTACTAAGCAACTCAGTGAGACCCTGTCTCCAAATAATACAAAATAGGGTTGAGGATGTGGCTCAGTGGGCAAGTACCCCTGAGTTCAATCCCTTGTACCTGCCCCCCCCCCACCCCCCCAAGAAAAAAGAGAAGAGATTAGATTACTTATAATTTGTATATTTTGCTGATTTGTGACCTGTGGACCTTAGTTCCTGGTCCATAGTAGGGAAATCGTAGACGTGAGAGTCCATCCCCATTTGTACAGAGCTTAGTAAACTGAGGACAGATGTGTTGATGGAAGAGTCACTAGTCTCTTCTACTTCAAAGAGCATTTCTAGAATGCTGGGCGCTATGCTAGGCTGAGATTTTCTGTGAGCCTTGTTCTTATAACATCCTTTCTTCAGGGGCTGGGCAGCTCATACAGGCTGGTGAGTGCTGCATGGAGAAAGAGTTGCTCTGGGGAGTGCTCATTGGGCCTCAGCCCAGCATGGACAGCCCGCTGGACACTGCTCCCAGGGGTGCGGTGTCCAGTAGGAGCCCTGGAGAGTAGGAGCACTTGTTCTTGAGGGGTGGGCAGGGAGCGGGTCTTGTATGGAGGCTCAGAGGTGAGCAGGTTTGGTGTTGAGTCCCTGTGGATGCAGTTTGCTATAGGTAGAGCCAGGTTTGCCAGAGAGAACTGGGGGAGGTGTTCAGAGTGAAGCAGGAGGCTGGGCTGTGTCTTGGCTGCAGGGTTTCTGCCCTCTGAAGGAGCTGTGCTTGGCTGAGGGCAGTGGGGAAGGACTGGTGGTGCTTTTTTACTTGTTTATATGATTGAAAGCTAGGAGAGTGGATGGAAAGCCAGCATTGGCCGCTCCCAACCCTGAATTCCATGCCACAGGCTTCTTCCTTCACCACTTTTCATTTTGGGTGTGCTGATGTTATCTCCAAAACGTGATATTTCATGTAAACCTTGCCATTTGTGGCCTCTCAGTTTTAAGTGATCTGTTGTGGGTTGGTGCTATTCCCACATCTCTTCCTGCGTCTCATTTTTGGATAGTCTCCATGTGTATTTCTCTTGTAAAAGTCTTCTTTTGTGATTTTAACAATCTTTTCCTTGGGCCCTTAGTTTATATTAGAATCTTTGCTCTTCAGTTTGCAGGGTAAGGATGGTACTGCCCCAGGAACTGGCTCTTCCCTCCCTTTCTAGCAAGTGTCCTTGTCCTGGGTCCCACTTTTGTTTCTACCTTTACACTGCTGGGTTTCATGTTGCTACCTTTGCAGTTCCAGCCAAATGTTCAGGGGCTGCACATGGGTTGAACTCTAAAAACAGTGCATGTTTTTTAGTTATAGGGATCATTTTGTTATTTTGAGTCTCTTGTTTTAAGGATTCAGAGTTCTTCCTAGATGTGCTTAGTGAGGTTTTGCCTATCTCTTGTAGGTGTTCTTCAGCTTTCCATCTTGGCTTTTTCTTTCAAGGCTGTTTCTCTCTCTCGGTACTGACTCCTCTTGGGTGGAGGTGCATTCCTTGGGGTCTAGTGGGCTGTGGTTGTCTGAAGTGCCCAAGAAGCAGGGCTTGATGTTTGTCTGAGTTGGAGCCACGTTCTGAAGGGGTTTAGCTTGGGCTCTCTGCCCCAGCATGCTTCTGTTCTGTCAGCCCCAGATAACCAGGCGGCGGGGAGGTTTTACTCTCAGAAGGTCAACACTTGTACCATAAACCTTTGCTTCACTTTCTAGAGAAATACCCTTGGATTTTTTTTTTTTTTTGTTCCAAGAGGAGATGCTGGGTTGGCCTGAGCATAACTTGTCATGGAACTAGGCCACACTCAGCAACCTCACCGCCAGAAGCCTGCCTGTTCCAGGGCTCAGTGTCTGTGGGTCTCTGACATCATTCTGCTCCCAGCTCCTTTTTAATATTTGGATATTTGTTGGATTCTCATCTTTTGGTGACTCTCCCTTTTCTGATTTTTATTATTAGAGATTTGTCATTTTCTCTAGTGCTTTTGTTTCATGAAGTTTTTAGAGGACTAGAAAGCGTTAGTCTTCCTTCTTGAACCTGAAGCCACTAAGGACTGTAAGGGATGGGTATGTGTAGTGTGACGTGTTGGCGTGTCATGAGGACCATAGGGTCGGGATATGATATATTGTCCTGTCCTGAGGATCTTAGTGGTGGGATGTGACGTTGTCCTGTCATGAGGACCTTAGGGGTATGATGTGACATTGTCCTGTTGTGAGGACCTTATGGGTAGGATGTGACATCCTGCCATGAGGACCTTAGCAGTGGTATGTGACATGTTGGCCTGTCATGAGGTCTTAGGGGTAGGATGTGACATGTTGGCCTATTGTGAGGACCTTAAGGTATAGGCCACACAGCTTGGGTAAGAGCAATAGTTTTGGTATCAGGTATTTCTGAGGCTAATGACAGTGCCATGTTTGCTGTGGGACTCTGGGCAAGACATTTGCTTTTCTGTTCCTCATTTCTTCAACAAATACTTATTGTACCCCTTCTGTGTTTGTAGCTGAAGTCGGGGCAGTGGAGCTGGTTTTCTTGGAGTGGCTTTTGTTCTGCTCTGAGGCAGGGCTTGAGGCTGTGCCCGTGTGAGCAGAGTTGGCACACCTGTGGTTGGAGCTGTGATGCTTCTGAGGGTTTGCAGCAGTGAAGAAGGAGAGGCAGTTGAGATCATGCCATCCTTGCCTGGTGCCAGCCCTCAGCAGCCAATTAGTCTGGGAGTAGTTCCAGTGTTCTCATGAACTGTGGAATGGGTTCTTTCCAGGCTGCTCCATTGGAAAGACAGTGGGAGCTGGTGATCCTGGTAAAGAATTGGTTTGTACTGTGGACTAGCCATTAAGTTCAGGGAATGTTTGCTGAGTTGTTGCTGATTGCCAGATGTGGTTCTCATGGCATTAGGTAGATCCAGCTGCAGCACAAGCCAGAGGGTGGATGGAGGGGGAGCAATCATAGCAGCAGCATAGTGAGAGCCCAAGCCACGAGCCAAGTTGGAAGCTGGGAAGCAGGTCTCACCTAAATACTGTGGCGTAGGTAGGCTCCACAGTAGGCGCTGCAGGCGGATGACTAGGAGAAAGAGCATTGCCGGGAGGGAGCAGCACCTTGGAGAGTGCAGGTATCTAGTGAAGGGCAGCTGGAGTACTGTTTTTGCTGCTGTGGAGCGGAATATTCCTCAGTTCAGTAACAGAAAAATGTAGGAATAGACCCAGGTGAGTCCCCATTGGTTGTGGAGGGGACCAGGCAAGCAGTAGAGGCGTCATGGGCTAGGGTGGCAACGGTAGTGGTGGTAAGAAGCAGGTAGACCCTGGATGCATTTTGAAAGTAGAACCTGTGGGACTAGGCAGGGTGTGAGGAAAGTAGGGGCCAGTTGCCTGTGAGGTTGTGGTCTGGGCAGCTGGGAGGAGCCTGCAGGACTGGGTTGGGACTCAGTGGTGTATGAGGAGTGCACCTTCAAGCATTTCTCATTTGGATCTGTTCCTTAGGGCCTCCTAGGGGTCTCTGGCAGTTGGAGTATGAGCTTGGAAGAGAATTTTGAGCTGGAAGTAGAAGTGCAAGCTAAGGGACACTAGGTGGTCACTGGTGAGCATAGAGAAGCTGGCCAGAGACTGAGCTGTATGTTACTTTGCTGTTAAATGGTCAGGAGGAGTGTTAGCAGCACAGAGCAGCTGCTGGAAAAACCAGTATTGGTTGCTATGGAAAGAAGGGATGAAAATACTTCCTGAGGAAGGGCATGTTCAACTTTGTCATGCAGCAGAAAGGTCAAGTTGAAGTTTTGGGTTGACCTTGTACTAAATAGCATAGTGGAGGTCATTTGGTGGTATTCAGAGCAGTTTAGGTGTATGGGGAGAAGCTGCTAAAATGGTGGTTTAACTTAGTGGCTCCTGCTCTGAAGAGGGAAGACAGGCAGGTCTAAGGATGTGATCACCGCCATCAAATGTACCCCCCACTAGGGTGCTTAGTCATTCCAGATGCACTAGGGGTTGATGGTGGTATTGCCACTCTGCAGGCAAGAAAACTCACGTTCAGAGGTCCAAATTGCTTTCTGAGGAGTAAGCGACTGGCATGAGTTGACACTGGGCAGTGGAGTGTTTTGACCCCAGCTCACCCATTCTCCTTTTGTGTGGTGCTGGGGATTGAACCCAGGGCTAGTGAGGGCTCTACCACTGAGCTACATACAGCCCCAGCGCTTCCCAGCTTTCTTTGACCTGCACTTTGCTGGGTGCTCTTGTGCCACCTGGGTGGGCAGGAGTATGGGCTCACCACACTTCATTTTCTGAGAAACTTAAATGCAGGAAAGGGAGCAGTGCAGTCTGGTTCTGGGGGAACGCTAGTGTGCTTCTGAAAGAGCATGTACCAGAGGTTCTGCTCCCAGTCTTTGTTGGAAGTACTTCCATCAGAGGGCGGTGTGGTTCAGAATCAGGGTGGCCCTTGAAGGCCATTTTCCCAATCTTGCTTACATTTGAGATGCAGGAGTTAAGGTGAAGAATTATAGTCACAGAACAGTTTTCAGGTGTGTGTGGACTCTGAGTCTGGTGTGATTCTTACAGTAGCTCAGTAAGGCAGTGACTACTGCTCCCATTTTTACAGATAAACTGAACTTAGAGATGGTGAAACTTGTGCAAGGTTCCTATGATGGTGTCAGGTTCTTCACTTGAAGCTTAGCCCTTGTGCTCAACCAGTGCACAGGTGGGGCCCTGGGCTTACCTGGCAAGAGGATAGTGCCACCTCCTGAGCTGGCTTACCCCTGCTTCTATGAAACACCACACAGTGCTCAATCAGTCCCAGCTAATACTGAGGGAAGGATGGTTTCCCATCAGACATGTAATAGTGTGAAAGTTTGGCTTCCTGACCCTAGAAGTAGGCAGGTACCCTTTCTTAGAATTCTCATATTTAGAGTTGGGGAGAGGGTGGGTGAGCCTTTTTTCTGCTTGTTTTTGCATTTCTTTCAGGGGTGGACAGGCTATGGTGAGTGGGAGTTGGCAAGGAGGCATTTTATTTTTGTCTGTTTTTCATGAATTCTAAGTGGCTTATTACACAGACGTTTCAGTGTTTTTTTGATAAACTGTATTAAAAAATCATGTGTCTCAATAAAAAATTTCAATTAAAAATGGCCAAAAGCTTTGAACAGACACTTAATGCATTTTGTATGGATGACAGTGTGCCCTCAGAAAGATGCTCAGCATCCGTGGTCATTAGGAAATGCAGACTACACCACAGTGAGATGCTGTCTGGACCTGTGGGGCTGGTAGCCTTAGACCAAGCAGAAGGCAGCATTGCCAGAGCACAAGCATGTGCAGGTCCCACTTTGGCTGACAGGAGTTCAGAGCTGCTCACTGTGGAAAGAGGCTTGTCAGTTAAAAATGTAGTTGGCCACGCACTTGCACAATCCAGAAGGCCTCCCTGAATAGTCATAGCAGCTGTCTTCATGGTAACCAGAAGCAATTGAGACACCTCCGCTGGTAAACAGATGAACAGACCAGACTTTGGTCCTCCCATACAGCCGAGTCCGTTCATTAGCAGAAAGGAGTCTACCGCTGACTTCAGCAGCAAAATGGGGGATTCCAGAGCAGCTTCCAGGCAGAAACTCAGAAACTCGAGCTGTACCACCATGACTGCTGTGTAGCATCCTGGTTCCTGGGCATGGTGGGGAGTCTGTCAGTGGCACCAGAGCTCTTCCTGGGGCGAGGAACCCCACCCCTGTGCCAAGCACCCTGTCCAGGCTCAAGAGGCCAAACTTTAAAAAGAAGGAGATATACGTAGGTGGAAATACAATCATTTCTGCTCAGTTCTTTTCTACAGTTGGATTAAAGTTTTTTTTTCCTTATATTAGAGGTCATGGAATGTGTGTGGCCCACATTTCAGCATGGACACAAACTCTGAAAGCATTCATTTTTAATTTGTAGTGTTCAGTTGATTTTTGTGATCTGATTTATTTGTAGCCTAAAGGCATTTTGTTTTGTATAATTAAATTGTGTTTTATAGAGGTTATATAATTAGCACAAGTGAAGGATGTTTTACATAAAAGATGTTTTACAAGTTAAATTGTTTTAAATTCTTCCCTGTTCTAGTTCTGGAGAACTAGAACAGTAGCTTTACAACTTAATAAACTTGCTTTCTCTGATACAGACAAGACAATTTAATTATGCATTCTTCAGCTCTTTATTTTAGTTACCGCTATAATTGTAGGGTGCAATTGTACTTTAAGCTGATAGAAATAAAAATGTATACAGTAAATAATGAAAATCTGAGACACTAACCAAGGCTTCACAGTTGTAAATTGAGTTTCTTGAAATGTGCAGGAGAGTTGCTTCTCACTATTTTGTGGCATTTGTCAATGTCCTATGGAGTGGCTATTTAGCATCTTCATTTTGGAGATAAGAAGGCCATCATTATCTGCCATACCCTTGGTCACTTGGGTCAGGGAAGCACTGGAATGGGTGGTGATGGGTAATGCAGGAGGTATGTGGCAGGCGGCCCCAGCAGGTTTGCTTCCTTAGCGTCTGAGCTTCTGTCCTAAGCACTCTACTGTCTCCAGTAGGTGGTGCGTTACCCTGGCATCCAGATCTGCTGGCTGCAGCCTTCACGTGACTCTGTCCTGTGTGGTGTCTGCTTCTCGCAAATGATGTTGGGGATGGTGGTTGACCTGCTTTATGTTTTCCACTGTCTCAATCTACACTGTCAAGGTTCTCTTTGGTAAAGTCTCAGGAGGATAACTTTAGTAATTTGCTTGAATGAGCTGCTTGTTACTCATTGCTAAAGCACATGCCTCAACTGTGTGGGCACTGATTCTGATCCTCAGCACCACTTAAAATGATTAGTTATATTGTATATCCCACCATGAGTAATATTGTTTAAGAAAATTAGGTGGAGAATCTTCTTGCATCTTGTATGATTCCAGACATTCCTGAAATTAGATCAATGACCTTTTAGGTTCCATGTGTTATACTTTGCCCTTAAGTAGCTAGGGCTTAGTTGTTTGAGTTTTCTTTTTTCTTAGCTTGAATTTACAAAACAAAATAAAAATAAATGAACAAATAAGCAAACAAACAAATGAATAAATAAAATTAAAATTGGCAGACCGTAGAAATCTGATTTGTTTGGAAGGTGTTTGTCTTTGGAAATCTCTTGGTGTCCCCTTGCAGGCTCCAGAGTTGGTGCCATTCCCACTTGGGTCCATCAGGTGGCAGTCGCACACAGTCGTCTTGGGCTCCATTGTGAATCCTGGGTGGCTGTTTACACTGTGCTCATTCCCATTGCTTTACCTGTGGAGTTTAAGTGCATTTAAAGCATCTTCTAAGAGGTCACATTCCAACCTGGAGCATGAGTTTATTAATCATGTTTATTTCCCCATATCTTCTAAAAAGATATTTAACAGGCCTAAAAATGCATTGAAAGATACTGAACCTGCTTTTGTGTCTCAGAATGACTGAGGACTCTCAGATGAAGACTTCTGTGTGCACCCCCATGCCTCTTGCCTTCCCCTGGCCTTCTCTGAAAGCCATTCCAGCATCCTTTCCAGTTTGCTGCCTCTGCCTCTTTGAAAGTCTTTGTTTTGAGAAGCTTTTTGTTTATGGAAAAGATGCAGGAATTGGAGTGATGAGCCTACTTGCCCTCCACTTAGACCCACCAGCTGACCTCAGAGTGTGCGTGAGGCCTTGCTCTTCTTCCCCTCTCTGTATACATGTACACATGCACATGTATATTCACATATGTTTGTTTCCACTGAACCTTATGCCATTGAGTTGCGGGCACTATGCACTCTTCCCCAAAATATTCAGTCAGTGTTTACTGGAAGAAGGGTATTTTTTACAATTCCATAATAGTAACATAATTTTCAAATTTACAAGATCTAACAGTGACACATGTCACTATCTGGAATGTGTTCCTTGTTTTTATTTTGGCAGTTGCCCTATTAATGTCCCTTATGATAGTCCTTCTCCTTATTGCAGGAGCCTCTCCAGATCACGTGGCATTCAGTCAGCCTCATCAGTCTTTTTAGTCTGGATATAGTCCTCAGACTTTCCCTTTTTGTGCAGTGACAGTTTTGAAGGATGCAGACTAGTTGTTTTGTAGGTTACCCCTAAGTTTGAGTTTGCATGATGTTCTGATGACAAGTTGAGGACTGTCACAGAAGTTATACTGTTTCAGGAAACAGGAGTGGGGATGGCAGTGATACAGGTTGTTCTGTGATCGGTTGTGTGTTCACGGTTGTGTGTTCACGTTGGTGACTTTAGGCAGTGGGTGAGGGGTGGTCTCTGGATCAGCATCATTCCCTGGGAATTTTTAGACTTGTAAGGTGTTTGGGCCCCACCCCTGACATGCTGAATAGGAAACTTAGGGTGAGAAGCTGTGGTGTTTCTTGAGGGGGTCACTGGGCATGGAACCCAGGGCCTTGTGCATATTAGGCAAGTGCTCTACCTGAGCTGCATTCCAACCTTTTTAAACAATTTAAAAAATATATTTTTTAGTTGTAGATGGACACAATACCTTTATTTTATTTATTTTTATGTGGTGCTGAGGATTGAACCCAGTGTCTCATATGTGCACGGCTGACCACGTCTCAGTGCCCTCAGTCCACCAAAAGGAGGAAAACTGTAATACATAGTTTTCACACGTATCCAACCTTTGTGGCCTTGGAGGTGCAGAACAACATCATCATTATCAAGGATTCTGCTCATTTACATCTTAGGTTCCACTCTGGCCACAGGCCTAGAGGTTACATGTAGTCCCTTATGCCATTTGCATCACTAGGCTTTTCATTTCAAAGTCTCACCAGAGGATTAAAACTAGATACCAAACTGGGTGTGGTGGCACACAGCTGTAATCCCAGCGACTCAGGTGTCCAGGGCAGTAGTATCATAAGTGAAGAGGCCAGCCTCAGCAATTTAGTAATATCCCATCTCAAGATATAAAAAAAGACTAGAAGTATATAGCTCAGTAGTAGAGCACCTCTGGGTTCAGTTCCCAGTACCAGCAAAGAAAGGCTGGGATGTTGCTCAACTGTAGAGTACATCTAGGTTCAATCCCCCGTACCAGAAAAAAAAACAAAAGAAACTACACAAGAACAAAAGAAGCCAAGTAGTATGTGTACATTTATTCATTTTATAGTATGCCATTTCATTGAAGGTTTACATAAAATCATTTCGATAATATGGGTAGTGTTTTGGCATTAACTAATAATGACAAATCTCAGTTTCCCAATTAACAAAAACATATTCTAAAGGGAGAAAGTTACTAAAACTTACATTGAAAAGTAGGTGGGAATAAAACAAAAGCCAAGAACAACTGCAGATCTCCAACCAATCATCTGAAAGTTCAGAGGAGAAAACCCTCAGAAGAGCACAAGGCCTGGGCCACTGCATGTAGCATGGGGACTGAATCAGGGAAGAGACCCTCACTTCCCCCTGGCAATTTCCCACAGGTCCCTGAATGGAGGAGCAGGTGATAGAAGAAACAGGCTTTGCTTGCAGATTTTAGGATTAGCTGTTAACATTTATGCAGCATCCATTTAGCCAGGAAGGAAATGCTACTTTGCATTAAAAACAAGGCAGAGTAAACCAAATTTGGTAAGAATTTAGTAACAAAATAACACAGAAGTTCTGCCAAAATTAAGAATAAATTTTTTTTTATGTTAAAATGGAAATTACCCAAGATCTTCTAGATAGTAAAATTGATAGCTAAACTAAACTAACATTAACATACATACAGTTTTATCACATTGCTTTCTAGAAAGTTTAAAAATAGGCAGCTTATGAGCTTTTTGCCTTTAAACAGCATTGATCCTGGGAGGTCTACTTAAGCCACAAAGGAGCGAAGGGTACGAGACATGCGTGTTCTTCTCCATAAACAACTAGACTTGTGGACAGAAAGAGGAACCACTTCTGTCCAACCTTGAGTCGACAGGCCATGCAGGACTGTGATGCCAAGAGGGAAGAGAGCCACCTGGGAGCCCTTTTAGCTCCCTGGCCATCTAGTTGAAAGCAGTTTGACTGCAGCATTGTCAGTAGGTAGAGGCGGGAAAATTTTGGGAAGTCAAAGAAGTTGAAATTTGTAAGGTGCAGCACCTGAGCTGAAAAAAATTACATATAAAATAAGTTTTAGAAATCTGCAGGAGGAGCCAGAAGGCACATGAACACCTTTAGTGCACTGAAAGAAAAAAATCCATCCAGAATTCTGTCTTAGTCAGCTTTTTCACTGCTGTGACTAAAGGATCTGACGAGAACAACTGTAGGGGAGGAAGAGTTTACTTGAGGGCTCACAGTTTCAGAGGTCTCAATTCACAGAAGGCCTGCTCCATTTCTTGGGGCTTGAAGTGAAGCTGGACATCATGGCGGGAGAGGGTGGCAGAGGAGAGTTGCTCACATCATAGTGATTAAGAAGCAGAGAGAGAGACTCCAGCTCCAGATACAAAATATATACCCCCTAGCCACACCCCACCTGCCTCCAGCCACCACTTAGTTAATCCCAACAGGGATTAATTAACTGATTGATTTATGACAATCATTTATCCTCTGAAACTTCTTGCATTGTCTCATGTGTGAGCTTTTGAGGGGCACCTCATATCCAAACCATAACAAATTCTATAATCCGCAAGAATTTCTTCCAAAAAAAGAAGCTGTTTATTAAGAAAAAAAATGGACAAAGGAGATATGACCAATTCAGGGAAACCCAGACCAGCAGAAAGGAGCATGAAATTACATGAAATGACACGGACAGGCCTCAGCAACACTCATGCCGTGTGATGCTAACCAGAGGTGGGAGGAAAGTCACCTCTTTGGGGAGATGTAAGGAGGGCTCTGCAAGGCTCTACACCTGACGGGCACTAGGGCCAGGCATTTGTCAGTGCAGGGAGTGTGCCTGCAAGGTGTGGCTACCAGGGAAAAGACGATTGCAAATAGGCACCAACTTTGGTAACAATGTGTCCACCCAAGTTCAGGGTGAAGTGATCCACCACCTTCAGTTTGCTTTAACACAGTGTTAAAAGAAAGGTGTGTGGTGGGCAAAGGGACGGATGGGTGGGTGTGCACTTTTGACAAAGCAGGGAAGCGTGGGTGAGACCTGGGCAGTGCATGTGTGGAGAATAATAAATTCTTGTAACTTTGCTGTGTGTCTAAAAATTACCACAAATACAGAAATCAAACAGATTAAGCTAGACAAGAAGGGAAGAAAACAGGCAGGAGGGAAGGCCTTCCTAGTGGAAAGGCAGCAGCAGTTCCTCTTGGACATGGGTATTGAAGCTGGACAGAATCCTTTATAAGACTGTTTGAAGACATTGAAATATACAAGGCAGGCAGGACCTGAGGCTTCTTGCACGCTCCTGCCCAGCCAGGCATCTCACTCAGCCCTGGCTCCGAGTAGCAGGACTATAGCAGGGCACCATAAGGTTAGCTGATGGTTTTCAGAACAAAGCCACTGCTGTTTTAAGGGAATGTGTGGAAACAAAAAGGGCAGCAAAAGGCCAAGTTCCAAACCTAATCCGAACTGCCCAAGTCCCTGGGAGACTGAATCTGTGCATAGCTCAGGAGACTCGAGACACCAAGAATGGAACCCGCAGAGAAAAGTGTGACCACTGCACATCAGTGGCTCCCATGAAGTCTGCTCTCTGCTGCTCTGACTCGGCACTGTCTATGACAGGCTTTGGTGGTAGGAGATGTCAGAGAAATTTGGGAGAAGGCTGCTTGTGGAAATAGGGGAGCCCAAGATAAACCCCAGAATCAATAAATCTACCCAAACCACTGATCATCAAAGCCCAAAGGAGGGGTACTGGAACCTCCCAGGGAGCCATGGTAAAGCAAGCACCCAGTAGAAGCCAGTGAAGCTGGTCAGAGCCACCTCAGAAGAGCAGAACAAGATTCTGCATCCTGAGTCCAGGGCACGTGTGGGTGCACAAGCACATTCACCTTTACATGAAGGTGGCCTACAAGCACTGACACCCCCAATGTCCAGATCTTGTCCTCCAAGTTCTGTTTCCCACCAAAAGACACAGGGCCACTTGGAGAATTACACATCTCAGCATGGGACAGAGAGATGACAAGAAATGCCCAGAGCCTCTACAGTGCCAAAGAGGAGGAAGATGCTTGGGAAATACTAGGGACATGTCAGAGGACCCAGGAGATGATCTGAGGGGACGTCCTTATGTCAAATCAGAAAGAAAAAAAAAATGGCAGCAACAGATGACAAGCCACTGGATAACATAAGGATCCACGAGGATGTCATTACTCCTAATGTGATAAGGAGCAGAATAACAGGTTGAAGGAGGGGAACCTCTCTTGCACAGAAGAACAGGGCTGGAGTGTGTGGAGGGGTAGCAATGGAAAGTCACCGTTCACAGCCACCTGGCAGTAGCTGTTTGGGGCGAGACCCTTTGTTGTAGGGACAAACGAGGCAAGGCACCAAAGATAGCAGGAAACAGTTTTATTTGGCTGCAACCAGGATCAGAGGGCACAGCTTTTGCTGTAATCAATCAATCCCCTGAACCCCGAGTTCAGGGAGTTTCAGAGTTTTATACCCAGCATGTAAGGGGAGGGGTTCAGAAGTCCACAATCGGCAGAAGTTCACATAAAAGCAGCTTTTTCTTTCACTGTTTTGGGCAAGTTAACTCTTCAAGGACAACACCTGAGAAGGGGAGAGCTTCTTCTCCCCTTCTTTCCTCCCCCGCCAGCTGTTACCATGGAACCCAGTTGGTAACTTATCTTAAAAATGTAGACATCTCTGTGAAGCCCAGCTTAAGGCCAGAGGCCTTGTTTGCACATTTCTACAAATTACTATACAGGATTCATGTTTGTGAAAAACTAGTAAGGGGGTGTCCAGCACCTGGAGTGCTGACATCTTCCCAGCCAGTAGCCAGGTAAAACAGGGCAACATGAAAATAGGAAGTTTATCTACACTGAACTCTTTTGCAGAGACTCTTTTGCTGACAGTCCTAAAATCAGCCATGGTGAAGATTTCTGGAGAAGCCTAGTTAAGACTTTTCAGTGGAGAAAGGGGTGCCACTTCACCTTGGTGGGGTCCACTTCTCCTGGCAGCCTTGATTCCTTTCAGTGGGAGTTGGTGTTTGGCGACTCACCTGGATACTGGGGTGGTTCATGCTGGGGTGTTGCTGTTTCTGGGTCTTTTTAGAATATAGAGGCAGGAAGTATATATTTTTAAGAGAAAAATAAAACAGTTTATTCTGATACTTCCAATTCAAATATAAGATCATATATTTTTACTTCCTGCTTTTACTTGTATATTTTATTTTTCTTAAAATCTTGGTTCTTAACATACACACTCATGAAGTTGCTTTATCATTTATAGATATAAAACTGTGTAGTTTCAGAATAACAGTATTATTACTGCTAGCCACTAGACCTCTAAATAAATACCTTCAAACAAGTTTTGTTTGCTTCACCTTGGTTTTTTCTATATGATAATGAAAGACATCTTAAGGTTTCATTACAGTTTCTTCCCTGCAGGGTGGTGCTGCACTGTGGGACATGCACTTCAGTTCCTGTGTTTCAGAGTTGGTGCAGAGTCTCATTTGAGTGAGGTCACCCTTTTGCTGGGCACATCGGCCTCACTGTTTCTTTTGACTGTGGGCGAGCATGGGAACTTCACACCCAGATACGGGATATCCATTTGTACACCTGCTTTGCAGTGCTTACTAAGATTAAGCACAAGGTGTGACCTAGTAATTTTGTTCCCAGGTCCACATGTAACAGAAATGTGTGCACGTGTGCAAGGAGACATGCCATGAAGACCAGCAAATGCCACATGACCAGTTTGTTGACAATTACTCTCTCTGCCCTGCAGAGTGGTGGTTAAATACCCACCAGCACGGCTCACATCTGTGCATCCCTCTCTCTGCATACACACTGATGTATTCAGGATATCTAGAGCAGTGATTGCATGCAGTAGGTGCCCACTAAGTAATTCTTAGCTGAATGAGGAGAAAAATAGTTCTTTTAGGATAGTTTTTGGATGGTTGGGAATGTTGCTTATTGGTATGACTTAAGTTTATGAATTCTATTAGTCAAGGAATTTGGGTTTGCAGTTGCCAGAAACTCACCTTGGACTAGGTAGAATCTAAAAAGAATGTCACTTTATGCCACGTGGACTTCTAGGTTTGGGTCCCAGATGCTAATGTGTTCTCTTCCACTTTCTCCTTGTACCTCCTGTTACCTCCTCTCCCTCCCTCACCCTGTCTTGGAGAGGACTCTTTGGTTCCTCTTCCTCTTCATTTTCTGAGGTCTGGGGACTGACGCACTCTGGTAGGTTGGATGCTGGGTGTGGAGTCATGCAGGAGCAGCACAGCGTCCTGTCCTCTGTTAGGCGGACAGAAGTGTTGGACAGGAATTCCTATGTAGGCTCCCACAGAACTGTCCAGTTTTACAGGAGAGTTTTTACTCTTAGAAAAGTAAAATTACTTGAATGTAAGATGTGCCCTTCTACAGATGGTGCTCAGGAGAGAGGCCAGTTTGTTGACGATCACATTGCAAGCTGAGAAACTGCACTGGGATGAAGTAGTTAACTCTAGAAAACAGGTTTTCAGCTGCACAGTAACTTGTTTTAAGTGTCGGCCACATTTAGCAGTGTGACTTTGTGTCTTCTTATAAATTTTAACTTTCCCGGGGTGCTGGGGAGGGAACCAGGGCCTGGATCTTGCTAGGCAAGTGCTCCACCACTGAGCCACAGCCCAGTCTGGATTTAGTGCTTTAACACTGAAATATAATTCACATATGACACATGTCATCTGTTTAAAGTGTACATTCACCTCTGTCAGTTATGGAACCTTCCCATCACCCAGAAGGAAGCGCTATACCCATCGATGAAGGACAGCCAACCTTTGTCACTCCTGGCCTCTATACAAAGGAACCTCTGATCTGCTCTCTGTCTCAATACAGGTTTGAGTATCTGGACTTTTCCCATAAAGGAAGCATACAGTGTGTGGTCTTCTGCAGCTGACATGATGTACTGCACATGAACCACAGCATGTGTGGTACTTCATTTTTTATTGCTGGGTAGTATTTGTCGATTAATGTCCTATAGTTGCTTGTAGGCTGTAGTCTGCCAAAGCTGCACCTGCCTGTCCTATGGCAACAGTTTCCTGTGGACGTGAAGCCCAGATTCTCAGCCTCCTTCTTGTTCCTGGAGTTGGCAAGTAAATATGAAGATAGAAGTAGCTGCAGAAGAGTCATCTGCAGAAGATCTAGCTCTCTCTGCCCCGTCAGTCTGCTGCCCTGTTGTCACTTCTGCATATCAGTCACTCTCTTCATTTTTCTGGAGGAACTCAGTTCTGCCGCAGCTGTTTATCTGTCTTGCATTTGGAAATCTCAAATCTGTTTTTGTATTGCAGTTATTAGCACAGTTCCGGGTTAAAAGTGGGAGGATGGAGGGCTTGCAACCCCCGCCCCGCCAGTGGTCCTGCCCTGACGAGGTGCGGCATGGCGGGTGAGCCAGAGTTACTGCTCTTCGTAGTCATGGCCCTTGGGCAGGATATGAGAGGATAAATGTGAAAATTTTGCTTTGTCACAGGAAATTAAGATATGCATAATTGAGTATCAATTTTGCTAAACAATTTTTACAACTTGTCAGCTCACACATTTATGAATTTAGGAGTTCACCGGTCCTTTGTAAAACTGTTTTAATTGTTTCAGTTCGAGTAGATAAGACTTTAGCAATTTTAGTTACTGAAGTCTGGTCCTTGAAAAAAGAAACGTTAAAGGTTCCATTGTGAGAACAATAAAGATATTTAACACTGAATGATTATGTTTCATGCACTGGACAGAAATGTCTCGAGTTTCACAAACTCCCTGGATGACACACCTTCGATGTGGGTTTCCTCTGGCCCAGGAGGCCCTGGGGAGAGGAATGTGGAGTGGACAGGGCTGGGCAGGGAGAGGTGCTTGTGTTGGACACAGAATCTGAGGAGTCACCAAAAGTACTTAATCAGAAAATAATAGTTTAATGTAGTATTTTTAAAAATAGAAAACAAGTGAAAATGATTCATGATGAAAAAGATACCAACATTTTAAATAAAGGTAGAAACAGTATTACTCATTTTTTCTTCTGCCTATGCTCTGGCGCACAGCCCTGTTCCTGATTCTCCCTTTACTGCAATTACTGTGGGCTTAATTTGCTTTTATGTGTCTGGCTTCAAGGTAAAAATAGACAATTGATAGTTTTTCCTTTTTATTATATAAGCAATTAAAGTTTTGGTTCCTCTTAACTACTCCTTGACATGCATGCAAGATTTTGGGATTTTTTTGTTTATTTTTATTTTTTTAAAGTTATTTTTTAAACATTTCCTGATTTCTCTTTCTTTTTTCTTTCTTTCTTTTTTTTTGACCCATGTATTATTTACAGAAGTATGGTTTTATTCCTAAAGATTGGGCCCTCAGTGTTCCTTTTACGAGTTGTGTTTTGTGTTCATTTATTATTTTGAACAGAAACTATAACCACATGGCACAAAGTTAAACGGGCGTGCCCTGACTCATAAACTTGCCCTTAATCTGTTCTCTTTAGATTCTCTCCAGATGGATTTACAGCCTTTGGCTGCCCATGTGCCCTCTCAGAGGTGTTTCCTGCATGTGCATGAAAGTATAGTTTTCTTTTGCTTTGCACCAACACATCACATGCAACACACTCTTCAATACCTCTTTTTTAGTCACTTAAAAATTTAACTTAAGAAGCCTTGTATTTTAGGACAGGTGCTACCTTGATATTTTGTTTTGCTTTTTTCATTAATGAGCATTTTCCATAGGCAATGAAAACATTTTAGAAAACACCTTTTTAATGCTTGTGGAATCAGATGCTTTGATATTCTTAGTTTTGTTTATTCATTCCTTTCCTGGTGAACATGTATGCTGCTTCCAGTTTGACAGCATTACAAATAAACCTATGAAACATTGATGCCCCCTGACTGTGCTCAGCTTGAAGGTGATTTGTTGGAGATGTCTTGACCAGTTTGCCTGGAGCTAGGACCAGAGATGCTCTGATTTATGAGTTTGTTTTCTGGTGGGTCAGGACTCTGTCCTGATGGTTTTGGGTCCCTAGTTACCTGGCTTCTGGCTCAAGCACAGTAGATGCAAACAGCCCTGCAAGAGCATTCCTACAGCCCTTTGTGTGGGCAGCTGTTTCATTCTCTTATCAGCTGTGGAAGGTAGGTACAGGTTTTAACTTAGTTGAGGAGAAAACCAAGTCACAGACTTACAGGAAGGCTGCCAAGTCCACACCTCCAGTGTGTAGCTGGGTCAGAGATCCAGGTTATGGACACATCTTTTTATATGCAGAGTAGTGGAAGGATGAAATGATTCTTCTTTGGCATTGCATGACTTTCTTAGTTACACAAATTCTGATTGTATCACAAGCTCCTTTTAAAAAAATTTTTATTTGTAGATGGACATAATACCATTATTTATTTATTTATTTGTATGTGGTGCTGAGGATCGAACCCAGTGCTTCACACATGCTAGGCAAGCACTCTACCACTGAGCTAGATAGAGCCCCAGCCCAAGCTCCCTATCTTTCTAAGCCTGTTTCCTCATTCTTGGAAATGGTGGTATGGGTAATTGCCTCAGTTTATTGGGGACTAAATAATTACTTTTTTGTATTATTTCTGCAGCCCTGGGCATCAGGCACAGCTCATGTATGCTAGGATCTCCTCCATGTCCATTCGCTCCATTTGGCACCAGAGACCCTTCCTTCTTGCAGCTCACCACTCTGTCACCCTCCCTACCTTTCTTGTCTTCCTCCTCTTCTGATGGTGGTGCTGCTGCTTCCGGACTGAACCCAGGGGTGCTCTGCCACTGAGCCGCATTCCCAGCCCTCTCCCCCAACATACAATGTTTTAAACTTTTTATTTTGAGACAGGTCCTCACTTAGTTGCTAAGGCTGGCCTTGGACTTGCCTCCTGCCTCAACCTCCTGAGTTGCTAGGCTCACAGGTGTGGCTGCCACACAGGGAAGGATTAAATGTCTGTAGTCACACACAGGGCCTTTGTTGCAGTGCTGGACAGGCCCCGAGGGCTGTACCAATGAGGGCTGTTATCTTTTCCCTGCCTCTGCTCTTTGTCTGGTTCCTGACCCTTCACCTAGGAAAGTGGCATTACATCATATTTGTAGGCTTCTTGTAAAATACATAAAATTTACTCTTATAAAATGATTTAAACATTTTTTGAAGTTTTTAAAATTTGATTAAAAATAAGCACAAAAAAACGCACACCTGAACTATACCACGTTTTAAGTATTTGGCTAACTAATATTAAGTGCCTTACGTTTCTGCAAACAAATTTCCAGAGTCTTTTCATTTAGAATGTGTGAAGTTCTCATCCACTGAACAGATACTTTTGTTCCCCCTCACTCCAGCCCTCGTAACCTCTCTTGCTGCTCTCCCAGTGAATTTGACTCTCAGGTACCTCTTGTATGGGAAGCCATAGGCATCTGTCCTTTGTGATGATTTATTTCCCTTGGCAGCCTGTCCCCGACGTTTGCCATGTACCTGTGCCAGGTTGCCTTTTTTTCCAAGGCTGAGAGCTATTCTGCTATATGTGTGTGCTGCGTTGTGTGTGCATCTGCTAATGGACACTCGGTCACTTCCCTGTTTGGCTTTTGTGAATGTGAGTGCACAAACACTTCTTCAGAGCCCAATTTCTGTTCATGTGGGTGTATTTCCAGGAGTGGGATTGCTCAGTCAGACGTGGCTGAGGGTTAGTTTTCAAGGAGCCTCCACACGGTTCTCTGTGACAGTTGTGTCATCTTCCTTTCCCCAGCAACAGTGCCCAGAGATTCTAATGTCTTCACATTCTTGTCAGCACCTCCGACATTTTTTAAAACAGTAGCCATCATAACGGATGTGGGATTAGTTTTAATAATAAATTTTTGTTTTTTGTACTAAGGATTGAACCCAGTGGTGCTTTTACCACAGAGCCATATCATCTATGTGTTATATTGATGTGAGGTCTTACTAAGTTGCTTAGGGCCTCACTAAATCTCAGAGGCTGGTTTTTGTTTTTTTGGTACTGGGGATTGAACTCAGGGGCACTCGATCACTGAGCCACATCCCCAGCCCTGTTTTGTATTTTATTTAGAGACTAGGTCTCGCTGAGTTGCTTAGCGCCTCACTTTTGCTGAGGCAGGTGGTGTGTATGTGTGTGTGTGTGTGTGTGTGTGTGAGAGAGAGAGAGAGAGAGATATGCTGGGGAATGAACCCAGGGCCTTGGGCATGTAGGGCAAGCACTTTGCCAATTGAGCTATATCCCCAACCTGGCTTTGAACTGGCTTTGAACTTGTGATCCTCCTGCTTCAGCCTCCTGAATCCCTGGGATTACACAGTGGTGTGTGCCACTGTGCCTGGCTTAATGATAAAAATTTTAGATAGAATTAGACAAGTGGCTCCATATATTTCTTGGTAAGGTGGAATAATTCTGCCAGCATGACAAAACCAAAAACAGAATGGAGAATGACAGGGAAGGCCAGTCATTGTACATCTGCTGGAGGAAGAAAAGCTGCTTTTCTGTGCCTGGGGTAGGGCGTGGACCCTTGCTGCGTGGTGCTGAGGTTTCTTGAAAACAGAGCATGGAGTCAGAAGGTAGCAAGACTCTGCCTCTTCAGCTGTTAACAGGGACCTTTAAAGAGGGTAGTGTTGAGGTTTTCATTTTACAGCTGAGGAGCAGCAGGCATGGAAGGACTGCACTCAGCACACGGGGTGCTTGGTGTTGTGTCTGCGACCACCGAGCTCCTCCAGCCTTTGTGTCTTCATTCCCTAACGTGGAACAGCACAGTTGCAATGAGGTGAGCAAACTGTAGACCACAGGGTAGGAAAGCTCAGCTGACGTGTGAACGTGGCATTCCTAGCACACTTCCAGCCCTGATGACTCTTGATTCCTGAGTTATGACTTGGGGTGAGCAAGTTGTGATGTTAGGTATGCTACCTGATTCCTCAGAGTTGCCTGCATTGTTGGAGGTGTTGAGAAAAGCCCAGACTCTGCTGTGTGACCATGTAGCCTTGGGGTACCTTGCTTGGGTTTCTGCTTCCCAGGATTTGTAAATAAAACTGGATGTGCCAGTGTTTTGAAAGTGCCTGGTGAAGGTTGGGCATTGCCCAGGGCAGGGCCGTTCTGCTTTCATTTCCTCAGTGCCCCCTTTGTGCTGTCATGGCTGGCACATGGTCAGTGCTTAGTAAGCCTCAGTATTTTCATTGTCCTATTTCACAGATACAGAAACCAAGATTCAGGCCAGCCAAGTGATTCTTTGACCCACAGGTAGAACTAGGGTTCCTTTGTTTCTTCCAGGCACAAATCCAGGGCCTTCTCCTGAGGTCCTCATGTGACAGAAGGGAGGTACAGCAGTTGCCAGGAACCTCTGCCAGCAAGTGACCAGCCTCTGGGAGCTGGGTTGTATTTTGAGACTTGTCTGTTTTGAGAAGGCGATTATCCTTATTATGACTAATGTTTCATTAAACTTTATCAAGCTATGGTTTTTGTTGATAGGCTAAAATTTTCCTAAAAATCATTTGTTTTTTATGGTGGAAAAAGGCATAATGGCAGAAATGATAATTAGTGATCTCAATGGAAGTAAGTAAACTTGGTTTAGATACTGAGCATTGGGAAGTCAGTGTATGTTGTAATTATCAGTTGCTAATTGGAGAGGCCATGTCATGAGGTGTTGAAGTCATTTAAATCTGTGACTGGGCTGGGGCTGTGGCTCAAGCGGTAGCGCACTCGCCTGGCATGCGTGCGGCCTGGGTTCGATCCTCAGCACCACATACAAACAAAGATGTTGTGTCTGCCAAAAACTAAAAAATAAATATTAAAAAAAAAAAAAAATCTGTGACTCCTGGTGGCTGTGGGCCTGGGAGGCTGTGGATCTGGGAGAGTGGAGGAGTGGAGCCAGTCTCTCCCCTGCCCCCTGCTGGCTGACCTAAAAGTACTCATCTGTACCTGGCCTTTCCAAGAAGTACTGCTTGGCACAGCCATATGGAGATAGTTTTTATGCACTGCTTTTGGAGGCATTTTATAAGCAGCTCTTTTCTTATTTGTTCTTGCCTAGGATCTTCTTAGGCAGCTTGAACAAAGTCTTCCACGGTGTGGGGAGGTTTGGCGTAGCGCTCACAGCCTCCCCCAGCCTCAGGATCTTGTCTCATTTCACCCTGTTTCCATTCTTGCTCTACTGAGATTTTAGTGGGAGTACCCAAGCCTAACAGTTGTAGGATTGACTGATCATTTTGCAATACGAGGGATGGAGTCCAGGGGTGCTCTGTCACTGAGCCACGCCCCCATCCCTTTTAATTAAAAAAAATTTTTTTAAACAGAGTCTTGCTAAGTTGTTGAGGCTGACCTCAGCTTGCAATCCTCTTGCCTTAGCTTCCTGAGTAGCTGGGATTATAAATGTGTGTCATGCTGATTTTTTTTTTTTTTTAAACATAGAATGAGCAGAGGCATTGCATGTGATTTTCCTACACTTTGTGTTGATTTCCCTTTTCCAGTCTCACATTCTTAACAAACTAGGGTCTTCCCTATGCTGCACTTACTTGCTTCTCACAGTGTATTTCAAGCCTGTCCTGTGCTGGTCCTGTAATGGAAGAGTGTTCAGGATGGTGGCAGGCCACACTGGCACTGACATGCAGCACATCTGCAGTCTTAGTATGACCTCCGGCCTGGGAGAGCAAGCATCCCCTCTGCCATCTTCTCTAGCTGGAGGTGACAGATGCTGGCAGTGAAGCCTGCATTTCTCTCTGATCATCCACGGTGTGCAAGAACAGACAAAACCCCTCCTGTGGCAGAGCTGGCAGAGTAGTTGGGATGGGGGGCATTTGGTGTCCTGGTGCATCACCTGAGGAGGAAAGGGGGAAGGGAAGTGCCTGGGCGATGAGGTTCTAGATGGCGTGGGCAGCATAGGCTCCCTCCAGGAGCAGCGGCTTGGCAGGGGAGAGAAAGGGTGCACACCAGGAGTACTGGGCTCCAGAACATCCATGGAGAGGGTGCCCTGAGGTGGGCAGGGAGGTCAGTGTGGAGGTGGGAGCTGAGGAAAGAGGAGTCCCCAGGAGATGAGACACAGTTGAGGGTGTGGATCGGGACCCAGGCACCTGTTCTGGGAACTGTGGGGACCTGTCAGTGAGTTGAGTGGAGGAGTGACATGGCACCACTCCGGTTTTGAAGGAGCAGTGCAGAGTTGGTGGAGAGAGGAAGGAGGGAGAGCAGGTGAGACCTCAGTTGTGATCAAGCAGCCGCCGGCTGGGATGCAGCTGTAGATGGGGCAAGGACTACCTGAGTGCTGGCTGTGTTCTGAGGGCCAGGATGCAGGGTTTTGCTGGTGGATTATGTTGGAGTAAGAGACAGAACACAAGACTGACTAAGGTTTTGGGCCCCAGAAAATAGCAATAACTTTTTTGTGAATTTTAATGAAGCTTTCACTTGTTAAGTTCAACTAACCAGAGTTGCTTTTAACTGCTAATACTGAGAGTTTGATTTGAACATCACAGGACTTTTTAATGAATGGTGGCCTTTGAATTAGTATATAGAATTTCTTAAACAAGAAAGTAGAGTACTGACCAGTTTTTTTTCACTCATGTTACCTTTAACTGTAGGCTGTTTCTGTTCTTTTCAAGCTGTCACTGGATTAGGAATTTAAAAGCATAATTGGATTTTAATATTTAGCAAGAGGAGAATTAGAGTAATTAAATTTCCAAGCTGGCTAATACTTAGTTAGATTTCAGCCTCATTTTCCTCTTCTGTCAAAACGAGGAAGCACTTACTACTTTGGGATGTGTTATGGATTAAAAGCAGTTACTTTCTGCATGATGAGAGGGCACAGGTTACTCTCTGTTGCTGACACCATGCTCTCTTGCTGCTGCTCTCCCCAGCTGTCCACTCTCAGGTCTCAGTGGTTCCCATAGCTGCTGCTTCTGAGTGACCAGTCCCTGGGTGTGAGTGATCCTGGGCATGCCATCACCCACCTTGCTCTCTGGCCTTCCATCTCTTACCTTTCCATGTGATGGCAAACACAGATCTTGTTGTGAAATGAAATCATAAAAATGGTAAGAAACCTATGCCTGGGGAAGGGTCAGTTCGCCTCCCCTCTTAGCCTTTTTCCAGGAAGCCTAAATAACCACAGGTCCCTACCTTTTGGATTGTAAATAACTGCCCTGAGAAGTGAGTTTGGCTACTCCCTCTTGAAACTTAACAGATGCCTATGAAAAGAGCCCTTTCTTCTTATCTGTTTCTGTGAGCATGCTTAATGTCGAAGACCCTGCACAAGACCTTCAGCTATGTAAATTAGGATTTTTTTTTTTTTTTTTTTGGTGGGGCTGGGGGCATTATGCATGTGAGGCAAGCACTCTACCAACTAAGCTATATCCCCAGCCTGGCAATTTCTTTTGAAAGAGGAAAAAGCCCCAATGATAGGATGGGTCCAAGATGACACCAAATAACCTATAAATGTTGTGAGAAACTGGATCAGGCTCAGAATTTGGAGTTTTGTTTTCCTCTGGGCCCTCCAGTATATTAAAATAAAGACTGGAGTTCTCCTCTTCTCTGAATGCTGCTTGCTGCTTCTTCACCAGTCTGTTTCTGGAAATATCCACACCCCAGACTCTTGTACAGTAGGAGATGAAGATGTGCTGTTGCTGGAATAGATCACAAAGCAGTGCGACAGGTGGCAGAGGAAGCCCCCACTCACTGGTTAGAGTCAGCAGCTGGGCTTAGGTCCTTTTTGTCCACATTCCCTCTCAATTTTGTCCTTGTTCCCACATCACTGCCAGTGCCTTTGCCCAGTGTCCCCCACACCTCCTTGCACCACTCTGTCTTTACTCAGGTGGTTGGTGGGATGGGTCTGTGGTGTAAAGGCCCTGGCTCCCTCTCATGGTTACTGTTGGTAAGGGGATGCAGAAGTTCTGATCTTCTTGAAGGGATGGCAAATGCCACAGGGCTTGATGTGTAGAATACAGTCGTGGCTGGTAAAAGGGGCTTGTGTCTTTTTAACTTTTGAGAGCCTAAGTTCACGTCTTCCCAGCCGTGACGTCCCACCGCCTTCCCCTTGGTGCCTGCTGGCACTGCGGTGTTCCTAGGGGCTCTTCTGGGTGCTCTGGGTGCCTTTTCCTTGTTTTGCTAGGCTGTTTACTTGTGCTTTTCAGGAGCCACTTTCTTCCCAGGGTCATAGTTCACCCTGGGGTGTGATGTGTTTTCTCTGGGGCTCGGGAAAGCTCACAGGAGACTGAGTGGAGCCTGGAGACAAGGCCTTCATCACGGGTAACTAGAACTGAAGCCGACTGTCCAGGGCGGCTGGGTACAAACAGGCCTCTTGTTCTCTCAGGCTTTGTCTCGTTCTTGCTTTCAGCAGTGGGTGAACTCATAAACAAAGATGTGGCCATTTGCACAGTGAAGTACTTGAGTCACGGTTCGTTTATGAGATTGTGCACCCAACATAATGACCCACATATCAGGAAAGCTAGAATTGAGCTGAACAGCAGTGTGTCCTTGCACTGATCACCAAGTAGAATGTGTTCACATAGCTCAATGTTTGTCCTGACCTTGACTCTCTTGCCAGTTTGAATTGAAAAAGTAAGTAACTTTGCATCTTAAAAAACAATTGCTGATGCAGACTGTTAGGATATTTTTCTGTCTTGCTTCTTCACCATGAATTGTATTAATCACTTATCTTTTACATTAAAACAACACTCTGTACATCTTAGATGTCTCATTCTTTGTGTTTTCATCTTAGACAGTTTTATAAATCTATGGGCTCACTGTGAAAGTATCAGGAAAAATATTTTGCCTCAAAGATTTTTGGGTTCCTGTGGGCTTTTTTCGTGCAAATTTGTTTTTAATGTTGATCCGTACCGCCCCCACCACTACAACTCTTATTTCATCAGGATAATTATTTTGACTGCAAGGTCAGAATTAGATTGGTGAAGTGCCAAAAGCATGACTTAGAAAACAAAAATGGTTTAGGACCCTGCTATAGACTTGATCTGGGTCAGACTAAATTTGCAGCTTACTCAGTTTTAGAGTCAGCTGTCAGCTTTGTATGCAGAAGTCTCCTGGATGCATTGAGCAGAAGGGCGAGATTAGCATATTCATAAGGCGCTGGCTACTGGCCTTCTTTTTCCTCCTCCCTCCTGCCTTCCCCGCCTCTCTCTGAATGAATCTAGGAACACAGACCCACAGGGTCCAGTTACTAGCTGGTTTCCTTCTGTTCAGTAGCTTCCTCTGGCCAGGATGGTCTATGTTTCAGATTGCAAAAGCATGAGAAGATTTAGTAACTGAGAGGCTTCCTTCAAGCTGCTGGAAAATATTACAGAAGGAGCACCTCCCAAATTTTGCTTCAGATTCTGAAGAATGGTTTACGCCACAGGGAGAGCTTAATCTTGCTCTGGATCGAAGTAAATGCTATCGAAGCAGTGAACTGGGACTCTATGCAGACTCCGGGCTTATCTTGATAGGATTGGGTGTATGTTGTTGCAACTGGCAGGCCAGGAGGCCCTGAAACCAGCAGGTGCCATCTGTATGGAGAAAAGCGGCTGTAGTCCATTTCCAATGTGTTGGGCTAAAGGTATAAACGACTTAAAAATCTGTTTGGCTTATGTTTTATTTAAATTCATGTTTTTGCACTAAGAAAGGTACATAAGAGTTTTTCAGAATTTATTTTAAATAGGTTTGCTGTTAAACTGGAGGGAAAATGGAAATTGACGCAGTGGGGTTTAACAAGAATCCTGCAAGCCCAGTTAGGTACCTTCCCCTGGTAAGTACAGGGAGGTGCATTTAGTGAGCCAGGCCATCTTTTCATGCTCTGTCCTGTGCCTCTTGAAAGGTTCACTTTTTCTCTTCCACTTAAGACATCCCTATTTGTTCTGTGATATGGAAGTTTTTAAAGAATGAAAAGACCAATTTTAACTTTATAAAAGACATAGGAAAAAGGAATAACATTCTTTTCTTATTTAAATTTCCTTTATCACTATAAAGATTATGTATTTAATTTGAAGGTCTGTATTATTTTAAGATGAGCATATCACCAAGGCCCAGGAACTGTGAATAAACAGTTTTCCACTCTAATGTTGTTAGGGTTTTTATTTGCATAGAAATGTAGATATCAAAGTTGGCATTTTCATTGTAACATTCAAGACAGTATTTGGAAAGCATATTTAAAAGTTAAAAAGGCCATGTAATTAGTACATGCTGAATCCAAGTAAATCTACCTTAAAGTACTAGTGGATATTTATCTAAGCAATGAAGAATTTAATAAGTCTGTTGTAGCTTAAGTATATTTAAGTGTCCTGTTGCTCTCCGAGGAAGGATTTTATTGGCCGTACCTCAGGGCAGGAGGCTGCATTTGTGTAAGCAGAGCTGCAAGCTGACTGGCTTTGGGTTCTAGGTTGAAATTTCCAGTCCATTGGGATGTGGACGTGTCAGACCAGACTGCAGTTACAGCATTAAATTTGTTTGTGGTGGTTGAGTCGTCTTGGCCATCTGTGAATTCTTTTTTCGGTTCTCTCCCACAAAGCACATAATGTTAGAACTCTTCCAGTGTCTGCACAAGGCGTTTGTTACTTTATTACATGACTGGATACTCAGAAGAGATCTTACCAAGTTAATGGAAACTCACATTTTATGTATTTTTTGGGCACTGGGGATTGAATGCAGGGGTTTCACCACAGAGCCACATCTTTGGTCCTTTTTATTAATTTTTATTTTGAGATAGAGTCTCACTAAGTTGCTTAGGGTCTCACTAATTTACTGATGCTGGCTTTGAACTTGCACTCTTCCTGCCTCAACCTCTGGAGCTGATGGATTACAGGCTTGTACAACCATGCCCAATGGAAATTTGTATTTTAAAGGTCATTTGGCATGGGGACTCTTCACAATTGTAGTTTCTTGGCTTTAGAACCATATGCTGAGCATAACCAGTGGTCAGAGGCAAAGAATTCTAAACTTGCTGACAATTTCCATCTTTTTACAGACTTGCTGAGGGCTGGTGGGCATAGTTCACCATTGTATGTTAGCTCTGATAGGGAGTAGTAAGGTTCTTCCATGTTCTTCCAAGCCTATACTGGGTTCAAGATGGACAAGCACAGTTGCTGTGGGGCGTTATGAACTTTAGCAAGGGGGGAGATGGTAGTGTTTTGGTTCATTGCAGAGCAAATGATCAGAGCAACTGGGTTTCCAAGGGTGTTTTCAGGTGGTCAGAAATGAACACAGTTGCTTCTAACTGAAGCAAGCATTTATGATAGAACGTGGGCCTGGGTGAGAGGGGCCAGAGCTCTCCCCTGGGGAGGATGTGAGTAGGGGACGTGACAAAGACCAGAATTGGTTCATCTTAGGGCTGGAGCAAGCCAGTCCTCAGATGGGCTGGTTCTGATGGAGGTGCTGTCCTCCATCCCTGTCAGAGCTGAGTACTGCCCTCCCAACCCCAATGGCCCAGCCTCTGTGAGTTCCTTCCCTGCCTGCTCAGCTTACTCCCTTGCACAGACAGGAAAGCAGCAGACCTGTTCATGCTGGATGATTTTTGGCTTCATGATAAGGACAAAGATGTTGGTGTACAGGAATTGGCTGAATTAGTTATTTCAAGTTTGAGAGTTAGGATGTGAAGATAGGGTAAAGAGCTCATATCCAAAGAACATACAAATCTCTATCTTGAGTAGACATTCTAAACCACACACTTGACTTTATCAGTCACATTAACCTCAAAAAGCATAGCAGTGTCCCAATTTAAGAACACATAAAATTCTTACCAGGACAAGCTAAAAATAGTGGAACAGACCTATATTTATATACTTTGAAACAAAACTTTTAAGGTGTCCTTAAAGCACTCTGGGATCTTTTTGAAATAAAATTCATTGTAATGTTGAATTTGATCTAAAGATCTCACCCAAGAAGATTATATTGTAAAGTATTTTAAGAAGATTTTGGTAACACGTGTAACTATATCGAGGTTTCCTAGGCATGAAGACAGTTTTAATTCAGAGTGCTGGATTAAAGGTCAATGTCCACAATGTAAGGTGGCAGGGCTGTTGAGGCAGGGAGCCAGATTGGGCTAGTCCAGATTTATCAATATGCACAATGTGAAAGGCGGGAAGCTTAGGAGAGGGGTCAGCAGTGTTGTTGTTGGAAGTTGTTAAAGTCATGTTTGTTCTGTAATAGAATTTTAAACTCCATCTGCCAGTTAGTGCATCTGTCCATCCATGCACATAGCCCTGCTTACTGCCCAGTTATCTTCTCTAGCAGTCAGCTGCCTCTTGGTACCCACGTTTGATACTCAGAAGCATCTGATAACTTGCAGGGAGGAGCCTCCCAGTTGCTTCCTGAATCTCTGCTTGGTAAACAGTGGAACCCCATTTACTCAGTTCACACTGCCCATCCAGATCATCTCCTTGGCCCTTCTTCCATGTGTAACAAGCACATCATTCCATCATGGATTCTGCTTCCAACACACCTCAAGTTGTTAAACTTGTGTCCCTTTTGGTTGCGTCCACTCCCTGGTCTGTATTACCCCTTCTCCTATCAACTGAAACCTTGCAGGTGCTGCATGCGGACACCGCTCTGAGCAGCATATGCATAGAAGCTTATACAAATTGCCCCATGTAATTCTCACGAAATGAGGCAGGAATTCCTCAGAGCTCTGAGGAATTTATTATAAGTTCAGTGGTTTTCTATATTCCTTTATATTTTGTTTATTTGTTGTGCTGGGTATCACATCCAGGGCCTCAGGTGTGCTAAGCAAGCACTCTACCACTGAGCTATGTCGCCAGCCCCAATTTCCACCCCCTGTAGTACTGGGGATGAAACCTGAGCTACACTCCCAGTCCCTCTGTATTTCTTAACTTATCTAATTTTAGTTTAGAAGAGAGAAATCTAACTTTAAAACAATTATCATGAGATATTCATTTTGCATTTAAGTTATATTTGTAGATTTTCATAATGTAGCTCATGATTTTAGATTTCGGTTTAGATGTAGACTTTCTTCTTTAAGATAGACAGTTCAACTAATATACATCAGTGTTTTTGCTTTGTATTATGTCTCTCTTCCTGGAACGTTGCATTAAAGGAGTCCCATTTTAGGTGTTCTATAAAGTTTGATGTTGAAAAGAAACCATTGGTAGTTTTAAGAGACTAAAATGTTAATATGGTGATCAATGGCTGTTAAATACTTGGAAGTTACTCATTTTTTTCATCGTAAATCACTAAACAAGATTATTTAAGGAATCAGTGAACTCAACTCCCAGACAGGTTGCCCTGTCTACCCTGTGTCCCAGATTTCCCCCCACCAGGAGCCTGGGCATGTTTGGTCTCCCTTGGCCTGCTTCCCTGTTCCTGGGGTTCGTCACTTGCTTCCTGTTGTCCAGGGTGTGAAAGTAGCACCCGTGTTGGATGCAGGTTTCCACTTGTTTGTACTGTGGTCAGTCCAGACTCTGTTTTTCCCTCATTTTTGAGTCTCTGTCTTCCTTTACCATAAAATGGGGTTAAGGTTCGCTCCTGAGAACAGGATTAAATGAGATAATGTATTTCACAAATCTCAGATACCTCATATATTCCCAATATTCAGTAAAAGGCTGCGTGTGTGTGTGGGGGGGGGGAGGGAGGAAGGGAGGAGAGAGTGTATTTTAACACTGCAAAACCTGGCTTCCTTTTGTCTTCTTAAGAGAGTTTGGGTGTTTTCTGTCTTTGCGCAAAGTAGGGTTTTAATGTGGTATTTTGGTGAACATTTGTAGAATACCCACTCTGGTTTCCGTCCAGTGTGCATGTGTGGCAGTCCAGTGTCAGTCAGGGTCCACTAGTGAGCTGTATACCTCTGTGAGTGGGCTCCTAGGTCTCCTTGCCTCAGCCAAGCCCTGGGAGCTCCCCTGCTTGGACCATTTGTGCCCTTTTGAACCCTCTCTCAGCATCCTCTTCCTTGGTGTGACTCCATGGAAACCGCAGTCTCCATCACCAGGACCTCTCTGTCACCACAGCAAAGGTTCTGTTGTGACCAGTGGTGCCTTGACCATGGCTCTCTTCCTGGAAACACTCCTGGGTTGGTTCCTCAGCAGTCTCTTGATTCATCTCTTAAGCTGCTGTCTGTGGCTTCTTGATTCCCCCTTCCTCTCACCTTTCTCTTCACGTAGCACACACCCAGGGTGAGTTTTCAGACCTCCTTCAGTGTAGGAAGTGGGCTTAAGGGGGCCACATGTCACAGGGTTTGGAGGTATGACACAGCTAGCCCATGTGGATTGAGGAAGTCAAGTGGGGTCGCGGACTAGTAGTGCACGGGGGTTAGAAGAATGGGAGCTGCCTAGGTGAGACTGCGTGGGTTGAGCCTCAGGAACATGACAAGGGACACCATCCCTGCAGATTGTATAGGCCAGGTATGGCAGCACCGATGGGGGTTGGTTCCAAGTCCTCGAAAACCACCTGGGGGTACTCAGGTCTCTCGAGGACAGGGAATACTCTTTATGCATAAGCCACTTTTGACTATGGCTTGCTTACTGATTCCAGTGCTGTGTGAATGGTTGTTTGAGACACTGACAAGAAATCAGGGTCTGTACATGTTTAGTACAGACACTGGATTTTTCTCTTGGATGTTTTGTTCCACAGTTGGTTGAGTCTGAAGGTGCTGAGCCCTGGGATGTGGAGGCCCACTTACTCCCCTGCCTGTAAAGAAGAGGTGCAATGGATAATTGCAACATGGTTGAACAGGTGTTCAGCCAGCCTTCGACCCCAGTGCCTAGGCACCCGATAGCCACATTGCCATCCATGCTTTGCACTAGCTGGCATTTATCTGAATGACCTGGGAAGGTATAGAGTCCTGATTCTAGACCAAGACCTCCTAGCCTGAGTAGAACACTGCTGTAATATCAGTTCTTCACACCTTTCCAGCACATTTCCACCTTGGTGGGGTCTTAAAAATGAAGGGCAAATAGCCAAGGGTTTGTTTTGATTTAATATGCATGGGAAGGTCATCTGATCACTCTTGTGGTTCTGTATTGAGAAGACAGATATATTGTGTATGACATCTGACTTGTAACAATGTGCACTTAATGGATCTGAATGGGGAGTGCCAGTATCTGGAGTGAATTTGAATGGACCATGTACTGGTGTCTGTGGAGCTGCATGAGAGAAAGCATTGGCTATAGTGTTTATCCAACATCTCAGATCCCCTGAATGCCTTTGGGGCTCTTGGAAATATCTATTTTTGCCTAATTATTGGGGGCCTAACCTTAGTCTAAGAGTGTTGTGGTTAGTGATATTCATATATTGACTGTAAAAGGGAAAGCGAGCCTTGACTTGGGGGTGGAGTACAGCAGTTTGGGTTCCCTGGTATAGTCCAAGGGTCCTTGAGTTTGGCACATTGTCAGGCAAAAGGAAGCAGAGGAACTGGGTGCCATTTCACAGTCCAGTAGCTTAAGCCAACAAGGTGAAGGGAATATGCTCTGGTTTGTCTTGATACCCAAACTTGGATAGGGACCTGGTTCCCAGTCCCCTGGATCCATTAGATGATCTAGTAGCAGAAACTGTTGGAGCTGAGAGATGTGCTGCTGTACAGTGCCCCTGGGCCGTGCCTCTCACCTGCGGGTAATCAGGTCCAGGTGACTTTGTCTCCAGGCAGTCATGCTTTCTTTCTTCTTTGTTTTTGTTTTGGTGGGGGATGGAGCTCAGGGCCTCTTGTGAGCTAGGCAAGTGCCCTCCTAATGAGCCACCTCTCCTGCCCTCTCCTTTCCAATTCTCAATTAAGGGTGCCTGTTTTCATACCTGCTGATACTAACAGCCTCCAAGGCCTGTGGGTTTAGATGTCAGGTCCAAGCCCCTAGGAGGGCTCCTCTCTGGCATCGTGGGCCCCGAGTGGGCAGGAGTCTCTGCCATGCAGCCGTTAGGAGTAAGAAACAGAGGGCCCTCGTTATTCTAGTGTTCTGAACTAAGACTGCACCTTTACAGTATGATTTTTTTTTTTTTGTCTTTTTCAAGTGTAAAAATTGAGAAGGATTTGCACTGTTAGAAAGTCTAATGTGGGGAGTTACTGAATTACTTTATTAATAAAGGAAAGGATCATTTCTACATCTGGATCCCAAAGGAGATCTCTTCAACAGTTGTTTTACAAGTTGAGTTAATTAATTAGATATATAAAAGCAATTATTTCTAATTATTCATGTTTCCTCCTTTATGAGATAAGGGAATAGATCACAGGGTTATGGTGGTCCATCAGTGGTCTGCCAAAGCTAGTTGAGGTGTATCAAGTCTTATGAACAATTGTTTTTGTTATCATTCATACTCTTTCCTTACATAGTAATGTTAATATACCCCAGTGTGTCTGGGTTCAAGTATATACATGTAGATAATGATACTTTTGATTTTATAGATTTTTTCAGTACTTTGTTGAATTTTATAAAGAACAAGTATATTTAAACAGGTAAGAGTATCAGCAGGGCTATGAGCAATTCAGTACATTTGAATGTTTTTTGTTATCTTGATTTTCTTAGGATTTTTTTTTTTTTAAGTCTCCAAAAATCATTCACCAGTTACTTTTTGAGGGGGGAGGTACTGGATTTAATCCCTGGGCACTTTTCCACTGAGCTACATCCCAATTCCTTTTTATTTTGATACAGGGTCTTGCTAAATTGCTGAGGCTGGTCTTGAATTTGCAATTTTCCTGTCTCCACCTCTGGACTTGCTGGGATTACAAGCATGCACTACTACACCTTGCTTCACCAATTACTTTTTTTTTTTTTTTAAACTAGTGACATTGAATTTTTTATTTAAAAAAAAAATTTTGAACATATAGTACCTCCTGTTCTCTTCTACTTTTAGGAATAAAAGTTTTAACAAGAAGAAGTTTTAACAAATTTTAAAATTTCTAATTTCTGAAAAACAATAGGCTTTTTTAAAAAAATAAAGACTTGAATATCAGAAATAATGTGTAGTTGCATACCATTTTCATATCACTATTCATTTCCATTGTTTGTCAATTTGTCTGTGATGCAATCTGGGAACAAATAAGCAGTCACTAGATTCCTGTTTTAGAATGTGAAGAAATTACCCACTGTGGGTATTTAATGATACATATGTGTGTGTGTATTTGCATATATTTAAAATTCAGAAGGGAAAAAGTAACTTAATCTGGTTACTTTAAAACAAATATTTATGTACTAACCAAAACAAGAAGGATTAAGATCTTTTCCTATTTGAACTTTTGACTATGTAAAATCTATTTTCTGCACTTTTTTTTCTCCTGAGGATAAAAGTTTTTAATTTCCCTGTGGGCTAAAAGTAAGAATACATAATACAACTTCTTTAGAAGTAAATATTAATTCTTTAACAGTCACAAAATTTATTTTTAAAAATTTTTCTTAAAAAACAGAAAATAATCTTTTTTTTTTTTTTTTGTAAAACCTATGGTATTAATCCCCACTTAACCAAATTTTTTTGAAAGGGCACCAAGTTCATATTCTAAGCATACATAAAAAGGAACCGAGTGTATAACTGTCTTAACAGAATTAGACAAACAAGAATGGCCTTAAATAAATAAATAAGGAAGTAAAGAGTACATATATTCTAAGTAAGAAAGTCTAATTTTGCAGGCTGAATGCCCTATGGAAGGAAGAAGGTATTAGCATGCATATACATTTCTAGGCATTCTGGTTGTCTTTAAACAACGCATTACAGAGAATTTTTTTTCTTATTATAAAATCATTACTTGCCCTTGGAGAAACCGTGACTTTTAAGTGTGTTATGACATACATATATACATACATATATATATATATATATATATATATATATATATATATATGTATTCTTTAGGCTCTTTCCAANTATATATATATATATATTTCTTTTAGTTATCAATGGAACTTTATTTTTATTTATTTGTAAGAGAATTAACTTTATTTTTATTTATTTGCTGAGAATTAAACCCAGTGCCTCACACATGCCAGGCAAGCGTTCTACCACTGAGCTACAACCCCAGCCCGAGTTTTATGACTTTTAATAATGTAACTTACATATAAAGTAATTAAATCTAAGTGTAAAGGAATTTTCAATAACTGCTACATTCAAGGAAGTATTATTTACCTGATTATGATTTTTAGGATATTTCATCTTATTTTCTTCTCTTTAAGTCATAAAATGACTTAAATCGTTTGGTTTTCTTTTACTTTTCTTTATTTTATGATATCTACATGTAGAGAGAGGTATGTTAAAACACTATTATAAAAATCTCAAGTGAGGCTATATAAGTAAGACCTATTAATATATAGCATAACATTGTTAATCTTTGACCTGGTATATCGATTCCTTTGGAGAATAAATGTCCCAGGTCATTTCTTTTTTTTTTTTTAATATTTATTTTTTAGTTATAGGTGGACACAATATCTTTTATTTTATTTTTATGTGGTGCTGAGCATCAAATCTGGTGCTTCACGCATGGTTGGTGAGCACTCTACCTCTGAGCCACAACCCCAGCACCCCCAGGTCATTTCTTTATAAAAGAATTTTACTAAGAGGACCAGCAATATGGAGAATGATTTCCTGCTACCGCCCCCCCCCCCCAAAAAAAAACCACAAATTAATCAGTAGTTTAGAGCAATTATGTAAAATATAAAAATATGTAATTTATAGCTACAACTTTTATGTTAAAAGCTGTTAAAAACTAAGAATAAATAATTCAAAGATTTATCTAAGTTAAACAGGGCAACTGATAAAATTGATAGTGATCACTGTGAGCACTTACGTACATCTAGTTAAAACAGAATAAAAATTTATGATTTTTTTAAAGTGGTAGTTGATAACAAGCAGTATAAAGAGTGTCCACAACTTGGTGGCTGGCCAGGTTTAAAACCTTTTTCAAGTTGTTTCTACAACAGACATAGTTTTGAAGTCTACCCACCTGAGTTCAGCAATTATGCTTTTAGAGTGTAAAATTATATGCCCTTAATTAACAACATGTATAAAGGTAATTTATAAAATACATTAGTCACTTTTTAAAAAAGAACATAGTTGTGGCATTATTAACTTACATGGTACTGAGAATGGGACCTTTCAACAGTTTTTTTTTTTTTAAATAGAAAAACTTTATCTCGCCATAAGTAAAGTCTTTTCAACAACAGGAAAACAAAATCCTCCAGGAAAATCTATAGGTTGTGTGAGACAAATAAGCAGACATAACATTTGATAGTGTATCTTTTTAAATTTTTTTTTTTTAGTTGCCAATAGATTTTTCACTGTATTTGTTTGTTTATATGTGGTGTTGCTGAGGATCGAACCCAGGGCCTCACACATGCCAGGCAAGTGTTCTACCACCGAGCCACAGCCCCAGTCTTGATAGTGTATTTTTGCCTAAATTTTGAAATAAAAATGGCCACACTCTTTTGTTAAAACATGAAGCTTCTGTCAAAGATATATTTCTTATTTTAGGGTACAGGATCAAAGAACAAGATGATACAGGTAAAGAAATTTTACAAGAAAAATCGTGACAAAAGTTTTCCAGTTAAAGTACTATAGCATTCAAACTTGATTTAAAATGTAACAAAAACAACATGATTGCAAATAAAAATGTTTATGGATTTTCCAAACACAAGTAAATGAAATAGTGTTTAGGCAGTAGGGCTCATGCTGATGGCTAGCAGGAAGTAACAGAGTGAAATCTACTTGGAAGAAATCTTTAATATACACATAACAAGCCCAAGGGATGGGCTGCAGCAGTTTATTCATTACTGCTATTTTTCTTCCAAAATAAAACCTTGATTAAACCACTCATACTCTATATTACTCGTATCTTTAATTCAGAGATTGAGGAACTGTATATAAGAAATTAATTTATTTTCACTAAAGGGATAACATATTGTACCTCTCTGCCAATGTTACTTGAAAACCTTCCATGTCAAAACAATTTGACAGCAGATATAAACAAATAAATACACAGTGGTCTTCATTATAGTCCTTTAAAGATGTGCGTTAATTCATGCTATTAACCTTAGGATCACAGTGCATAGAATACAAATATAAAAAGTTTGGGTGACTTTCAAAGCACTGTTGGATCCTTCACTTTATTTATAATCCCACCATAGCTGATAAAGTTCATTTCTTAAGCCCTGTCATGCATTAATCATTGAGTGGCAGGAGTTAATGAAAACTTCTTTTGTTACAACGTCCATTGCCAGCAATGACCATCCCCAAACTACCAAGGAAGTCATTGTTATTGAACAACATTTGAGGACCTGGAACTTTTACAAAAGCTTAATAAAAAAGGAATTACATTTGACAGTTCCTGACACCTGCATTAATATTGTATGACTAACAAAAGCATGTCCATTGCATGGACTGAAACAGCCATCAACATGCGCCAGAATGCACATGAGTCAAAGTGCAGGCAAAAAGGGTTGGGGTTGTAGCTCAGTGGTAGAGTGCTTGCTTTGCACATGTGAGGCACTGGGTTCAGTCCTCAGCACCACATAAAAATAAAAAGTATTGTGTCTAAAGGTATTGTGTCTATCTACAACTAAAAATAAATAAGTAAAGGTATTATGTCTGTTTACAACTAAAACAAGTTTTTTTTTTTTTTTTTTTAAATGCAGTAAAAGGAAATAATCTTCATTGCCTATAGGTCACTTCCAGTCAAGGGTTAAAGTTCAAAGACTGAATGAATGATCAAAGTGCTCATTTTCTCAGTAGGACTGTCATCTGCTAGGAGGATAATAACAGTGGCATCAAGAAGTGTCATCAGGCTACCACCATTTTGTTTTCTTTAGATTCTTATTACATGTTCTCATATAAAAAGAATTATCTGGTGGTCTTCTTGTGTAATTGAATTTTGAACACTCTTTTCGTGTAATGTCATCCCGGGACGTGGGTCATTTTGCAAAGCCAACAATTTTTTTTTGCATTGATGCCATGATGGAACCATCCCCGGACCAATTACGTTTTCAGAAAATATTTATTTATTAGTTGTAGATGGACACAATACCTTTATTATATTTATTTTTATGTGGTGCTGAGGATCGAACCCAGGGCCTTGCACGGGCTCGGTGAGTACTCTACCACTGAGCCACAACCCCAGCCCCTACCACTTTCTTTTGAGGTTCCAATATTAGAGATTTTAGAAATCAATTTAAACTTGATATTAAAGATAATTGTTGAATATTATATGACATTAAATTTTTTTATATTGATACTTTAAAGTAAGTATAGAACTGTACAATTTGTCATATTATCTGAAATTTTCAAAAAATCTTTTTTATGATGACAGAGCATTTTACACAGGTTACCCTACTTTGAACATGATTCATGTATGCACAGATTTCATTTACTATGGGTTTGTTAACTTCTACCCAGTCCCTCAAGAGTGGTTCAAATTTCTGTTACCGTGGTATCCTAATTATTATTAGTTATATGAAGTACAAACTCAGTCTACAGATGGCTGTATGAGCAACTGTGCACATAGACCCGTGGCCACTGTGTCACTTCTTTCACATTAGTAGTTCATCTCTTTCCCTTACGTATAGACAGCCACATGACATTGCATAAAAATGGGTAAGCAGAAGAGGGAGTTGGCCAACAAAAATGAAATGTAGAATGGAAACAAAAAGTTATAATACAGGGAGATAATATAGGTGTGGTTAGAAGTCTTGAAGATGATAAGTTAATGAGAAAGGACTGGACTTAGGTTTGCATGAGGTTGTGTTCACAAACCAGCAAACACAACTGTTTAGTTCCAGCTAGTGTACCATGAAGTTGCAGCCCTCACAGCTTGTTGATTGACTTTGATTAAGCTATTGGTGCTGGAGACTATGATGATGCAGTTTCTTTAGTTTTGGAGGAAATGTGGCCAAAGCATGAAAATGATAAAATTTGCATCCTGGCAGTAAGAGTGATAAGTGTGCAGTGGGCTGTACCTTTTATTGTACTGTGCAAGTAGCTGCAGGATTTTAGTTGAACGTAAATGGAGTTATGGGAAAGGATAGCCAATGTGGAACATTGACTTTGCTTTTAGAGCCTCTAGATAAGCAGCCAGAGGAACTTTAAGGTGAGTGTCTAGACATAGCTGAAGAAAGCCATGTGATAGAAAGGGTGGAAGCATCCCTGCGGGGGACACAGCAGAGCAGGTTGTGTTAGAGGACCTCTTGGAGACTCCTCATGGAAGGACACTAGCCGGTGATGGAAGTATTAGAGGCTGATCCACACTTAGAAAGGAGCCCAGTAGTTGGCCAAAGCATGGAAAAGATGGGCAGTCCATGTCTCAGCTCACAGGCGAGGTGGGGCGAGGGTGGTGCTGTTCACATACTTGTGCTAAGTCCTTGTGAGGACCCACACTGCTGTGCAGAGTGAGCACTACTTGTCTTCAGTCACATACCTTCAGTATCAGTTGTTGTTGCTGTGTAACAAGTCCTCCCAATACTGAGGGCTTAAAATGACAGGAACTACTTATTTTTCAAATCTGTAGTTTGGCCATGGCTCAGGCTTGAGAGGGACAGCTGGACTCTCTCAACATGATGTTAGCTCCGGACCCACCAGGAGCCAGAGATCCTTGGTCAAGATGGTGATTGTTTTCCATGGCCGGAAGTTGATACTGACCTCAGCTGGAAGCCCAACCCAGGCTTGGCTTGGGGGCCTCAGTTCTTCTTAGGCTGTTTGAACTTCCTTAGAGCATGGTGGCTGGGTTCCAAGAAAACCAAGATCACCTGCTTGTGTTTTTTATTTTGGTATCACCCTTCAGGAGCAGTCCCTTATCTGTAGTCAGAAGCCAGACTCAGTAAAAGGAATGCAGGGCCTCACCTCTTGGTAGGGAGAGTATCAGAGTCACAATGGAAGAAGGGCATTTGGAAAATAGGAACTGACACACATTGATATTATGATAGCAAGCTTTTAACTAATTTAACATTAGCTTTTGGCAGAGAAGTAAAATCAATACAAGGAATTTAGGGCATTCAGATTAAACTTTTTATGAGAAAATTAAACCCATGCCTTGGTTTATTAGGGAGGACAATTTTTATATCAGTCTGGTTAAGTATTCACTTTGGGATTATTACCCAGAATTTTAAGAACTCTTCAATTTGTTTGTGCTATACATTTAATTAGATAAGTTATGTTTTATTTTGCTCAGCTATGTCCACTTATTTGCATACCTTTTCTCTTCCTCTTGTGTTCTGGCCCTGGCTGCTTTTCTTCCCACACACTTCCTTCCCTTCACTTTCACCAGGCAGCTTGGGTTCTGCTGAAGGGCTTAGTGGCTGGGCATAGCAGTGCAGGGAGGAGGGGCCTGTGGAGCAGGTGCTGGCTGGGGTCCTGGTGCTCTTTTCCCTTCCGTCCTGCCGTCCTCATGTTCAGAGCCAGTCGTGGACTGAGCCTTGAAGTCCCTTCCTCTTGGCTTGACTCTGAGCCAGCCTCCCTCTTTCAAGCACCCTGTGGTGCTTCCTTTTAACTAAAGGGTTGTCCTAGAGGTGTGGACAGCTGATGACCATCTGCATGGCCACTCCAGGGTTCAGGCACTTGGGTGTAACCAGGCAGCCTGATTGAAGTCAGAGCTGGTGGTGCCCCAGCCTCTGGGACAAGATAAGGTTGAGAACTGACCGTAAGCGTCTTGAAACCTTTTTCCAGTTTCACAGCAGTTTTATGTTTATTGACTCTAATGCTAGAAGTTTTGTGCTTGGTTTTTATGGTTTTTTTTTTTTTTGTAACCTTCATCTTTCTAGAAATTCCTTTTCATTATATTTTACAAACGTATTGATGTGTGGCATGTTTGAACTGAAGACAAAACTGGTCCTTTATCACAAACTAATAGTGTTACCAGTATAAACCATGTAAAACACAGTTTTGGGTTTTAAAATCTTTCTACCTTGATAGTTTTTGAGAACAATACTCTGCAGTATGCAAAAATACTAGATACCTCTGATGGAGAAATCTTGAGAAGCTGTAAGAGAATGGCAGCAGATGCTGGAGGGCTACAGTGACAGCAGAGCCCAGTGGGACCACCTCTCCCTGTGGGGGTGAGAGCCCTTGTTCTTTACAACTTTCACAGTTGGAGATCAGCAGCCCCAGTCATGCAGTTCCAGCTGTGGGTCAGAACAAAGGCAGCACCACACAAATAAGATGACCAGGCAATCTAGAGAAGGCAGCTCAGGACTTGTTTCATGGCTGGCCATTCCTGGAACACCCTTCCAGGCACCCCAGGTCAGGGTCTCGGCCCTCTAGACCAGCAAAAGGACACATGAAGAGACTTGAGTGCCACCTGGGAGTGTTGGGGGTCGAGTTGTTAACAGAATCAGGCCCAGAACTACCTGGAGGGAGGTGAGAAAGGCATGGTGGCAGAAATGTCCATTTGAGAATGCATGGTCCAAATAGCATTTTTACAAACAAATAAAAGCATTCGACTGGAAAACAGTCACATTCTGTCATGGAAAACTGCTTCACTCACACTGTAACAGGCTTATCTTTTTAAAAAGGTTTTGATGGCTGTAATCTCACTGGCTCAGGAGGCTGAGGCAGGAGGATCTCAAGTTCAAAGCCAGCCTCAGCAATTTAGTGAGACCCTGCCTCAAAGTAAGAATTTAGAAAGAGGAGGGAGGTGCTGGGGATGAGGCTCAATGGTAAGCACTTCTTCTTGGTCCCCAAATGAGACAGTAAGGACATCAAAGTAAAGCATACTATCAAGTGCTTCCTAAAGCAAATAGATAAATAAAAGCATTGCATTTTAAGAGTGTTCAAAAAGCTGGGTGCAGTGCACACACCTGTAAAATTCCAGGTACTTGTGCGGCTGAGTGTTTTGGTCAGCTTTTTCTCTGCTGTGACTAAGAGATCTGACCAGAACTATTTTAGGGGAGGAAAAGTTTATTTAGGGGCTCACGATTTCAGAGGTCTGATATATATCAGGCTCCATTCCTTGGGGCTCAAAGTGAGGCAGGACATCATGGTGGAAGAGAGTGGCAGATAGAAATGGCTTACATGATGATCAGCAGGCAGAGAGAGAGAATCTACTCTCTGGATACAAAATATATATATCCCATAGCCATGCCCCCAATGAACCACTTCTTCCAGCTATACCCCACCTGCCTTCAGTTACCATTCAGTTAATCCCACCAGGGATTAATTTACTAATTAGGTTAAGGCTATAACCCAATTATTCCTCTTCCAAACCTTCTTGCATTGTCTCACACATGAGCTTTTGGGGGGATACCACAACTAAACCATAACACTGACGTAGGAGAGTTCACAAGTTTGAAGTTGGTCTGGACAGCTTAGTGAGACCCTGTCTCAAAAAGGGCTCGGAATGTAGCTCAGTGTTAGAGCACCCCTGGATTCAATACCCAGGGCCACCCAAAAAAAGGAAAAAAAATGTTAAGAGAAATCAGACACATGTCTGTCCACCCAGCTACTCTGTATGCTGAGACAGGAATGTGCTTGAGCCCAGGAGCTTCAGACCAGCCTGGGCAGCACAGCGAGATCCTAACCCACTCCAGAAAATGTGATCGGAGGATCTGATATACTAGCAACAGGAGAGCAGTACAAATAATATTGAGCAAGTCAGGGGGGCAGTGAGACTGAAAATAAGACATGTCCGAATACGCCCCTACGGCCTGAAGCTCAGTGCCGAATTCTTGCCCCAAAGAGGAAACCAGAGTGATCACAAGTGGGCTTTTAGTTGATGGTCTAGCAACATTGCCTTGTATTCATTCCAGAAGTTTATTTGTAGATTATTTCAGATTTTCTTTATAGGTAATTATGTGGTCTGTGAATAATGATAGTTTTATTTCTTCCTTTTCACCCTGTGTTCTTTTTTTCTACCTGCAGCAATTGGTAGTAACTTCTGGGGCAAGGTTACTTAGAAGTGGTTATAGTGAGCATCCTTGTCTTATTTTTAGTCTAGGAAAGGGACGTTTCCCCCCGGCTTTTAATGAGTTTCTTGGAGCTACTCATCAGGAGATTAAGGAAGCTCATTCCTAGTTTACTAAGAGCCCTTTATCATGAGTGGTTGGTAAATTGTATGACATGCTTTTCCTGTCTGTGCTAGATAATTGTGGCTGTTCTCCTTTCTGAAAGTGGTGAATTACAAATTGCTTTTGAATGCATAATCACCTTTGCGTTCCTAGAATAAACTCATTTTTTTCGTGATGTATTCTTTAAATATTGTTGGATTAAATTTGCTAACAATTTGTTAAAATGTTTCATTTTAGGAGATACCAGCTTGTATCCTTTTTTGTATTGTCCTTGACAGGTTTTGATACCACTGCTTTGCTTGTCTCAATAAGCTAATTTGGAAATATTCCATATTTGTTGAATTTTTCTGTGAGATCAATATATTTTTTCCATTTATTTATTGGAAGAATGCAAATATTCTTATCGAAATAATTTTAATTATAGATTGTTTATTTTTAATAGTATTCTAAATTTTATGTTTATTGTCTCAGTTTTCCTGAGTTGTGTTTTGAAAGGATTGTCTTCCATCTAAAATTTTCAAGTTCATTGGCATGAAGTTATTTATATTCTCTTATTAAGAATATTAAAATAGGGCTGGGGCTGTGGCTCAGTGGTAGGGCGCCCGCCGTGCACGTGTGAGGCCCTGGGTTTGATCATTAGCACCAAATAAAAATAAATAAAGATATTGTTTCCATCTACAACAAAAAAAAGTTAAAAAAAGAATATTAAAATATATTAATAGTCTCATCTCTTATCTAATTGTCTTTTTCAAAATTAGAGCATTTTAGTTGTACACTATAGTTGGGTTCATTTTGACAAAATCATGAATGTGTCAAATTTGATTTCCTTTCCTGTTTGTCCCTTTCGTTCCTCTCTCCCTTACTGTTTTCCTTCCTCTACTCATCTATTTGCTCATTTTTGATTGGTACTTTCTACATATACATAAAGGGATAATTCCCTGAAGTATATTTGTATATGCACATAACATGATTTTGTTAAATTCATTCTGCATTTCCTCCCATTTCCCATCCTTCTTCCTTCCTCTCTGTCTCTGCTCCTGCTCTGCTGATATTTCCTTTATCTTTGTGATATTAATCCCCGCCCCCAGCCTTCTTTCCCTTATTTTGTTCCAGCTTCCACATAGGAGAGAAAACATTTGACCACCCTTTATTTTCTGGGCCAGTCTTACTTCACTTAGCATGATGCTGTCCATTTACTTCCATTTACCAGTAAATGCCATGATTTTATTCTTCTTCATGGCTGACTAGAACTTCCTGATGTATACATACATTTTCCTGATTCTTCATCTGTTGACAGGCATCTGGAGTGGTTTCATGACTTGGTGACTGTGAATGGTCCTGCTGTAAACATTGAAGTTGCTGGATTGCATTGATTTTTTATTTTCAGTGTCATTAATTATTTCCCAACCATTTTATTTGTATCCTCATTTTTGCTTCATTCTTGATAGTGCTAATGTTTCTTGTCTTTTTCAATCCTTGATATGCCTTACTATTTCTTTTATTTTTAGAAAAGAGATAACTTGATTTTTTAAATTTTTAACTGTATTGTTGGATACGTGTACTTTAGCAGTTATTTTCATTGTTTTTATTTGTAGGGGTATTTCTGTCTCCTCCCTGGATCCTTCCCTGCAGATTCGTGGTACTTTGTTGTGGGAATTTGCTGTAGTTCATTTGCCTACTCTCTTGGGCCAGGCTGGAGTGAATGACCTTATACATACATATTGACAGGTTGTAAATATGTGTCTTAACTGGGGCTGCTGTAACTAAATGCTTCTAGTGGGGGCTTAGGCCGAGGCGGAGTCCTCCAGCATGCCAGCCCCTTGCTGCCCAAGGTCCTGCTGGCTTCTTTCCCACTAGCCACCTTTCCTGGACTCTTCTGGCTCTCAGACCTGAGCTGCCTGTAGGAAGAAGCAGCTGTCAGGAATTGGGTTCTGGCTCCATCTCTATCACTGTTGTTCGGGCTGCCACAGATTGTCTCTTCCTGGAGCCCCAAAACATCAGTTTTGTTTTGTTTTCTTAAAATCCATATTTTCAGTTTAATCTCAAGGTGAGTTTATGAAATAATGCAGTCACTTAGGCTATTTTGTTTTCAGTAGTTCTCTATCAGAGTCTCTTGCTTAACCTGACTTGACTAAGTGGGAGGAACTTGTTTTGATTCTAGTGCATTTATTTATTTTATTTTTATTTTTTTTAAGAGAGAGAGAATTTTAATATTTTATTTTTTAGTTTTCGGCGGACACAACATCTTTGTTGGTATGTGGTGCTGAGGATCGAACCCTGGGCCGCACACATGCCAGGCGAGCACGCTACTGCTTGAGCCACATCCCCAGTCCCTGATTCTAGTGCTTTTAGTTGCCAGTCTTAGTATGAATAAAGTCTACTCATTGAGTTTTTACTGTAGGAAGAATGAACTTTTTTCTTAGGGGAAAGTTCTCAAAACTGGGCAGTATTTTTAATTAACAAATATGGCTTTTGCTATGAGATTTTTCCACACAATTCAAGACTGTAGAAGTAAAAGGGAAGGGACATAGATAGCACAGTGAATTTTTTACATTACTTAAACAGGAGTCCTGCTCTTCAAATGAATTCTCCAACAAGTTTGTGTTATACTGTGGTCAATCAGGCCTTGGGCCTGGGGACACAGTGATTATTGTGGCAGGTTAAGACCCTATTCACCTCAAATTTCTTCTGCATGATACATCATGGGAGAGAGTGAAGAATGGTGTTGATAATATAAATACTAATGCATCATATTGTGATTTGATTTCAAATATTGGACATTGAAAAAAACTTTTTTCTCTTAACAGAATATGATAGATACCTAGCATCCAGCAAAATAATGGCAGCTGCTTACCTTGACCCCAACTTGAACCACACGCCACACTCAAGTGCTAAGACCCACCTGGGTCCTGGCATGGAACGTTCCCCTGGTGCCATGGAGCGAGTATTGAAGGTCTTTCATTATTTTGAAAGCAATAATGAGCCAACCACCTGGGCCAGTATTATCAGGCACGGAGATGCTACTGATGTCAGGGTAAGTATATCTCCCAGGCGACATTCTAAATGCATATTTATTTTAAGTTTAAGGATATATACAAAAAACAGATGAAGAGGTTCTTACTTATCAGATACTTTCCAAGTTACAGAAATGTCAGGATGTTACCTTTTTCCTTTTAAGCTTTATTTACTTAATATGTGACTGACTATAGTTTTAGTTATAAAATTTCTTAAGAAAATATTAGCTGAATCATATTCATATAATGGTATTGACTTGTTCGTCCCCCCCCCCATTTTTTTTAGTTCTTGAAAGAGAGGTTTTTATTTCTTGTGTTTCAATTAATAAAGTTTACGCCTTTTACATGTATGTGCTGAGTGATTGATTTAAAGATTCGTTTGCTAAAAGGATTCACAGGACTCCACAGTTTGTAGGTGAAGTGTCAGTTCACAGTGATTCCTTTCAGAAACTGGAGAGAGCAGGTGCCTCTGGGCTTGGCATGTGCCTTCTTCCAGATTGAAGATCATCTCTGTGTAGCACCTCAATATGAGGAAGCCTCAGGCCTCTGGTGGTATGGCTTGTGAGCTGGTCACATCGACACTTCCACCTGCAGGATCAGCCTGCACCCATGTCACCACCCAGGTACCGCCAAAATCAGATGCAAGTCATTAATCTAGTCATGGTTACTGAGCAGTGTTGCCAGCCTGCTATGTTCTTTCCCTAAGCAACTTAGGAACCTGTGACTGCAGACCTCACTCATCTTGGTCATGGCCAGGTATCAAGCCCATGCTCTAGACTGCTCTGGACACAAGCATGGGTCACTTCAGACAGCAAGATGAACCCAGCCTGTACAATGTTAAGATTAGTCATTCAGCCAGGTGTGGTGTCACACATCAGTGATCCCAGCAGCTCAGGAGACTGAGGCAAGAGAATCACAGATTCAAGGCCAGTCTGGGCAACTTAACAAGACCCAGTCTCAAAAGGGGCTGTGGGCTGTGGCTGTGGCTCAGGCTCAGTGGTACAGTGCTTGACTCATATGTGTGAGGGACTGGGTTTGATTCTCAATACCACATATAAATGAATAAAGCATCAACAATTAAAAAAAATGGTAAATTTTATATTATGGGATGCAGCTCAGTGGTATAGCATCCTGGGTTCAATACCTAGTAAAACACACACATATATACGCAGGTCAGTCATCCAGAAACATTGTACTGATATTTTAGAATATGACAATATAGAGAAAATTACAGTCTACTCATGACAGACTCCCCTCCCTACCTAGGAGAAGGAATGCTGTTTACACCAGACTTCCCTTAAGTGACTACACGTGCAGGTAAATGTTGACTGTTATCTTCAAAGGGCTCAGGACAGTGAGTGACTTGTTCTTCAGAAGATGATACCAGATAATTATTAATCAAGAAAATCCAGAATGAAGAATATTCCTGCAGGAAAGCAGTAATGTGGAAAGTTAACATACAGCTGTCTTTGAAAATACTTAGGGTGTAATGGACGGAGCAGAAAAGTGAGCTAGAAGGAGCCACGGCAGCCATCCAGCAGGAGTCTGGATGGTGAGGCCCATATGCAGGCCGCTGCCTGACTATGGTCTGCCTTGCTCCTCTCTAGAGTTCCCCTCACCTCCCAAGGCTACGGCACAATCTGACTCAGCACCCTGCCTGTCCCTGCCGAGGGAGCTCGGGTTTGTCTAGGCCCAGCCTTGGTGCCACCCAGTTATCACGCTGCACAGGCATCCCTCCTGGAGTATGCTGTGCTGTAGCGCACTTTGCAGATACTGTTTCCTTTTCCTTTGTACAAATTGAGTTTTGTGTCCACACTGTGTTGAGTAACTCTGTGGCACCATTTCCCAGGAGAGTGGACTTACTTCATGTCTCTGTCACATCTTGTCAATTCTCACGTATTTCCAACTTTTTTGTTACTCTTAAGGCAGTTATGGTCACCTGTGATCTTACTGCCATAATCATTGGAGGCTCTACACACACAGCCATGAAAGGCATCAGACTTAATTGATAAATTATGTGTGGGTTGTCCCTGCTCCAGCCACTGGCCATCTCCTGTCTCTCCCTCTCCTCCAGCTTTCCTGTTCCCTGAGATACAGTCTTATTGAAGTTGTGCCATCTAACAACCCACAGTGGTCTCTGTTCAAGTGGAAGGAATAGCTGCAAGTCTCTCACTTAGAATCTAAAACTGATGAAGCATTATGAGGAACGCCTTTGTGCCAAATGTAGCTAAGTGGAGTGCAAAGGGAGGTTCTGGAAGGAAGTGCTGCTCCAGTGAGTGCATGAATGACAAGAAAGTGAAACACCTTATTGCTGAATGGAGGCAGTTTTAGCAGTCTAGACAGACCATCCATCCATCCAGAGCAGCCCACAAGCCAAAACTTAGCCCGAAACAAGGCCCTCTCTCTCCAATTCTGTGAAGGCTGAGATAGATGAGGAAGCTGCAGAGAAAAAGCCCAGAGGCAGCAGAGGTTTGTTCTTGAGGTGGAAGGACAGAAGCAAAAAGGGAAGAACCATCAAGTGCTGACGTGGCAGCTACAGCTCATCACCCAGGAGATCTAGTCCAGGAGTCAGTGGAGGTGGCCGCGCTGTGTGGTGTGCTTCCCATACCAAGGGAGCAGCCTTCTGTCAGATGAAGGTGCACCTGGGACTTCCATAGGAGGAGCGCAAAGTCAGTGCCAGCTTCCGAGGGAGAGGGATTCTTCCTCACCAGATCTGCAGAGTGGGATTCTGTAGTGGCAGAAGTGTGGCCACTAAGACTGGTATGCTCTAAGCCCCAGAACCTGTGGGTGTTTTCTCACATGGTCAAAAGGCCTTCACAGGTGTGGCCTGGGAACAGGGAAGTCCAACACTAGTGACTTTACATGTCTGTGGTCAGAGGGAAGTGACTATGACAAAGGGTCAGATGCCATGTTGTTGGCTTTTGAATGGAGGAAGGAACTGTGAGCCAAAGCATGCCAGTGCGCCAAGAATCTGCAGGCAGCAAAGCCAGAGCTCCAGAGAGACCCACTTTAGACTGGTGCTCTCTAGATCCTGAAGACAACGCTTTGTGCTGTGTAAGCCCTGAGAGTGTGATGACTGTTGACTTAGGCAGTGGAAGTGTGTCCTTTTAGTGGAGGGCTTTGTAGAAACAGGACTTGAAGCTCTGGACTGGTTGGATAACTCAGTGATGGGTCCTGGCAGTATCAGAGAAGAAGATGGGGATGCTTTCACTTCTTGAAGAATGTCCAGAGGAGGAGTACATAGAGGAAGGAAATGCCACGCACTGCAGGTCAGTCCTAGGGGGACATAATGGCACTATGTGGCTTCAATGTCTCTTTCTTATGATAATGAGCTCATCTTTAAAATTAAGTGTGGGGAGATAACTGGAAACATCAAACCTCCCTTTTGCATGGTTCCCTGCCTTACCTCCCCGCATCCCCAGTCAGCTGTTGCTCACCTGCAGCGTTCACTGTCAGTGCTCCTGCTAGACTCTGGCCCTCCGTGGGTGAAGATGGCACCTCACCTGGGCTTGAGTTGCTAGTGTCACATACACAGTGGGTTCATGAACTGGAGGAAGGCGTCCTATGACACACTCCTGAGAGCAGTAAAGGTTTCGTTCCACAGCACTGTCTAAAAGATGGGGGACCAGATGGAACCAGGCAAACTCAGGAGGACACTGTGCAGCCTCGTCTCATTGGGAAGCAGCAAGGAAAAGCCTGGGGTGTGTCCTGTGGTTCTGCTGTTAGCATTGTGGCAGGCAGGCTAGCAGCGGGGTCACGGCCTCTCAGAGCCGCCCTGATGCCAGCTGCTTGCCTCCCTGAGCACGTTTTGTGGCAGCTGCTCCTGAGGCAGCTTGTCCATTTCTACATGTGCCTGTGGTGTGGCAGTAGCTTTCTCAACCACACAAGCACAAACACTACCCATCAGCAGGGAAATGACTACATCTACTCCTGCTGCGAGAAATGCAGATGTGGGCTTCTTTTACTTTAAACTTTAAAAAAGAGTTCTTTTACCAAAATATCAATATAAGAAAATAATCCAGGGCTGGGGATGTGGCTCAAGCGGTAGTGTGCTTGCCTGGCGTGTGCAGGGCACTGGGTTCGATCCTCAGCACCACATAAAAATAAAATAAAGATGTTGTGTCCACCGAAAACTAAAAAATAAATATTAAAAAAAATCTCTCTCTCTAAAAAAAAAAAAAAATTTATATATTTTCCAGAAAATTGGGTATTTTAAAAACCTGGAACAGATGGAAAAGTGGAGGCTTCAGAGTAGCTGAGTATTGTTTTGTATTTCCTGTGACAAGTTTGTCATGCACAGTAGGATGAGAATTTAAATTTTTATTCAGCTAACTTTAGTAGTATGTTATAAACCATGTTCTCTCACTCCCTGGGGACATTCACATTTATAAATGTATGCATGCCAGAAGTGAGTGCTGTATATCTGAACGAGCATGTGCTATGGAAATGGCAGCCAGTGGTGTCTGAGTTTCTCCATCACTAACCTCTGCTTCTCAGGTACTTGCTGAGCTGTTCACAAGCAAATACTTGGTGCTCAAGATAACATCTATAAGCTGTTGAGTATGTGCATCTGTTATGATATGGATGTGAGGTGTCCCGCGGAAGCTCATGTGTGAGACTAACGCAAGAATGTTCGGAGGAGAAATGATTGGGTTATGAGAGTCTTGACCTAATGAGTGAATTAATTGCTGATAGGATTAACTGAGTGGTGACTGGAGGCAGGTAGGGTGTACTAGGAGGAAGTGGTAAATTGGGAGCATGGCTATGGGGTATACCTTTGTACCTGGCAAGTGGAGTCTGTCTCTTGTTTCCTGGTCACCATGGGAGCTGCTTCCTCCACTACCCTCGTCTGCCATGATGTTCAGCCTTACCTCAAGCCCTGTGGAATGGAGCCATCCTTCCAGGGACTAAGACCTCTGAAACTGTGAGCCCCCAAATAAACTTTTTCTTTTCTACAATTGTGCTAATCAGGTCTTTTAGTCGCACCAGTGGAAAAAAACTGACTAAATCAGCATCAGCTCCATATACTTAAGAACCCCACATTTCATGTCTGCCACTGTCCAGAGACTCTGAGGGAACCAGAGAATGAGGAAAGGATGGAACACAGTGTAGACACATAATGAGAAAGCACAGCACAAAACAGGGAACCCCCTGCATGGTTATACTTTTAGTTACTTGGAGGAGTGTGAAAGTGTGACAATATGGAAAGTGCTACAATATGGAAACTGAAGTCACCTGGGTCTCTTCAGGCGGTGTGGTCCAGGGCGTGGACTCAAAGTCAGTCTCCTCCAACAAGCAACAAGACCATGGGCCTTTTCTGAAGCAGGGCTGCTCCAGGTTCAGCCTCTCCATGGACACTGATTTACAGCAGGTGGGTTCCAGGAGCTGCTCTGTGCGCTGAGAGGAAAGGAAGGGACCTTTATGTGGGATCGTCAGTGAGAGCACCCAGAGAAGAGGAATTTCCCTAGGATGTGAATGGTGGCAGACACTAGTATTAAGAAATGATTAATACCCTGCATGGCTTTGCAGTTGGCTTCTGGGTATAAACATAGACCAGTTTACTGAAACAGATTAGAAAGACAGGCTTTTGTTCTAGTTCCAACAGCAGAGGACTTGCTCTTGAACCATGGTGACAATGAGATATAAGGCATGTGGCACACTGTGCAAAGGGTGACTGGTGTCACTGCCCAGCTGCTGAGCCACAGGTATTGGTGTGACACACTGTGCACCATAAGGTGACTAGGTTGCTGCCCCGGCTGCTGAGCTGGCAGATCTGGGAAGGGGGACAAAGCTGCTTTTGTGGGGATTCTAGAGTGGTGCCAGTCCCCTTGCTCGTAGGCCAGGGACATGCGTGCTGGCAAGGAGAAGCTACAGAACTCTGCTTGGAGAGAGTCCGTAAGCAGCATCGACCCTTATCCAGGCATCCCTCACCTAGTGCGCAAGATCCGAAGTCAGTAACTGGGCTGATGGTTCCCGCGACTGGACACCCTTGTGCAGTGTAGAGCCTGGACGTCATCTACACCAGCCCTGTCAGAATTCCAGGCTTTTTGCCTCAAAAAGCCAGAAAGGACACTTTATGCCTCCCTCAGATCCAGATGGAGGGCTGCCGGCCACAGACTACCCTCCAGGACGAAAGGCTGTTGGTGTCATATTAGGACCGCCATGGATCACCGGAGCCTGATCCTCTGTTGGTGCTCTGACAGCTTGTCTGCTCTCTACCACTGTTCCTGGGTGTGGTTGGACACCTGAAAGGGAGCTCAAATGGCTGCCTCACCCATTCAGCACTCAGGGAGCTCCACCAAGCCAGACTCCAGGGCACTGTGCAGCCTCCATTGTTTGTGAATGTGCTGTGTCATGTTTGTTTGTTTTAATGGAGAGGCCGGGAACATCCTGTATTGTATTATCAACAGCATGAGGCCATAATGAATAAATAGCAAGTGTGGGAATTTAAAAATATGTGGCTTACATTACAAGTTATTGTAGCTTCAGTTAATTGCTAATTTTTAATAACTAGTGATGATTTGTTTTCATAGACATGTTTTGTTATAAAATTAGCATTACTTAAACGAGCTTTTCTCATACCAGGTATGGTGACATGAGCCTGCAATCCCTCTGGCTCAAAAGGTTGAGATAGGAGGATTGCAAATTTAAGGCCAGCTTCAGCAACTAAGCAAGGCTCTGTTTCAAAAATAATAATTAAAAAAAAGTTTGGGGATTTGGTTTAGTACTGAAGTGACCCTGGGTTCAAAGAACTCTTACTCTCTGCCCCCCCCAAAAAAGCAGCTTTTCTCAATCACTGGAAAGCCTGGGAAGTGTGCCCCTGGGTCCTGGCTTTCTCTGCCCCTCCCATGAAGGGTAGCACTTGAGTCCTCACACCTGCTGCTGATCTGCAGACACCCTCTCAGTGGCGTCTCCACAGGGACAGTGTGGGGTGGGAGCTAGCTTTCACGCCCACCTCCTCCAGACTCAGGGACAGGTGTGTTGCAAGCTTTGGATTTGGGGCATTATAGGCTGCTGCATACTCTGTGAGAGCAGAGAATAGATTGATGAGGCCCCCCCAAGAACTCTTTATTTTGAACATCACCAGGATTGAATGTTCCTGAACGTGTGTTTTTAGAAAACATGATGTTTTAGCCTGGTCTTGAGAAATGTTCTGACCTCCCCTTGGGCCAGTCCTTGGGAAGTGGAACCTGAAGAACGCTGGCGCATCTTGGCAGGGCTGGGGTCATTTGAGGGCGGCGTTGCAAAGTGTTGAAGTTAACTGTGCTGCGTTTATCAGGAAGGACTTGGAAGAGCATCTTACTGTTTGTTTTTCTAAAACTTCCCTTGTTCATAAAAATCCTTCTTGGAAACAAATTCCTATATAAAATTAACTAAGTTATTTAACTTGATGCTGTTTTACCAAAGATGTCTGGTAATTAAAAGAGACAGTCTTTTCATTTTCTTTTTTTGGTACTGGAGACCTAAACCAGGAGGAGGGCTCTACTGCTGAGCCACATCCCCAACCTTTTTTATTTTTATTTTGAGATGAATCTCATTAATTGGTTAGGTCCTTGCTAATTTAGCCAAACTTGAAATCCTCCTGCCTTAGCCTCCTGAGCTCCTTAGGTACATGTGTGGCTACCACCCCGTGTAGTCTTTTTGGTTTCTTTGTTGTTTCTTCTTCTTTTTCAGTACAAGGGAGTGAACTCAGGGACATTTAACCACTGAGCCATATCCCCAGTCCTATTTTGTATTTTATTTAGAGACAGGGTCTCACTGAGGCTGGCTTTGAACTTGTGATCCTCTTGCCTCAGCCTTCCAAGCTACTGGGATTATAGATGTATGCCACTGCGCCTGGCTCTTTTTGTTTCTTAACAGCTCTTTCTGTGGGATGTATTCCAGGGCATCATCCAGAAGATAGTGGACAGCCACAGAGTGAAGCATGTGGCTTGCTACGGGTTCCGCCTCAGCCACCTGCGGTCGGAGGAGGTTCACTGGCTGCATGTGGACATGGGTGTCTCCAGCGTGAGGGAGAAGTATGAGCTTGCCCATCCTCCGGAGGAGTGGAAGTAAGACACACACCCCACTTTGTTTGTTTCATGTGTCAGAAACATGCACAGTGCATTGGTACATGCTTAGTATTCACACTGCTCGTCGTTGTAGCTCCTGTGTAAAGGAAGTGGGTTTGTAATTGCTGGCCAGTGCTGCTTCAGAGGCTAGGTCTACCTGAACCACCAGTGGTCTTTTGCCAGGCACCTTTCTTTTCAGGGCTACTTGTGTCCACCTCTGTTCTAAATAGAACGCGAGCCCCAACTCTTTACCTTCTGATCTATGGCCTCTGTTTATGTCGCAGGGCTTGATCTGCCCATCAGTAAACTTCTGGTTACCTTATTCATGGCTACAGGTCACCTGAGAAGCATTAGTATGTGTGTGACATCCACAGGGAACACGGTTAGGGCTTCGTGACTTTTTCTGAAACATTAAATTAAACTGAAATGATTTTAGGTGAATTGGAAGAAATCCCTATAATTATCCTTTTTTTGTTTCTCCATAATGATTTATTTATTTTACTCCTAATTTAAGATGTGAGCTGAAAAATGTGCATCTGAAGTAATAAATTTGAGCCAGGCATAGTGGTACATGCTTGTAATCCCAGTGTCTTGGGGGGCCCAGGCAGGGGGATCTCAACTTAGGGCAGCCTCAGCAACTTAGCAAAGCTCTAAGAAATGTAGTGAGACTCTGTCTCAAAAAAGGCTGGGGATATGGCTCAGTGGTCAAGCTCACATGAGTTTAATCCCCAATATCAAAACTAAATTAATTAAATAAAAAATAAATAAATTTTGAGAGAGGGCTAGAGTTGTGGCTCAGTGGGAGAGTGCTTGCCTGGCATGTGTGAGGCCCTGGGTTCAATCCTCAGCACCACATATGAATAAATAAAATAAAAGATCCATTGACAACTAAAAAATATTTAAAAAAATAAATACATTTTGAGAGAAGCATAACTGGTAACAAGGGGCCTCTTTCAAGGGGTTCTCTTTGTAGGTACTGATGCAGAAATCAAGCAATGTGTAGACAGTGTACGCAGTGGTCAGTCATATTCGGTCCAAGGGTATAAATCAGTATTTTGAGAGCGAAGAAAGCACATTTTGTGGAAACAATCTGTATCTGAAGTGCACTGCAGTCTTGTCCCGGTTCCAGAGTGTGTCAGAAGCATGGCTTGGTTTTCAAACGTGTCATGTAATAGGAACTAGCTAACCAAATTCTCCTGGAGCATGTGGTGTCACCGGCTTGCATCAGTGGCCAGGGAAGGTCTGAATGACAACCGCAGGATCAGCTAAGTGGTGAAGTATGTACATGCTGAGGACAGCTGCCAGTCTGCTCGAATGCCTGGGCACTTTTATTAAGACGCTTCTGTCATCTTCATAGATACAGGCGTGTCAGTGGCAGTTTTACTTAATGACATTCCTAATGAGTAATAACATACTCAGTGAACCTAAATCTGCAAGTATGCAAGCTTTTTTTGTTCTTCTTTTAAGCCAATTTATTTTACCTTGTTCCAAGTAAAGTTGAATAGGAATTGTTGTTGGTAAAACAGTACATTAGATATAGCTGAAAAACTGCTCAGAACATTGTGTGAGGTGAACACATAGAAAATGTGAAAGCAGGTTTATGTAACATAAAAAGTCAACCTACTTCTAGTAGATAATCTAGAATAATGAAAGAATGGGGAAGAAGAGACTGCCCCGTGCGTCAATGCCTGCGAATGTTCTAGAATCAGTGAGAAAGGAGCCCTCAAGTGAGGGGTTGACTTTAAATCCCTAGCAAAGGCAAGGGCTAGACCGACAGGTGGGCAGACCTTGGTGGCAGTGCCAGCCAGTGAGCCCAACCAGGTGTTCAGAGCAGCAGGGGAAGATCCAGATGCTTCAGGAGGCTCAGCAAAGAAGCTGGTGATCAGAGAGTTCACCAGCATAGGGAGCCAGCAGAATGCACATAAGAAAGAAAAATGGTCTTCAGAGGAGGATTTCAGGCGCAAGAAGGAAAAGAATTGGTCAGAGGGGGGATAGTAGAGGATAGTAAAGGTAGCAGAATACAACAGTTACTAATAGGGCATTATGTAAAAATGTGGATGTGTAACCGATGTGATTCTGCAATCTGTATTTGGGGTAAAATTGGGAGTTCATAACCAACTTGAATCTATTGTATGAAATATGATATGTCAATAGCTTTATAATGTTTTGAACAACCAATAAAAAAATAAATTAAAAAAAAAAAAAGAAAAGAATTGGTCAGCTCTCAGCACACACTGGCTCTTGAAACAAAAGTAACAGAAAGGCCTGGTGTGCAGTTTGAAGAGCATTATTACTTCTCACAGTAAATAAAATATAGCACAGATAGTAACTAGTGAAAGAAGGTGTCTGCAGCCTGTTAGTATGTTCAGAAGATGCTCCAGAAACATTTGTAAAGGCATCATAGTAAGAAAATTTCATTTCCTCAAAAAGAAGGTGCGTGCTCTTCATTTGGCTTCCCAGATGCCTGCTCTGATCTCCTGTTTCAGGGCTCATCCCTGGTGCCTTGGTGAGCCTGCACACCCCCTTCTCTTCTCCCTGAAGCCTCTCTAGACCTGGCTTTGACATTAGCTTCACACATTCAACTGGACAGGCATGGGAGCAAGTCTCTGCTGTCCCCCAGTGGAGGCCTGGTGCTAAGGGAGTGCGCTAGGGATCCTCAGAAAGCCATGCAGTTAAACACATGGGTCTTTGCACCCCAGCAGCTGCCAGGAGCTTCTTGTCACACGAGGGCAAACTCCACGGGTTCTGATTCCCTGCAATCTTGTCTCCTGCTGCTGTTCTCCTTCCCCTATTTTGTGATGTCTGCTCCTTTGAAGGTCCAATTCCTACTTGACTCTTTAGTATATATTTTTATTAACAAAACATTAATTTATGCATTAAGAAATTCATGTGTTAATAACTCAATTATAAAAGCATCCAGCATTAAGAAGTATGTTGGCACAGGCCCTTGTATTCAGCAGGCAGGCAAGTGGTATGGAGTTACAAACCATTTTCATGAATACCCAGGCTGGGGTTGGGAGAGCTGGTTCTGAACCAGTTTTATGGAGTGGAGAATAGCTTTGCCCTCGATCTTCACCATCACCACCCTCATCTCTCCTCCACTGCCTTGTGTTGTCCTGCTTTTCATGTCTTGTTTCTAGCTCCGCCTGTCCCGTTGGTCTTGTTGCCCTGCCTGTTGCTTCTTGGGTGGCTCTAGGGAGAGGGCTCCTGCACCTTTCCAGCCTGGCTGGGGCCTCCTGCTTCAGGGCCAGGTATAGCGGGCCTCCCTCGAGGACTTGGACCTATTCATGCTCTGCTCCTGTAAATGAATTGTTTCATTTTATTAATGTTTTCTAATAAATGTGTTTGACCTATAAGTTGCCTTTTAAATTTTGATTTGTCTGTTTCATAAGTCTGATAAATGTTTTTTTTTAATATTTATTTTTTAGTTGTAGTTGGACACAATATCTTTATTTTTTTAATTTTTATGTGGTGCTGGGGATCGAACCCAGAGCCTCCCACATGCTAGGCGAGCGCTCTACCGCTGAGCCACAATCCCAGCCCTGATAAATGTTTTTATTGTCAATTCGTACTTTATAATTTAAAAAATTCCAAGATTTTTCCCTTCAATCATAGAATTATTTAGGTATATACTATTCAGGTTTTAGCTATAAGTAAATTTACAAAAAGAAAATATTCTTGTTTATTGATTTGTTTTTTTGCTTTATAGGAAAAATAGTGTTTTATGACGTTAATTTTTTTAAAACTCTGTGGATGATTCTTTGTGCCTTCCTGTCTCATTGGCGTTTTCATCAGTTTTGAAAGGACTGCATATCCTGTGATTGGAAAGAGGTGTGTCCTGTGCCTTCCCTTAAGCTTATTGTTAAGCCTGTGAAGATGACGTTTGCATTTTGTTTGCTTGAAAAATGGCATTAATGTATTCAGCTATAATTTTTTATCAGCGAATTTTTTCTTAGAGGTTCTGTCTTGTGTTAGGAGTTTAAGGCTGTCCTGGCAAGAGCATGAAGGCTCCTGATCACGGCATCTTCCTCTGCTCTCGGACTTGGTGGTGTAAGCGTCCCTTCCTTATGCCTTTTATCAATGCCCTACCACCTTTAGTTGGTGTTGCCCATTTAAGTAGAGGTGTGCCCTATTCATAGTGATATTCTCTGTTTCTGTCTCCAGATGTAGCCACCATGCCCTCTTCCTCTTTTTAAATTTGCTCTGGTGCAGGGGATCAAACCCAGGGCCGTGTGTGTCCCGGGCAGACCTCTACCACTGAACTGTGGTCCCATCCTGGGCATCTGACTTTTGACATAATCAGTTTTTCTTAATTCAGTGGAAATGTTCTACTCATATATTGTCCACACCTGAGATCATATGCTTCCTTCTCTGAGTCATGCATGGGGCTTTTAGGAGAGCTGTGCCAGTCAGTGACAACCTCCCTGAGAAGAACGTGCTGTTGATGCCAATGAGGTTTGAGAAGCATGAATCCGAGCAGCCAGCTCTGGGGATGCAAGCAGTGTTACCAGCTCCAGGACCGTGGTGGGGTTTGGCTCTTCCTGATTGTTGAGGATCTGGAAACTTGCTCTTCAGAGTCAATTCCTGCTTCATTGAGCTGGAGAAAGCACCGCCTCGCTTAGTGGTCCTAGTGTGCCTGTCCACTGAGCCACATTGTTAGTAGATGGAGTAAAGGTGCTTCAGAATGAGTTTTGTTGGGTCTGTGGCTGTATAATTGGTATTTTAGGCCACAGTGGCATAAAACTGGTTCTGGTGAGTATTTATTACTTTACCACAGAAGGATCAACTTTGGAGTGTAGGAGTTTTGACATTCTGGGTAATGCATCAAGTCCTGTGTACCCTCACCTAGCTTTAATAGTGCAGTCACAGGCAAACAGCAGAATTAACCCAGAAGCTCAGTGTGGATGCCGCACTGCTCTCTGACCTTCTGGCCTCTGCACAGTTGCTGCCACCTCTCAAACCTCCTGGGATCCTCTCCTGCCTGGACAGTCCTTAGTTTGCCTGTGCTGTTCCTGCCTTTTGGCACTTGAGAAGAATACTGACCGGTTATTTGTTCTGTGCTCCTCAATTTGGGCTTGTCAGTTTTTTTGTTTTTTTTTTTCATGATTTTGTGAAGGTTATGCATTTTTGGCAAAACACTTCTGAAGTCTGTAATGACAGCATTGGATGTCAGGATAAGGTGGTGGCAGCAGGCTGCTCCCCCATGTGGTCACTTTTCCTCATGCCATCTGCACAGGTCCTGTGGAGAGTGGTGCCAGTTCTGTGTCCTCACTCACTGATCGCAGCACCGCTCGTGGTGCAGTCTCACAGAGATTACTGCTGTGACTTCCATGCAGTGAATGTTTCTGTTTTTCCCTTCTCAGTTGCTGTTGACTGGAGGCCACTAAGGAATGCCCTGTCCACATGCTGATGCCAAGGGCTGTCTGTGCCATTTCCCATGGTGCTTCATTTCACAGGCAGACTGGCACTGGCCCCCTCAGTGTCTGTGTGGAGCCTGGTCCAGCTTAGCTCCTCTGGAACACCTGTGCTCCTACCAATCATTGGCTGGCTTGTGGGCATCCTCATACTCTGAGTTGGTGGTCAGTCTGAGGAAGCCAGACAACAGTGGCACTGATGGGAGTGCGTGGCTTGGATTAGCAGCCGAAGGATGATCTTATTTGGGGTGTGTTGTGTTCACTGCAGCGTACATATCAGGATACACCAGGCATTTGGAATGGTTGCAGAGTGTAGGAGGATGAGGAGCTTGGTGGACAAGAGGGATGAGGGGCAGTGGAAGGCATCATCGGGTGGCATGCTGGAAGGATGAAGGAGAGGTGATTGGATGGATTAAATTTGGCCACCTTTAGCAGAGTTTCAGTGGTGTTCTTATGAAGTCTGCTTGAGTGTGTTGGGGCAGGGACCATGGTCCTTGGCCCACATGCAGCAAGCTCCATGCAAGTTCCTATGTGGGTTCTGGGTGCTTTCTCCTGGTCTTGGGTCACCGTGGACATTGTACATGTCTTGCTGGAGAGGAGTCCCTCATCTGCTAGCAGATGGGGCACCTTGGGAATACAGCCCCTTTAGCTCTTCCCCTGGGAGTGGAGTGAGTATTGCCCTGGCCATTGTTCCTCAGAGCCTTGCAGTTGCCTCGTGGTGCCCTGCTTCTTCTGGGGCTCTGCCGCCCTTTCTGCATGGTGCAGTCTAGTTCAGGGACCATCTGTCCTATGATGTCACCACCCTGCTGTGACACTCTTTGCCCACTGAGAAGGAGCTGCAGGGTCCTGACTTACAGGGCCTGTGTGCTCTGCTGCCTCACTCCTCACACCCTTGCTCAGTCCGCTGGCTGTGTTGGGTTACACAAGGATCTCCTGGCCCCGTGGCCTTGGTTTGTTTGGACTCTTCTTCTTTCTCTGCATCTGTGTCACTCACTTTCTCACCTCCTTGACTTGGAGCCTGTGTCAGAATGCCCTTTTCTAGCCGCTTTCTGTCGAGGCGCACTTACTGTCGTTCCCTAGTGGCTTGTCTCTGTGACATTTGCTACCACTTTACATAGACCTTACAAGCTTTATGAGAGCCGGGACCTGCCTCGTTCTGCTAGGTCTCAGACGTGCTTGGTGTTGTCCCTCTGAGTGAGGACCATCAGGATAAACCTTAGAGACCCCTGCTATGCCTGGGATGTTCTAGATGTCTGTGTTTGCAGATGGCTTATTTTTGCGACTTCCTAGGAGGAAGTTGAGGCTGAGAGGTTGCTGAGAGCCACAGCCGACTGAGGCAAGAGGTGAAGGCTAAAACTTAAGTGATATGACTGGAGCTCAGGTGCTGGCAGTCTTGCTCAAGAGCCCACATTCCTTCCGCTTCTCATGAAACAAAGTCATCTGGGTAAAATTCTCATTGAAACTTGTGTCACGTACCAAGTATTCAGTAGGTATTAATCTCCATCAGCAACAGGGTGCTGTGCGTGGACCCATTTTTGGACTATTTGCTTATCTTTAAAATGGGCATAATATTAGTGCTGGAAGCCTCCTTTGGCCTCCCTGAGTCCTGAGCATATAAGCTCAGAACTGACCACTTATTCTTGTTCAGTATCATTTCCTGGCCTGCTCCCTGATCTTGACATTGATGAAGAGAAGTCACGGAAGGCAGTTAAGTGCTGGCCAGCCCTGCATTTAACACAGATGAGATCTGTGTCACTTCTGTAAAAACCACCCAACACAGAATGGCTGCCGTAAGTCATTGAACTCTTTTTGGGAGTAAAAGTGAAACAGAACCTAATTGTTTGGTAACTATGTATTTTAATGAGACAGAACTGATATATGAAGTGACCTTTTCATTCCAAAATAGATACTTTTAGGAAGGCAGGTGACAGGGCGGGAGAGGGCGGTCCATGTCTACCAAGGCCTCATGTGTAAACACACAGAGCTGGCAGTATGGAGGGGCGGTGGGAAATGAGACAGAGCACTCAGTGGGGCAGAGCATGCAAGGAGGCCAGGCACTCTGGGTGTTAAAGGAGGTGGTAATTTGCACCTGTGCCAGAGTATTCAGTTAGAATGTGGAGGAGTCCCCATGGAGAAGGCAGCTAAAACTGCCATGTCCAATTTTGTTGTGCTGTTGGGAACAAGTAGAAAGGTGGAGACCAGGTGGACTAGGGTGTGGAAAAGGCCAAGTGTGGCACAGCATGGCACCCTGCAGGGATCACCCACTACCATTGTGTTCGCCTCTGTCATAGCCCGGTGCTTGTCCTCTGGGATTTGCACCGTGGGAACTTGCTGCACATTCACCAGAAGATGTGAGAGTTCCTCCGGGTGCACAAACCCAGAAGAAGCATGTGAAGCACATTCTGGGGAGGCCAGCTTGTTTTGACAGAGAGAGAGAGAGAGAGAGAGAGAATTTTTTAATATTTATTTTTTAGTTTTCAATGGACACAACATCTTTATTTTTTATTTTTATGTGGTTCTGAGGATCGAACCCAGCGCCCTGCGCATGCCAGGTGAGCGTGCTACCGCTTGAGCCACATCCCCAGCCCAGACCACTCTTAAACTTGTTTTCTTGAGCTAGTGAGTTTTTATGTTTAGGAGAAGAAAAAAGACTAGCATTATTCATTATAGCCAAAAAGTTGGAGCAGGTCACGGGGCAACCAGCCCTGCTGAGGTGCTGATTTCATGGCCCTCAGTGCACTGTGCTTGCAGCCAGCTCAGACCATGGTGAGCCCACTGTGCAACATCTATCAGACTCACACAGAAAGCCTGTACCCCTGTGTTAGCTAGCTCTGGGTGGTGGGGTGAGGGCTGTGTTCCCTCTGGGCCTTGGTGGCGATTTGATGTGTTCTGTGTCCTTGCAGGACACTGAGCTGTAGCCTGTGCTGTGATTAGCAGATCTGTGACCTGGGCCTTCCCTTAGCCCTCCCTGCAGAACGAGATCCATGCTGCCTGCCGCAGGATCATTATTTTTGAAACGAGAGAAAATTGTCTGCCATTTAGTTGCCCAGTGAGCCCTTTATTTTTGCTAAAAATAAAGATTTCCATGTAAAGATTGATTATAGTTTATATCTTTTTTAAAATCATATTTCAAAGTAGTTTGCAATGCCATATGTACAGTAATTTTGGACTCGTAGAAATTAATTGAAAATTACTTATTATTATTTATTTCATGAAATTTTTTTTTTAGATATGAATTAAGGATTCGTTACTTGCCAAAAGGATTTCTGAACCAGTTTACTGAAGACAAGCCAACTCTGAATTTCTTCTACCAACAGGTATGAGAGAGTGCTCTAATATGCTTTTTTGTTTCTTTGAATCATTTATTGCATATTTTTATGGTTAGAGGAAACCCAGCATTTCAGAGAATATAAATTTATCACTGTATGGAAAACCTTTTAACCATAAGAAATTGAGATTTTAATTCTTTGTGAACAGCTGTGTTCTGGGACAAATCTTAAATGGTACTTGTTTTATAAAGCGACAGTAGTCTATAACCATGTCGCTCTCTTTCATTCAAGGATAATTTTCTAGCAGGGGTATCAGTAAGTCTGTCTCATGTGAAAGTCCTTGTTAGAGTGAACTTTACCCATTTGGTCTTGATAGTAGTTTGAACAGTAAAGCAAAACCTGACTTTTTCACGCTGAAGAGCTGCTGTTTACACCTGTGGCCCAACATGACACCATATAAGTGTTGCCTGTGAGTGTTGTGGAAGTGTACCCTGGAAGGCTGCTGGTGGGTACCAGCCACTTGCATGTACCATTTTGCCACTGAGAGCACTCGGTCACGTTTTTGTCTTAAACATCTTCAATGACCATCCACCCCGAGCTAGTAAGGCAGGGGTGGTGATTTGCACCTGTGCTTCCTCTGTCTTGCAGATAGTTCTTGCAGACAGTTGCCTTGTGTTTGCTCCTGTGCTGTGAGTAAGCACAAGCAGGCAACATGGACCTTCTAGAAGAGTCTGCTAGGTCAGCGAATGCATGGAGTCGGGCTCCAAGGAGTATCCACCTGCATCCAGGTGCTCTCTTGACAGGAATGAGGCGAAGAGAAAGAAGAGTTTGTGCATTTCTGTAGGGGCTAACGTGGCTTGACAAGAAACCAATGTGAGTGAAAAGGAGTTTATGTTTTTTATAGGTTATTGGGAGCCCTTTAAAGAATTTAATTAGTGAACGCCTTGGTCAGAATTTTAAAATTTTAAAATGAGACCACCTTGATTGGATGGCAGCATCAAGGTTAGATTGAATTTATAAATGGCTTTGGAGGCTGTTTAGCCATTCCACTAAGAAATTAGGAGAATATGGAGTCCATGCCCACTGTGTGGAGTCACAAGGGAAACAAGGTGCCAGTGGATGTATTCATGTTGGAGGTTTCGGTTCTGGTCAGATGATGTTGTGTGCACGTGGTTACAGTAAAAGTTGTCCTGAACATGACTGCCGGGTGAGAAATCCTCAAATGGATCATTAAATGTTGTTGGCTAATTTTTAATATCCTGAAAGGTGTTAGTCATCACATTCTAAAATTAGAATCTTGTAACACTATTTACTGTAAGGCAGGAGTCTGAAAAATACGTTTTGATGACAAAGCTTATGACTTTTAGAAACAAGAAAGTATATTTACCTTAAAAATTAGACTTCCTTCATCGTATAACATTTTTCTTTCTCTTGCTTAGCTCTCATTGGTTATAGCTGTTTTTGACTGCCACCCTTTGGCAAATGGCAGTGGCCATTAATTTCAAGGTTGCCACATTTGTTAAATTTCCATTGATGATGTTGAAGTTGTGTAGAACTCACTTGATGCTGTCGACATATCAACCTGTAAGATGCCTGGATCTGATACAAAGTCCTCATTTGTTTACTCCTGTAAACATTTTATATTTAGCATGAGTATATTCACCTGTTATTTGTAAGAAATACCAAACAAATCAATGGTTTATTTAACAAAAGAATTCCAAGACAACAACCAAGTCTAGAATCACAACTAGGCTGTGGTGTGGAAATGTGTGAAGTGCCAGCTGTTGATCAATCTTTTTGTTTTCTCCAATTTATTATTTTTTATAATATTTCACTCAGATTATTTATTGTCAGAAATAAACTTCATCCTATACTGTTTTGGCTTTGAAGCTACAGTTAAAGCATTTTTTGAAAATTGCAACCGGGTATGGTGGCACAAGCCTGTATTCACAACTCAAGAGACTGAGACAGGAGGATCACAACTTAATGAGGCCCTAAGCAACTTACCAAGACCTTGTCTCAAAATAAAAAGGACTACGAATCTGGCTCAGTGGTAAAGTATCATTGGGTGTCCAGTCCCTACTAGAAAAAGAAACAGGGAATTGCAACTGTAAGTGTGAAATTTGAGTTTAAAATCTGACATTTTCAGCTGAAGTCGGGGTAGTCAGCTGCCCTTTTCCAGAGAGAAGATAAAGTCGTGTATAGGCCCAGGAGACCTGGGAGCAGGTGGGTAGGGAGAGAGAAGGTACTGGAAACAGGGTTGTTCATACTTTGTTTTGTACACGTCCAGGGTTGTTCAGGCTCTGTTGTTTACACAACCAGCGTTGTTCAGGTTCTGTTGTTTACACTCGCAGGGTTGTTCCAGCTCTGTTGTGTGCATGCACAGGGTTGTTCCGGCTCTGTTTTGTATACGTACCGTGTTTTTCAAGCTTTGTTGTGTACATGTACAAGGTTGGCATAACAAATTCCACTAGTATATGTAATTATGCAACAGTAAAAAATTAAGTACAGGTCTATCTTTCTATGAGTCGAATTCTCAGTATTTCTTTGGTAGATTTAATAGTGTACACTTCTCTTTCCATGCCTGTGTATTTCCATGATTCAGAGAAGCTCTTGTGGTTAATGAAGATTTAGGTGAACTTTTAAATTTATATTAATCAACTCTTATTTCTTCATCATCCTTGTACATAAAAGATTTAGAAATAGAAAGGCAACAGAGGTAATTTTCTGGTAACGTGCTGCTGCTCCCTGGTGGTGTTTTCCGCCACCTGGAGCTTCTGGGCGCTGGCTTTAGTACGAGTGCTCTTCTCCTGGGCATTCTTCTGAAAACATCTGTACACTGCTGAACCTAGAATTAGTTCTCAGTAGAAATCCTGCTGAAGAGAGAGCACAGAGCAATGAGCGGCCCAGTGGCGCTGGCATGTGTCTCAGTGGGCTGTTGGGTTGACGTGGTGTGGCCACCACTGCTCCGGTCACATGTGTCTGCTCTGTGACAGTCCAAGGAAGCAGGCACAGTGAAGCCTGCGATTTAGGGACCAGTCATCTTGGTGTTTGAATTTCATCTTTGAAGCTTGTTTATGTGACCCAGTGTAAATTAAGTTTTTTAGTTTTTTATATATATAAAAATAAATAGTGCTAATGAAATTTACCCTGAAGAATTGTGAAGATCAGAAATGATGGATGTAAAATGTTGAGCACAGGACCTGGCCCCTGGTAGATCTCTTTAAGTAGTATATGTTTCTCTGCCATCATCTTGATTCTTTCCCTCAGGGTTTTTCTGAGGCTATAAGATGGCAATGATGATAGTGTCCTGCATATAAGTTGGCTTAAGGAGCCCATGTGCTTCTAAGCATGTGCTCATGTCCACACGCACATGCTTCACAGTGGGTTATAGTCTGCATTAAGGAACAGTAGGGGTCCATTCTGAGAAGTGTGTCATTAGGTAATCTTACTGTTGTGCAGACACCACAGAATGCACTGTAAGATCTAAGACAGCTCTAGCATTCCACCATCACATATGCAGTCAAGCTACTGACTGAAATGCCATCGTGTGGTACACAACTGCATGTGCACATGAGCTTAAATGACCTGGTATGTTTCATTTATCTTGCAAATGGAAACAACCAATTCTGCGAAAGTCGAAGGCAAAGTCCAAACGTATTTCACAAGGGAAATGGACACCAAGGGTAAGGAACCCTGAGTTTGAAAGCCCGCCTCACGATGTGACCCTCTCAGGACCTTCAGAACACACAATCTAGAGGGTACAAGTTGGCAGCCCTGGAACAAGCCAATGGGTGTGTTTTCTTTCCTCCCACTACAAGGGCCCTGAGGCCTGCTGTGCCCATCCGTGCTGTCACCGGTCAAAGCCCTTTGCAGAACATGTGAATCACTTCATACCATAGGGTGTTCCAGGCCATGGTCAGCAGCTTTGATGCTCAAGAGTAGTAAATTGGAGCTGTAGGAAAAACAACCCTAGAGCATGAAGTCGTTTGTAGGGGATTTTCTAGAGCTTGGTAAATTATCATTAACCCTTTTTGCAACTCATATGAATTCAGTTTTGAAGAATGAAATACAGGTCTAGATCGTATTTTCTTATCTGTGAATAGTGTTTAGAAATTTCAGTGACTGATCTTCCAGCAGTTTTGTGTTTTCCTCAGCGTGTCATCAAGCATCTGTTGCTCTCCTGGAATATGCACTGGAAGACAGAACCACAGTTAGCTGTGGGGTTCCTCTACTGCAAACATCTGCCTCTGTGCCTCCCTTTTTTGTATTCAGTGACAAAGCTGCTCTGGTGCAGACACTGAGATTTGACATTTGGATTGCTTTATTGTACAGAAGGCTGAGCCAATGTGATTACTCTAAGTGATTCGACTTAACCTACTGGGTTGAGTAATTTAATTCCAGTTGTCAGTCTCGAGTGTCTGCTGTGCAAGGAATAGAAACTATTTTTGCTTGTAAGTCTCATCTGCAAAATATCCACACACAGAAATACTCGCCAGTGTGTTGACTACTTATCTGTTCATTCATTTGCCTACTCATTCATTTAATCAATATTTATTGACCACCCAGGTCTAAGTGCCTGTGCAGGCTTTGAAATCATGTGTTGTCCCATGCTAGGGACCAGCCACCTCTCCTGCCCTAAGAGAAAGGAATGTGTGGGTGGGTGCCGGTGGCATCGGGTTTCTCATTCTCAGCAGGTCAAAGAAGAGTACTCCCACCTGATAGAGACTGGTAACTGGGGAAAGTGTGACACTGGTGTGTGGGGAACCCCCATGGGGAGCACTGCTGAACTAATGCTGAGCAGGCCTGCTGAGGTTAAGTTGAGGTTCATGAGCATTTTCCAGCTGTCCCGCAGGAAGCATAGAGAAGTGGTTGGCTTCATTGTGGGACGTTTTTTTTTTTTTTATATTTTTTATTTTTTTGAGAATTTTTTAATATTTATTTTTCAGTTCTTGGCGGACACAACATCTTTGTTTGTATGTGGTGCTGAGGATCGAACCCGGGCCGCACGCATGCCAGGCGAGCGCGCTACCGCTTGAGCCACATCCCCAGCCCTGTGGGACGGTTTTACCTAGCAATTAAAGGAGATAAAGGGGAGACAAAAATATCCAAAGAAGAAGGTCATAATGATGACCTCCCCACCATAAGACAGACTGAGATTGGTGTGAAGTGAGGGCCAATGAATGGGGTAGAAGTCGTAGAGCCAGTGCGCCAGCAGGCTCAGAGCTAGTAGTTGAAGAGCATGGTGTTTGAAATTTTTTCCAGGGCAATAATCAACATACTATTTCTGTAAAGGGCCAGAGAGTAAATAGGTAAGGCTTCAAGGACCAAGAGACAAAATCAAAGGTCTTATGAAAGATTTTTGTATTGGTGCAGTTCATGGTGTAATGGAATAAATGTTTGATGGTCCAGACACCCTTCGAGGGAGGTTCAGGACGCGTGCACCTGTCTTCAGGATTTTTGCTGAAGTTGCTCTCAGCACTCATCTGTCAGAAGCGTGATTGTGTCTCAGCTCTAAAGATGCCTTTGTGCTTACAGCTAGCTGCTCGCTGGCTCATCAGCACTTCTCATGGAGCATATTCATTGCTGGGAGGCATTTCTGGTGTTCTTGTAGACTCTTTGCTTTCTGTTAGACTTGAAGCATTTCCTTGCTTTGCAGATTGGTCGCATACAATCAGTGGTTAGGTAGAAACACCTCAGTTCTCTAGGTAAGTATGTAAATTTCCATGAATTTGCACTGGATCCCCAAAATGCTGCAGAACTGTAGTCATAGCTTAGAAAATGCATCTGCTGCAAGTTTTCTTGGAAAAAGATCTTTTCCTGCTTGTTTTTGCTTCTGACCCTGTGGGTAGGGTGCAAGGGAGCTTAGCATTCCTATGATTCAGGTGTGTGAGTTGTTTCTAAATCCCGTGTAAGCCAGCATCAATGACATGAGCTTCTTTTAGCAGGAGACTATTGTTTCTTCAATTGTATTTGGTGTCACTCATTTTATATCCAGAATCTGGAGTGGTAATTGACAGTGTGAATGGTCTGTAGATGCTGTGGAATGCCTGGGTGGAGTCAACCTTCCTCTGAACAGCCCCGCTTCCTCTCCTTGCAGGTAAAGAGCGACTACATGCTAGAGATAGCAGACCAAGTGGACCAGGAAATTGCTTTGAAGTTGGGTTGCCTAGAAATACGGTAGGTGGTGACCAAATTTGTCAATGCTTTTCATTATTTTTGAAAAAATTTCCAAGTACTTTCTTCTAAATGAAGTGCAAGAAGATTCCAAATTACTTGCTTGTTACTTAGCTGCCCCCTATTGTTACCCTTTAACAACATATTTATTCTATGCATACATATTTTAATTTGTCTTCCCTGGTTTTAGGCGATCATACTGGGAGATGCGCGGCAATGCACTGGAAAAGAAGTCTAACTATGAAGTGTTAGAGTAAGTACTGCACACCTGTCTAGACCCATAAGCATTCAGAACTGAATCCATTTCTTAACGTAAAATTAAATATTGACTTGGACACCATGTTTCTAAAACGTATCTAGAAAAGAAAACGTTTTTTAAAAATTCTTAATGTCATTAATTTTGTTAGGAAGCATTTAAATATGTTGGTAGATGTTATGCTAATAATGTGTATGGCCTATCAACACGTTAATGCACTTTTCATCTACATTTAATCATGATGAGGGGTACATCGCTTCTGATTTACATAGAGTTCTAATATTGCCTGTGCACTATTGCTCATGTTCTCTGTATATTAAGGAATTTTTTCACAAATGGAGGAATAAGGATTACTTGTTGCCCATGCATCAGAAAATTTAAAATATCTAAAAGTTTCTCTGATAATGAAATTGATTCCTACATTAGACTCAGATGATTTCACGTGTACGTAAGCTGAGCTGAGCTTACGCCTTGGTAGTCTTGGGAGTTCTGCAGTTCATCTTTTGATAATTCACCAAAAAATAATTGATATTTGTTTTATTCTTGTAAAGGCCAATTTTATTTTCATTTACAGTAGTGCAATATTTTGCCAATACACTTTCTTCTCTGTCATTACTGAAATTCTTCTGGCATTTGAAAGATGCTGGTAAAATACAGTGAGAATTCTCCATGTAATAAAGACTTAATGGTATTAGATTTCATCTGGACTTTCTAGGTGTGTCCACCTGTTCTCATGCTGTGAGCTTATCATCCCTGTTTTGAGAATAGGATTTTTCAAGGGAGATATAATCATTTAAAAATAAAAGTAGAAATAAATAGTTTTGGAAGTCATTACAAAGCATGTGAAATCATTTGAAATGATGATGGGTAATAGTAGATATAGCCGTTATTTTGGTACTTACATAAGTGTCCTTTGGGCCTGTTGTGTCACGTATGTGCACGTGGCCCAGCAGTCGGTCTTGTTGCAGAGCTGTGACCTAATGCACCACTGGGCCTTGGAGCTCAGCGTCTCACTTTCACAGTATTTTGGCACAAATAGTAGATACTCACCAAATATTTGTAATTGTATGTGTTTATAAAGATATCTCACCTGGGGCTGGGGATGTGGCTCAAGCGGTATCTGGCTCGCTTGGCATGCGTGCGGCCAGGGTTCGATCCTCAGCACCACATATAAACAAAGATGTTGTGTCTGCCGAAAACTAAAAATTAGTATTAAAAAAATTCTCTCTCTCGCTCTCTCTCTTTAAAAAAAAAAAAAGATATCTCACCTGTGTTGTGCTTCTTAACAGATTAGTCATTAAAATATTAAAACTATCATTCACTGTAGTTTGGATCTTTTATTTAAAAGTTGCCACATTCTTCAGCTTGAAAGACTTTCCTTAATGCTGAAAATACAAATTGCCAGAATCAGAGAAATCATTGAAGGTCTTAATGAAAACAATTTTTGTCTTCATTTCAAAAAGACATTCAGGAAAAATAGTGATTTTTATCATCTTAGTGGTTTGCTTAGTTATCTGTTTCTTTGTCCATTTCTTTGCTTATTAATTCTCTTGACAGCCACCATTGAGTGCCTTTTGAGTCCTTGGTAGTGAACTGCTGGAGACTGAAAACTCAGTAATACAAAATTTTCATCCTGGGTAAGCTCATTGCTAGGTGGGAGGGTCTCAGACATGTCAGCAAGATCACAGAACAGCATGCTAGAAGCTGTGTGTCCACTGAGGTATGCAGGGTGGACCTTGAGTGGTCCCACAGCAGAATGCCATGGGCTGGCCTCACAAACAAGGGAGCAGCTCAGGCAGCGTTTGCAATGGGCAGAAGTGGTGCCTATGGGCTCTAGTCCCAGGAGGGAGCCCGGCATGCCCCGAGGGTGGAGGATCCCTGGGCATCTGAGGGAGAGAGGAGTGTGTCTGTCAGGTCATTAACACTCCTCAGCAAGCACGGGCATTTTGCCCTGGAGCCTTGCTGAATCCTTGAGCCATACAAAGCAGGGCAGTCTCTGAAGAGGTTTGTGGTTAGAACTCTATACTCCCAGAATTAGAATTATGTTAAAGAAGGTTGGAAAGGGGAACAAGAATTCAAGAGACTCTTGAATCTTTCCATGGGAGGAATAAGGAGTCTCCGAGTAGTGATGGAGCTAGTGTCTGCGTGGAGTCCACAACAAAGGGTGGGGCTCTTGTCTCTGGTTTTGCCCTGAGCACCAGGGCTGTAGTCAAAGAGAAACTACTGGGCATGTTCACTTAGTTCTGTGGGAGTGCTGGTGTATTTTTAAAGGGAAGAGGAAAGGGAAATATTGGCTCATTGCATCTGCTATTAAATCACTAATCAAAACGGTGCTTAGAGCCCATGATGTGCCCAGCACCAGAGGTGGTTTCTCACACAGTTCTCCATGTGCCTTGCTTTAGGGAGAGGAGGAACCAGCATGAGCCTAGAGGTTCTCATAGCACTGGAAAGAAGGAATCAGCAAGAAAGGTTGTGTCCCAGGGACACAGGAGCCAACTGAGGTGCTCTCAGTGACAAAAGTGGGAACAGTTCAAGGAAGAAATTAAATATGTAGCTTAGATAATGAGCCAGAGTATACAGTGAATACCCAGAACTCATAGTAAGATAATAATTTGAACATACAATATGCAGTCTGTTCTGCAGAATTCCCAATACTTTCTGTAGACATCTCCTCCCAAAGGTGGTGGAGTGTAAGACTACCCCAAGACATAGGCTTGCTTCAGAGAGTACCAGGTGAGAGGGAGCATGGGGAACAACAAACGCTGCATGGAGGAACCCAGCAGGCAGCCTCTGCCAGGGCATCCAGGTCAGTGCCAGTAGGGACAAGTCTTGTTGACAGGGTGCCACCGTGATACAATGTGTTGAGAGTGGTAGTTCACCACTGTGGTCCTTCTCTCCAAGCCCTTACGCCGTGAGAATAACTCCCTACAAAGCCCAGTTGAGGATCATTTTATAAAATACCTAACCCTCACTCCTCAAACTGGCAATGCAGGTCATCAAGGAAAAAGGCAAGCCCAAGGTGGCACCTACAACAGAGAACATGATTTTAAATGCAGCATGCTGTTCCACATAGGAGCCTGGCCCAGAGAAGGGACATCCAGTCAGGTGTGACCAACGTACAAAGTGATGCAAGATGTTAATAGCAAGGCACCCAGGTATGGGTTGACGAGGTATCATCTCTGCAACCTGGGAAATCTAAAACTACTCTAAAGTGAAATGTTTATCTCAAGTTTTAAAAACCTGGTGCAAGAAGTAAAATCAAGAATCAATAAATGGGATGGATTAAAACTAAAAAGCTTCTTCCTTCAAAGGAAACAATCAAGAACATGTAAAGAGCTGGGTGCGGTGGTTCACTCCTATAATCCCATTGGCCCAGGAGGCTAATGTAGGAGAATTGAAAGTTCAAAGCCGGCCTCAGCAATTTAGCAAGACCCTAAGCAACTCAGACCCTGTCTCTAAATAAAATATTTTTTAAAAGAATGTGAGAGAGTCCTACAGGATGGGAGACAAATCTTTGCATTAATCACCTGCATTAATCTCCAGGATATATGAAGAACTCAAAAACTTAACAGCAGAAAAACAAATAACCCAATCAATAAATGGGCAAAGGAACTGAACAGATGCTTCACAGGAGAATACGATCAGTTAACAAATACATGAAAAAATGTTCAATATCTCTAGCAATTAGAGAAATACAAATTAAAGGTACACTGAGATTCCATCTCACTCCAGTCAGGATGGCAATTATCAAGAATACAAGTAACAAGGAAAAGCCAAGAAAGCAGATAGGCAGCTTCTCAGCAAGGAGGTGGACCAAAAAAAGTAGAGGTACTTTTCTGGAATTTAAAGCTGGACATTCAAAGCAGATCGGGAACTCAGGAGGTTGGATATAATAAAATAAGGAAAAAAATCCCCAGTGGCACAGCCACTGCCATGGCTGGGCTAGAAGCACCGGCCAGAGCAGTCCCTCCATAAGCATAGTAGAGGGATAAAGGAATTAAAGAAACCCTCATTTTTGGGAGGCCCAAGACATGTCTGGGTATGGAGCATATAGAGATTAAGGACATTGCCAGCAAACCAGAAAGATTCGCTGCACAGTAGTGGTGAAATGGGAAAAGAAGCTGATGGCCTGATGAAGACTAAAGAAGGAACCATTTTGCAGCTGCTGTGTAGTGCGGGGGCCAGCAGCTATGGGGGCCAATTCCTGGCAAACCCAAGTTTGGCCCAAATTATAGGCCCAGTAAACAAACATGGAAAGAGGTTTACACAGGGGACAACTGGTCTTGGAAACCCACCTGGCTCTACCCCTCTCCCTCCAAACCAGTTGTTCGGAGGACCTGCTGGGAGAGACACACATCTGACTGGGAACTCGTAAGGGCAGGGTCAGGAGAGATTGTTTGGATACTGAATCCGAGGTCAGGAAACATGGGATCCGAAGGTGGCTTAGGGGACTAAGAATCGGGTCCCCAACCATATGAGCAGGACCCAGAGGAGATCCCTGGGGTACAGTCTTTCAGTTTGGAGTAGGAAGTGCTGGACACTGAAGGTGTGCTGATTTAAAATCTCCAGGCCAGCTGGCATTCAGTGAAGAGCTTGGAGCCCATGCAATCCTAAACCCTGTCTCCAGATCTCTGCCTGTGGGATGACCTCTCTCATTCCAGCAATCTAGGGGGTGGAGCATCACACTCCAGAAAACCCTGAGAGGAAAAACTGAGAATCTCTTGAACTCCAACAGAAAGAAATCTTTACCTTTTCTTTAAGATCTTTATTTAAAATTCTTTTTCTATGTTTAATTGTGATCTTAAGGTTTCGTGGCTATTCATACATATTCATATGTGGGTTTTCCCCCTCATTTCTAGCATTTTTGAAACCAGTTATTTTTCATGAACTAGTTTTTGAGAACTATATGTTTGATTAGTATATTTTAGTTTTATTTTGTATTCTATTTTTATTTTTAATTTTTTAAAATTTTTTACTTATATGTATTTTTTCTCCTATTGTTTCCCTTCTCTCTTCTGCTAACAACCACTCTATTGTTCTCTTTCACTCTTCCTTTTACTACTTCTCTCCTCCTCTCTCATAATCATCACATCCTATATCACTTCTGTTCTCTCCCTGTCCACCATTTGAAATTATAAACCCTTTTGCAAACTTGCTGTTTTTATGGTAGGCAATAACCGATCATATCATGTTTGTTTATTGTGATAATTAACATTGTAGATGACATAATAGGAACTATTTGGTTTAATACTGTGTATTGTTTGCATTGGTCATTGTAATTATTTGTCTCCCCTTAAACAGGTACTGAAAACCTTCAGGGACACTGTAAGTCCACTGGGTAGAAACTCTACTGCCTCAGATCCATTCCGTTAGATGGGTAAACACACAAACAACATGAAAAAGCAAGGGAACAAATTGCCCCACACAAACCAAGATACTACAGTAACAGAGTCTATCAATACCGCAGTGGAGGAAATGTCAGAGGAGTTTAGAGTATACATAGTTAAATGGATCAGCAAAGTAAAGAATGGTATAATAAATGAAACCAGAAGATACAGGAAGTGAAAGATCACTTCAAAAAAGAGGCAGAGATTCTGGGAAAAGAGAAAAGGCAGAAATCCTTGAAATGAAGGAAACAATAAATCAAATTTAAAAATTCAATAGAAAACATCACAAACCGACTAGACCACTTGGAAGATAGAATCTCAGTCAATGAAGACAAAATATATAATCTTGAAAATAGAGTTAACCATGGAGTGAAGATGCTAAGAAACCATGAACAGAACTTCCAAGAACTATGGGATAACACGAAAAGACCAAATTAAAGATCTGTCAGAATAGATGAAGGTGCAGAGATACAAACCAAAGGAATGCACGAATCTTTTCAATGAAATAATATCGGAAAGTTTCCCAGGCCTAAAGAATGAAATGAAAAATCACATGAGAAGCTTACAGGACCCCAAATGTACAAAATTACAGCAGACCCACAGGAAGGCACGTTATTATGAAAATGCCTAACATACAGAATGAGGATAGAATTTTAAAGAATGTGAGAGAAAAATATCAGATTACATATGGGGGGAACCAATTCGGATCTCACCTGATTTCTCAACTCAGAACCTCAAAGCCAGGTCCTGTAAAACCATATACCAAGCTCTAAAAGAAAATGGATATCAAGGATACTATATCCAACAAAATTAAGCTTTGGATTTGAAAATGGAATAAAAACCTTCTATGATAAACAAAAGGTAAAAACAATTCACAACTAGAAAGCCTGTACTGCAGAACATTCTCAAGCAAGTATTCCATGAAGATGAAATAAAATTTTTTTTAAAAAGTGAAAACCAACAAAGGGAGGAACTACACTAAAGTAATAGTCAATCAAAGGAAAAACTAACTCAAATTAAAAACTAGAAATAAACCCAAATGACTGGGAATACAAATCATATCTCAATAATAATCTTGAAAATTAATGGCCTAAACTCATCAATTAAAAGATACAGACTAGCAGATTGGATTAAAAAACAAGACCCAACAATGTGTGCTCTCCAAGAGACTCACCTCATAGGCAAAGACACCTACAGACTGAAGGTGAAAGGGTGGGAAAAAAAAACATCTCTCACATAATTCATGTAAACAAGCAGGGGGTTTCTGCCCTTACATCAGATAAAGTGGACTTCAAAGTTAATCAGAAGGGACAAAGAAGGCCATTTCATATTTATTAAGGGAATTATATATTAACAAGACATAGCAACATAAATATTTATGCCCCAAACAATGGAACATCTATGTAGATCAAACAAACCCTTCTCAATTTCAGGAATCAAGTAGACCACAATACAGTAATACTGGTTAACTCTAACATGCCTCTGCCCCCCCTGGATAGATCCTCCAAACAAAAACTAAAGAAGTTATAGAGGTGAAAAATACAATGTATAATTTAGGCTTGACATACAGAATATTTCATCCATAAATGACTGAATACATTTTCTTCTCAGCAGCACATGGATCTTTCTCTATATAGACCATGTTATATAAGCTATCACATAGGTTGACATACAATGTAATATTAATATATTTTTAGCATCTGTAGAGTTTTTTGGCGGGAGAGAATGAGGGGGAGGTACCAGGGATTGAACTCAGTGGTACTTGACCACTGAGTCACATCCCCAGGCCTGTTTTGTATTACATTTTGAGACAGTGCCTCAGTGAGTTGCATAGCACCTCGCTTTTGCTGAGATTGGCTTTGAATATGCAAATCCTCCTGCCTCAGCCTCCCAAGCAGCTGGGATTACAGGGATGCGCCACTGTGCCTGGCTGTAGGGTTATTTTGATAGTTCCTTTTCCATTGAAATTAATTTTTGTGTTCATACTTTTCTTTCTTGATTAGATTTCTTTATTTTTTTATCAGATTTTATCTGTATTATTTATTTCATATATTTCTGCTCCTACTTGTTTTTCCTTCCCACTACATAACTTGAAAATAATTTGATTGTTAGTCTACCTTCTTTCTGATTCAAGTACTTTATAAACGTTCCTCTGAGTACTGTTTCATCCCCAAGATCCTGATATTTTAAGTTTTAATTACCGCTTAGTTCAAAGCACTTTTTATTTACTTTTCTTGTCCTTTCTTCTTTGATCTCTGACATATTTATAAGTATGCCATTTAATTTTGAATTAGATGACGTGGGGATGAGGTTGTATATATCTTAAGGTGATTGATTTCTAATGTAATAAATCATGAAGGAAACACAGTCTGCATGATTTCAAATTTTAAAGAAGGTGATGGAAATACTTTTTATATTGATTGTATTGGTTACATACATGTCAAAACTGATGAAAAGGCATACTTCAAATATGTGTGTTTTATTGTACTTCAATTTTACCTCAATAAAACTATGGGGGAAAAAGAATACAAGTAATGATAAATGTTGGTGAGGATGTGGGGAAAAAAGGTACACTCATATATTGCTGGTTGGGCTGCAAATTGGTGCAACCACTACGGAAAGCAGTATGTGATTCCTAAGCAAACTTGGAATGGAACCACCATTTGACCCTGTTATATATAGTATGCTGATTTTAAATCCTTTTGGTATATATCCCTTGGCATATACCCAAAGGATTTAAAATTAGCATACTGTAGTGATGCAGCCACATCCATGTTTATAACAACTCAGTTCACAATAGCTAAGCTATGGAACCAACACGTCAACAGATGAATAGATAAAGAAAATATGGTATATATACAACATGAACTATTACTCAGCCATAAAGAAGAATGAAATTATGGCATTCGCTGGTAAATGGATGGAATCTGATACTATCATGCTAAGTGAAATAAGCCAATCTCCAAAAAACAAAGACTGGATGTTTTCTCTCATATACAGCTGCTGACTCACAATATGTGGAGGGGAGGGAAGAGTGGTGGTTCACTGGATTGGACAAGGGGAATGGGAATGGGAAAGACAGTAGAATGAGTTGGACATAACTTTCCTGTGTTCTTACCTGAATACACGACCAGTGAAACTCCATATCCTGCACTGTCGCAAGAATGGGAAGTTATGCGCTGTGGTTGTAGCTCAGTGGTAGAGTGCTTGCCTCGCATGCGTGAAACACTGGGTTCAATCCTAGCACCACATAAAAATAAATAAACAAGATATTGTGTCAATCTACAGCTAAACAATTAAAAAAATAAAAGAATGGGAAGTTATACTCCATGTATGTATGTCAAAATACATTTTACTGTCACATATAACCAAAAAGAACAAATTTTAAACACAGATTGTTAAAAATCCAAGCCAGACTAATTGGGTTAACAATTTAAAAAATTTTATCTATGTTTACTTACATCAAATGGAGAACTAATAACAAAAATTATGAAAAGTGCACAAATTAAAAAGTTGTTCTTGGGGGAAAAAAATCTAGTGGGAGATTTGTGGAGGTCAAAAGCCAGCAAGAATCAATGTGGTGCTCTGTGGAAGTCCTTCAGGGCGTATGAGGTGGAGTCTGGACACAGTGCTGCTTCCCTGGTGGCAGGTTCCAGGGAGAGTGGCCAGGAACGCATGGTCCTTCAGGATGTTTGGGGAAGCCTGCCCTGTGCCAGGACTGGGAAAATAATGGTGGGAATTGTGTTCCACCTTGCCTCTATGAGGGTAGAAAACCAAATTCCTGGAGGAATGAAGGCCAGGTGTGCTGGGTCCCAGGAGGGTGGATTCCTGAAATGTCTCTGTGGACAACGAGCTGACCTGTGTTTGGCAGTTAGGAAATCCAGGTGAAGGCAATGAAGAAGCAGGTGTCCACAGTGTGAAGTGGGCACGGTATGTCGCAGAGAGGAATTTTAAGTTCCAGATCTTACTGAGAGTCAGTGTTACACTGAAGGTGGTAGAAATCCTGGGACAGGAGCATAGATGAATAGAAGAGCACAGATGGGGTGCTAGTCGGTGGCTTCAGGGCTGTGGGGTTTTTGTGGAATTGCTGAACAGGAGGGTTATTGTGGCTGTCACCTGATCAGGAGGAATGGACATCCCCTGGGTTGGTGAATTAGCTCCTCCCCAGGGGGTGTGGTTAAGCAGTTGAGTGGTCTGTTTTATGGCTGTTTGCTATCAGCTTGCCTCTGTAGGTGGTTATGTGGCAGCCTGGTGGTTGCCGTGGTTGCCTCAAGGACAGGTAGTCCTTCAAATCCATGAACTACGAGGTCCCCATAGTTCTGAGCTGTTTCGTGCCCCTATCTCTGTGTCTTCATTCTGAGTCCACACTTGCCCCACCACAGTGGTTCTTTGCTGTTTTATAGCCGTGTGCACTCATTGCCTGCCTCTGTGAGAGGCTGTGGGTTCCCTGGGCTCCCGTCCCCATGCTGGTGACCAGCTGTCCACTTGCCGTTGGGACAAGTCATGCTCTTGGTGGTTATTTCCAGATTGGTGAAGTGGTCCTGCTGATGCCTGCCTACATTCTGAGTGTTTGTAGGGAGTTAAGTCTAGTGATCAGTCAAGAGCCCAGCCCTGGACACACATATTCATTATCCCAAAGAGAGGCCATCAGTCAGCGTGGGAGCACATCATTCAGTGTCTGCAGGAATCATTTATTGATTTCGTATTGAGCTCTTTTAAGTAGGTTTTAGTTTGTTTTCAAAGTTAATAATACTACATTTTAGTTAGAGAAAATTGAAACTACATTGCCAGATAGAAAAAACATCTTCCAATCCCATCACATCCTGATGATATCTTTGCAGTCCCACTGAACTCCTTATAACTCCCTTTTAAATGCACAGATGTGCATGCCATGCATGGTTTTCATGTAGTGGAATGATGCTGAACATGTACCCTGCTTTTGTTTGTTTATTTTTGCAATCATGGGTGAGCCCAGGGTGTCCTACCACTGAGCTATATCCCTACCCCATCACCCCCACCCTTTTTTTTTGAAACTGGATCTTGCCAAGTTGCTGAGGCTGGCCTCAAACTTGGGATCCTCCTGCCTTACCCCTCTGAGTAGTAGGGATTACAGGTATGTGCTTTCTTTGGTTCAGTGTTTCTACCTTCTTGGTGACTGAACCTTGTGCTATTTAGTGACCCTTTGTGCCTAGTGATATGGTTTTTGTTTTGGTCTTGAAGTCTGTTTTGCCCTCTTCAGATTGCTGTGGCTTGCTTTATTTTCCATTTTTTGCTTTCAACTTTTCTATGTCCTTAGGCTTTTTAGATGTTTTCCTTGTAAATAACATGGAACAGGATTCTGTAAATGCAGTTTGCCAAATCTTTCTTCTAACTGATAGACCTAATGCATTTATGTCCATTACGATGAATGTTCTGTACTTGTTTTTTGTTGCTGGTGTCCTGCTATGTGTGTGCGTGCGCTCGTGTCTTAGGTAGATTTTCTTCTTCCAGATTTTCTTCTCTAATGAGTTGTGAATTTATAAACTATCTGACCCTTTTATTAGTTGCCCTTATACTTCATCTTCTGCATTAGCTAGACACATCTAGAATCTTAAATGATCTCATCTTCTTTGAAATAATGCAAGGACCTTGGAGCACACTGGCTCCCTTCGCCTTTCAAGCTTACATGACAGTGTTTCTGTTAATTCTGTCCTTTCTTAAATTCCAGACATAGGACATTGCTATTACTAACCCCATAGTTTTTCATTTTATTTATTTATATTGTTTGGGAGGTACTGGGGATTGAACCCAGGGTGTTCTACCACTGAGCTACACCCCCCACCCTGTATTTCTATTTAACATTTTAGTTTTGAGACAGGGTCTCATTAAGTTGCGGAGGCTAACCTTGAGTTTGGAAAACCCTCTGCCTCAGCCTTCCCTGTTGCTGGTATTACAGCCAAGGTCCCTTGTGCTGGGCTGTCATTTTATTTCTTAAAACATCCTGTGTGTACTTTGACTTAAAATGTAACATCCAAGTTGTACTTTCTCAGTTTTGTGCGGATGACATTCTATTACAACTGCAGAAAAGGTCTGTTGGCATCTCTTCCTGGTTGCATTCTTTTAAGATCTTATTTTTGGTTTTTTGGTTTTACTCATGTCTCGAGCATAGATTTCCTTTTATGAATCCCATCAGGATATTGCTGGCTTCTTACTCTGTGAATTCATGTGTTCTTTGGGAGTGCATCTGTGATCTTTTCAGTTATCTGCTCAGTCTACCTCAACATTTCTTCTCCCCCTTCCCTCAGTGGCCATGTGCTTTTTACCTCTGCTTCTGGTTTCTTAATTTCTCTTCAGCACTCCCTTGCCCTCGTGCCCTGGCCGTTTGACTTTTCGTTTACTGCTTTCATCTTCACCGAAGGCATTAGTGGCCCCATCCCCGTGGTTTCTGGTGTGTAGCTCTGTGTGGTCCTGTTTATCTGTCGTGTGTCCTGTGCACAGCTGCAGTGTGCTGTTTGATAGTGACCACAGGGCACCATCAGCATCTAAATCTATGCTTACTTGATTCCTGGGAGGCCCTGCGCTGGCTGAGCGAGGCTCCTGGGCTTCATTTCTATCCACTGGTGGCTTCTGGTGGAGCCATGGGTGGCCCAGAATGCACTGCAGCTGCCCATAGCACTGGTCCTCCAGCCTGTGCCTTCTTACCCTGTCAATCAAGCATCGTGGTTGAGTTTCAGTCTTCCTCATACAATTTTCCTCTAATTTCTTAAAGTATTTTTTTTATATATATAAGTTTGTTAACATTTAGTTTTTAGTGATAAAATTCTACTTTTGTTTTTGTTTTTGGTCCTGGGGATTGAACCCGGGAGGGCTCTACCATTGAGCTACACCCAGCTAAGTTGCCCAGGCTTGCCTTAAACTTGAAATCCTCTTGCCTCAGCCTCCAGAATCACTGGAATTACAGGCATGTGTCACCACACTTGGCTTTCTGTTTCTGTCATTTTGTAAATTTCTGTACTTCCCATATAGTCTCAGTTGTAGTGCAATGGTTGTATTCTCTTGATACCTTAGAGGTGTGTAGAGACACTGCTGGGCTCTCCCTGCTTGGGTGCTAGGGCCTGGTGTGCTCTGGGCATGGTGTGGCTGTGTGACTGACCTGCAGGGGGACTGGGGCTCTTTGCTCTCATGCCCAAGGGCAGGCTTGGCAGTACTTACTCTGATTGGTTTTTGTTGGTAACTTGCAGCCATTTAGGAATTTGTGTTTTTTTCAGTATAGAAAAGAATTATACATGAATATAGAATATTGTTTGTTTCTTATCATAATCTGGGTTCTCTTTTTCTTTGCCCATTATAAAAAAATAGTTGATATTTGATTGGAAACTTTAAAGATAAGCTTGGTGATGTACAGCCTAGTACAGATGACCCCTTCAGCTTTGCTACATTTCAAAATAGCTAGTTGAATTATGCTTAAAGTAATGACGCCGGCCTCAGATGATGGGATAAGCACCATCTAGAATCTTCTGTATTTGTTTCTATAATTAAATTAGAGTTCCTCATCCTTCCCATGTCCTTCCAAGCCTGGTGGAACCAAGGTGCCTCTTTTGTAGGTGAAGAAACGGTAACATGGCAGAGAGGTCCCAGACCCAGCCCTGGCACCTAACACCACCAGGAAACAAACAGCAGCACAAAGGAGGCTTCATCTGCATCTTCTGAGAGCAAGAGGCTGGGTACACAGGCAGTAGCCCAGGAAGTCAGATTTCTCTATCATCTCTCATACTGCCTTGCTTACAGTGCCAGCAGACCAGCACAGTGCTACACACTGACTTCCTAGTTGGTGTTAGAGCAGGAGGAGCCTTAACATGATCATCCTTCAGACCAGAACTTCACACTGGGAAATGGTCGCAGTGAACCTGTTAACTTTGCATTTCACCTCCCTATGAGCACTTCACCTTTTTTCAGAATTTGCATCATTTTTGCATGTAGTGTGTTTTGCGCTGTAGTTGTTTGTATAATTGTCTCTATTCCCTCGTAGAATGTGAACTGCATCAATGTAGGGGGTCTACCCATTTTCCCCACACTTGACAGAGCATCTAACATTTATCAGGCATTTCATAAGAAATTTTTAGGATGAATAAATATGTGATTTGAAATTAGGTGAGGAAAGTTCTGGGGTGTAGCACAGTGGTAGCTTGCCTGCCTGGCACATGAAGGGACTGGGGGTGGCTCAGTAGTAGAATGCCTGCGTAGCCCAAGTTTCATCCCCATCATGGCAAAAAATAAATAATATTAATCAAGATTGATTATATTTGTGATTTGTTTTCATTTCTTTTTTTTCCTGTTGTCTTTCTTGTCAATGGTAATTCAGTGCTTGCTTTATGTCTATAATCATATGGAAAGAAGGGGATGCTGACACAGTTGGCAGGAGTTGCAAGTGGCTTCCCTGATATTGCTCATTTGTCTCTCATTAAAACAAGTCCTAGACAGTGTTTCTCAGCCACCAGGCCCCAGATTGCTTTTCCCTTGCCATTTCACAGTCTAATGCCTCCTCGTGGCCTGGGGAGGCTACTGGAAGCTACCCATCACGTGGGTATTCCACCCCATGAGTGGGCAGAGATGGACCTTCTCTTTCTCTCCTGTTTCAGGATACAAATGTGTACATAGTGCTTTCCCTTGGAGAGACCTTGATCTCACCTGGCCACATGAGGAGCTGGGGAGTGCAGCATTGTGCATGGCCAACAGAGTTCTTTTCATTAGCCAGGATGGAAGGGAGAATGTCATGAAGAGAGAGGTGGGACTCCGTACTGCAGGTAGAGAATGTTAACACCTCACCAGCTTGTAAGAGGGGTAATGTATGATTTTGAAGTTAAAGGACTTCTGTACTATTTTTAGATTAAAGAGTCTCAATTCTGAGAGATATGGAGAAAAGATAAGATAGGGATATATGAGAATATGCAATAAAGTTGTATTTTGAAGTTAGTTTTGGTCATTTTTTTGCCATGGCTTTAAATATTTGAGGAGTTATGTCCACATTGTATTAAGGTCACCAAACAAGGCCAGGGTCTTCTCAGAGATGATGCTGAAAGAGAAGACAGATTTATCCTTGACATTGAGATTGACTCTCTCGGCCAGGTATTGGGCCCCAGGTTCCTTTTCCCTTGCCATTTCATAGTGACACACCTGTAATCCCAACCACCAGAGCAGCATCAGCAAGTTTTAAGGCAGCCTAGTCAACTTACTGAGACCCTGTCTCAAAATAAAAATGGCCAAGGATGTAAGTTCAGTGGTAGAGCACTGCTGGGTTCAGTCCCCAGATCCCACCACTTCACATGCTTACTTCCTGTGAATATGGATATAATGCCCATTCCAGGTGAGTCCTCTGGCACGCTGCGTGTCTGTGGACATGAACACATGTGCAAGGCAAAGGGTGGGCTGCAGGTGACTCGGCAGTGCCCTGGCGAGTGTTTAGTCTGCTCACTGGGAGCTCTGAGGGCAGGGTGTAGAGCCCTCTATGCTGTCTTCTTGCATGGTCCATTTTGAACAGCCAGGGGAAGGTGATGGGGCTTGTATAAGGCCCTCCTCAGGGATACAACTGTGTGCTGGTTGCCAGAACCACTGAGTGGTATGGAAAGTGCAGAGCTCAAAGGGAAAGAGAAGCAGACCCTGTCAGTCAGTGGGAGTCTGTCTCTCTTGCAGGGCAGGGTTAAAATAAACAATCAGGAGAGCTCTAGGGCTGGATGTAACTCAGTGGTAGAGCACTTGCCTAGCCTGCATGAGGCCTTGGTTTCCATCCCCAGTACTGCAGAAAATAAAAATAAAAAGATGAAAGATTCTGGTTTAAAATTGATCCTGAAAATAATTGTAGGTCCCAGATGCCCTGAATTGCTGGAGCTATGTGGCTGGTTCTGAGCGCTTGTTCTCTTATGGTATCTGTGAGGCTTTGCTGCGGGTGGTGGTTCACACCTGCCTCTCTCCTGGAGAGGGGAAAACTCTACAGTGGCTTCTCCCTTCCAGAGCCTGATGGCACTGCACGCTGAACACGTGCATTGAGCCACATGAACACTGCCTTCCTATGGCTTGGGTCCAGATTGTTGGAGTCACAGAGAGCAGAGCACAGGAACCCTTCACCCCTGCAGCAGGAAGGCAGGGAAAGGAGCTTAGACCCCCCCTGCTACATGGCCCCTTGCTGGTCCCTTCTGGCCTGCTGCAGGGTCTCCCCTCCCTTGCCCTGCCACAAGTTCTGTGTATCATCTTTCTGAGTCTGGGGACCCATGTGGTTGTCCCCATGGTAGCTCTGCCCCATTCCCAGTGTCCATACACCTCTCCATTCCTGCCCGTACCTTCAGGCCTCCAGCACCAGGTCCACGGGAGGCAGTTTGCCTGGAACCCTAGAGTCATCCCCTGAACCCAGCCCTGCCAGTCCTGTGGAATGTTGATGGAAAAGCCCTGTGTGTGCCCCATCTAGTTTGGTATCCACTTGCCACACAGGGGTATTGACCACTTGAGAAACAGTGAGTGTGGCCAGGAACGGAATTTTAAATTGATTTTAATAAATGGAGGTATAAATGGGTGCACATAGCTAGTTGCTACACTGTGTTGGACAGCACAGTTCTCACTTCATGTTAATAGCCTGTCATTTGTGTGTGGCTTCACAGGTCCCTCTGGACTGATGTGGGACCCTAGTAACTGATGCTCAGGGACTGGGCTTGTAGCTCATTGGTGGAGCGCCCGCCTCACATGTGTGAGACACTGGGTTCGATCCTCAGCACCCCGTAAAAATAAAGATATTGTGTCCAACTACAAAAAAAAAAAAGTTTTTCAAATGTGAAAAAAAAAACAACAACTGATGCTCAGGTTTAGGAGTTGGTGTTTGACAACATTCTGAAAGCTTCCTCTGAACTAGTTTCTTATCAAATTAGTTTAAACGCATTTAGGAGATACTCTTCAGTAGTTGATAATTCAGTAAAGATTCATAGAGGCCAGTAGTTTTGTTGATGAGTGTAAGTCGCATTTTATCTCAGTCACAAGTAGGACGGTTGTGTAGAGTTTGGCCTCAAAGAAGTTGTATGTCACATGGGTGAAACCAGTGCAGAGGTCTATGCCTGCTGAACCATGGCTACCCAGCTTGGAGAGGACAGCCTGCGTGACCTCGCCTGGCCTCCCAAGAGAGGTTTAAATTTAGTCTCTATAGCAGGCCTCCAGAAGCATGAGCGGCCCTGGCACTTCTCCAGTTGCCTGCAAAGAGCCCTGCAGCAGGCTGCTCCCTGTGGTGGCTTGCCTAGGCTTTCCATGTCTGTGTGTCCTTTGGCCTTGTTTTATTTTACCACCTGCCAGGCATCTGAAAGAGTTCTGATGTACTGGTATAACTCCATTATTATTCAAAAGTACTGCATACATGCCACTTGTTGGCCTTGAGCTTTTCTTTTAATGTAGGCCTCCTCCCTTTGAAGTAGGAGTAACATAGGAACAAGCCATTTCCAAGAAATATGCTGTCTTACTTTTCTTCAAACATGCAACCCTCTTGGTCTATCTTTAATTTTCCCATTTGTAACACAACCCAGCATAAGATTTTTTTTCCCTCTTACTTGGCTCTGTGAAGATTAGATGTGCAACCGTTGGGGTTAACAGGCATTGACAGCCTCACTGCCTGCAAGATCACCTTTCCGCTCTGGCCCTTCCCTCCACCAGAGATGGCCATGGCCAGTATCCTTGTGGATTCCCACTAGGAAGGCTCATCCCCTGCCCAGCCTCTTGTGGCCAGAACTACCTCCCTGCTGTGCGTAGGGAGGGACACCAGCACTCACTCTGTCATTGCTCTGCAGCTGTGCACATGCTCTGCCCACCCCACTGTATTGCTGTCTCTGGGGCACCATCAGAGCCCCCATCCTTCTGCCCTGCCACTTGCACCTCCACTGGGTTTCACAGGTCACATCTCCCTCTGCGCTAAACAGGCATGGGCAGCAAAAGCTTTCCTGGCCCGAAGAGCTGATAGGATGTTTAAGGAGATAAGGAAGCACATTCTTATCTAACGTTTGGCACCACTGCATGCAATCTGTTGTGACTACAGAGTTATACCCAGACCCTCCCACAGCAAAGCCAGGTCCACATCCAGGATGCTCCGATTTGGAAATACATGTTTTTATTATAGAATAGCTCCCTGTGAGGAAGATAGAGAAGAAGGTGCTGGGAGTGCCTGTCCCTCTTCCTGCACGGTCTGATCGTCTTTCCTTGCCAGCAGTGATTAGCACACGGTCCTTGGAATGCAAAGGCCCTGTGAAGACACTGTGGTTTTAGGAGGGTACCACTTGGGTGGGCATGTTTCTCTTTGCATCCAGTACCAGATAGGTAGTAGCAGTTCCAAAAAGGTAAGAAAGAAGTTACAAACAGAAGGGTTTCAGAGAAACTGAAAACCAGGAATAGTTAAGTGAATTGGCTGGTAGGTAGAACGAGGAAATGGCTTGTCACGGAGCTAAGGAGATGTGTAGGGTGTGGAGCATGATGATAAACACAAGCAGACCCATATCTGAGGCCAGCGCTGGCTTTAGCACGGAGTCTACTGGTCGGGTGCTGCCTTGCCTTGTGCTGGAGGTATTTGGCCACAGGTGAACCCTGTGTGCTGACTCGGCTGTACTGCCTGTGTGTGTTCACAGATCCACTGACGTGGGTCTGCAATGGGGGTCCCCGGTTTTGATCCTTCATGTTCAGTGCATTGTGTCCATGCACCTGTGCTTCACCTTCCACTGGTCCTTCTGTATTCCCCACTTAGACTCCCAAGTGTGAAGGCCTTGGTTTCTCTCAGTAGCACTCAGGTGCCATCTAGTGGCCGTGACTGCTGGGAAACAGCTCCCACAGAGGCAGAAGAGTGAGACTGGGCCATTCTTCCCAACTGTTTTCCTTGCTGTCAATAATGATGACGAATTTAGGGATATAGCTTGACTTACAGAAAATTGCTGAGATTTCCACACTTTCAGCTTTTGGACTAGGACAAATCACTTCTGTTTGTTTGTTTTTCCTTTCGTGAAACTGAATGATAAATAATGATAAGGTGAATGATTTCTTTAATCAAAAATGTTTATTTTAAAAAACAGCTAAACTTTTAAAATAAATCCAGGGGATTTTTTAAAATTTCACAAGTTATGTCCTACTTTCTTTAAAAATACAGTATTACCCACTTGGAATTGATGTTTACAAGGATAAACTCGCAATGTCTGAAAAAGACCAGTTTGGGCTTTTTTTTTTTTTTTTTTGTACTCACAATTTATAAGGAAGCAATATTTTATAAGGCTTTTCAACAGTAAGGGTGAAAAAAATAAAGATTTCTACTTAAAGCAGTTGTGTTCCCGTTTTCTGCACATAGCTAGAAAATGATCCCCCATGCGTGCACTGGTAACTTGGAACTTGTCTCACCTGGTTCCTTCCTGCATAAGATGTGGAAGGATAAATGATGTAAAGTGCTCTTATGTTTTGCAAGTTTGTCATTATATTAATTGCTTTGGTGGTGTTATTTGTTAATATGCTTCTTTTTATATTTCAGAAAAGATGTTGGTTTAAAGCGATTTTTTCCTAAGAGTTTACTGGATTCTGTCAAGGTAATTAGAGTCTACTTTATCATAATCAAATAATGAAATCATGCCAATACCTTTTCCCCAGTGATCAATTGCTTTTGGGAAAATGAAATGCTGTAGTTTTCTCCCTTATGTGTGAAAGCTATCATGTAAAAATCTGGCAGTTAATTCTAGTTCTGTCAATGGCAAGGAGATTTTTATAGGTCGGCCTTCTCCCACAAAACCATGGTTTCACCACTTCATCATATGTGATACTCAGCTGAGTATAAAACTAGAAAGCCAGATGCAATGTCCCTGTTATCTGGGTTTTCAACATCTCGGGTACTTGAGCATACAGAAGGAGAGGAACCCTGTGTGAAAGAATCATGGTGAGGAGATGAAGAGGCATATGTGCGTGTCAGTGTGCATCTGTACGTGCCACAGGGCTGGGTTGGGACTGTGCAGGGCTGAGTTGGGACTGTGCAGGGCTGCTTCCTGCTAGATCCACAGCACAGGTCCACACATCCTGGTGCATTGGGAGCACACAGATTTGGACATCGAGACAAATTCCAGCTCAGATGAGCTTGCCGTTTGCTAGCTTCATGCTATGGGACCTAGTATCTTATTTCCATAATGAGGGAAATACAGTGTTGATGTGACCATATATGCATCCCTTAGTACATGTCACATAGCAATTCACAAACAGTGGCTATTACTGCTCTTATTCTTTACTAAAATGTCTTGTTCTGCATTCCCTGGCATGCATCCTGAGAGAATGTAGCGTAAGAGTTCAGAAAACTGTAAGGGTTCAGGAAACGGCTCCCAAGGCCAGCCGCCCTGGTAAGAACACTGCTTCTATGGGACTTGCCTGGGACTTTGGTCCATTACTTTCTGTATTTCATTTCCACATCTGTAATGCGAGGGAAGCCAGTTTTTAGTACATAGTGCACAGGGCTCCGTGTGAAGGTTCAGTGGGTTGTGTGTGTGAAGTCTGGGAATTAGGAGCCCTGGCTGAGCGCAGCCAGTATGTCCAGCCAAGAGGAGCAGCAGTACCTTGTGCCCATCGCAATGCCTGCTGGGCTGCTCCCTGTTGCACATCTCAAAGACCCACTGGTCCTGGTGGCTGTCAGGGGATGAGGGTGCCAACATAACTAATCGAGTGCATTCTGTGAGGAAAGCTTGCCCGGACCTCTGTCCCAGCACTCAGAGCCATTGGGGCCAGGTCTGAGGACCAGAGTCTGGAGTCACAGCTCTCCCTTCCTCATACAGCTTCTGGGGAGCCTGTGGGGAGACAGTGCAGAGGTGTCAGGTCTGTGGTGTGCAGCAGTCTCCAAGTCCAGCATGCATGTGTGCAGGAGTGGCGGGGGTGGAGCCCAATCCCCAGGCCCTTTCTCCAATCCTTTCACGCACCTTTCACGTGCTCATTACCACTCCTCATCTACCGCAAACACTAGAACAAGCCCGAGGACGCAGCTTTCACAGCCCACACGGTTAGTGTGGCAAAGGTGGAGGGTACAAAAGTGGACGGAGACTGTCCCAACCCTCGAGCCAGAGTGCATATTTGGCAGTGGGGACAAAGCTTTAGTGAAGTGGAGAGGTTTGTGGCGATTTCCAGGGCACCCAAGGAACAAGAGGATGAGGGAGTAGTGCCTCCTGGGGTGGGCTGGCGTGGGGGCTGGCCACCTGCTGGACCTGGGAGGATGAGGCCTTTGCTGACTGGAATGTCTGGGGTGAGGCTTGGGGAGCCTGGGGGAGAGCCCAAGTGGGAGAGGGGCCCCTGGGCTGCCACTGCTGGGGTGCAATGAATTTCGAGGATCATGCTGGAGACGTTGACAGGGGAAGACCAGGGTGTCGGGGACTTCACCTTGCCATCAGGTGGAAGAGCGTGCTGCCCACTGTTCACCACGTTGGAGTATCAACCAGGGCTCGCCAGTGGGGGCCCTTGCTGGCCTCAGAATTATCGCAGGTCTCCTCAGACCTGTAAGTTCAGAAACTGATGTCACAGGAAGCACGCCTTCTGTCACTTGGAATTATTCTAGATTTAGAAGCCATCCTTGTGTCTGGAGCTGTAGCTCAGTGCTAGGGCACTTGCTTAGTCTGCAAGAGGCCTGAGCTGTGGCTACAGGTCATAGTGCACAGGTGAGCACAGCAGGAGGGAGGCAGGTGCCATGGGGGTCAAGGGAGCCCTGGCTCTGCCCCCTGCCTGACTCAACCAACTCAGTTCTAGGGCTCTCTCCCAATATCCCTCACCAAAGTAGAGGGGGAATATCACTCCTTGTAATTATAGGACCTTGCTCTGTATTTTAATTGTTCATTTCACTCTCAATGTGTGAACCCACTGCTATTTCCTTGTTTGCATTTGTCTGCCTGCCTGCACTGTGCTGTAAGATCCATGAGACCAAGAGAGTATCTCTGCATCCTCCATGCTCCGTGTGGGGCTTGGTTAGTACCTGGCACATAGCAATAGTTTGCAAATTCTACTTAAATGGAAGAAGGAAAATCTTAACAGCAGTGTGAAAAATGAAAAGTAGAGAAGATGCTGGAGCAAGGTTAAGATGTGGAATAGTCCTGAAGTGCAGATTAAGAAAGGTGGTGGAATTGAGAGCTAGGAAAGTCTGCTTCTCTGGGTTTTCCTGCTGTTCTGTTGCCACACCACAAAAGAGAGCCACCCACTACAGACCTGCACCTGGCAGTGCAGAGCAGAGCTCAACCTGCTTGGGGGTCAGGCTAAGCAGAGCCAGTCTGCCTTGCTGTGGACCTTCACTCATCGGGCACTGGAAGACTGAGCACTTGCTGCAGATTTTGCAGGGCGGGAGAGACATGATCACCTTTTTATTTTAGAATGTAACTCCAACAGCAGCCTAGGAAATAGGTGGAAAGTCTGTTAACCAGAGGCAGGAAAGCATAGGAGTGATGAAGATGAATGAGGCTTGCTGTGACTAAGTCCTAGGGAGGGATGGCCGAGGACTTGAGGAAACCTGCGGGAAACACAGAGCACTTGTGCTTTTTCAGAAAGTCGATTGCTGCTGGTCTTGATGCAGGCAGAGTTGATTTTTAGCTACTCTCAGCTACAGAATCATCAGATTCATGGAGCCGCTCACAAATGAGGTTCTTAGCACTGGCTTCTGATATGCCCTTTTAAATAAAAAGAATCAACTTTGTAAGTCAGATAGTGTTGATTGGACTTCTTAAATAGTTTAATTGGAATTCATATCCTCGGACCAAGATTTCTTCAACTTCTACATAAATTGTTGCAGTGTTGGTTTATTTGCCATCAAACTTTCGTGGATTATGGTACGAAGATAAAGTTGTTCCTGTGTCGTGTATAACAATTACAGTACAAATCAGTGGTGTTCAGACAGTCCTTTCTTCAAAATGCTGTTGAAACTTCATCTTACAAGATATTGACACCTGCCTTGTTTCTTCTAGAATAGTTCTGTAGAGTGGTTCGGCCAGTTTCCAATTGTTTTTCCATAAACAAACTATGTCAATACATTTGTTTTTCCAAAAATCAATTTTTTTTACCTGCCCTTTCCCCTTACATTTGGATTTCTAGAGGCTTGTTTGCAGTTAACATTCACATGGAACTGTTGAAGGATTACCTTACTGTACTTGGTGGACCATGAATTAACTAGGATGGACGTGCAAAACAGAAATTAGAAAGATGCTTTAAATTTAGTATTGCCAGAAACACATTTTTAAAATCACTGTACCAGCAATATGAGTAAATCAAACCCATGTCCAGGGACATTGCAAACTCTGATCATCAGGGTCATGAGCAGTGAGGAGACCAAGAGGCTGCCCCAGCTGGAGCGGCTGAGGATAAGATGTGTGAGTGCATGTGAAGTCTGGATGTGAGGGATGGCAATGGCCCTGGTGAGCGCTGCACCAGGTGGGTGAGGGTGTCTTGTTTGTCAGGGCATACACCCACGGAGCACACCGCTGCCTCTGCGGCTTTGCTGTGGGCCTGAAATTGCTGCTGTAGGTAGCAAGTCATAATTCAGTAGAAATCTAATTTCAGAATTAGCAATGTTAAGAGATCAGTAATAACAGGTTTGTTGGGTTCCCAAGTTATAAGATAACATGGTTTTTTATAGTACTATTAGGACCATTTAATTTTACTCTTAAAGAAAGTAGCCTTGGGCTGGGGTTGTAGCTCAGTGGTAGAGCACTTGCCTACCATGCGTGAGGCACTGGGTTCGAGCCCACATACCCCATAAAAAAATAAATAAACAAATAAGGGTATTGTGTCCATCTCCAACTAAATTTTTTTTTTTTTTTTTTTTAAAGAAAGTGCCTTTACCTTCATTCTTATGATGAGCAGGAACACATGGATTCCTACAGTCCTGGCAGGGAGTTCCTGGCATGGAGAGTGTGTGGGGCCCCGCCTGGCTTGAAGCTTGCTGTGGATCTAGGCCCTATAAACAGGAGGGAATGTGCTTAGCATGCACTGCTGATTGTCCGTCCTGAACTCTGTAGGTGACTTATTCTTTTTTAGCCCCACATTATACTCTTTTCATGTGAGAGACCTAGGAACCCATTATTGCTAGAAATAGCTGAAAACCATTTGGTTGATGAATAAGAAATTATTTGCTGTTTTAACATGGCTGAATAGTTCTAATTTCTGATAGTTCAACCTACTAATTTTCTGCTTTGTTTTGAAGAAGCATCACATTCTTAGTCATTCTCTCTCCACATGTGAGTTGGTTGAAAACTGAAGCATGTGTGCAGCCGAGTGCCTTGCTTCCTAGTTCTGGGCAGACACACCGCAGCACTGAACCCTGAAATGCGCTGCAGGACTGCCTTGCACCCGCGAGTTCTGGAAGTACGCGGGTTAGCATCAAGAGATCCTGGGAAGCTGGGCTTTATGAAATTCTCTCCTCTCTGAGAAATTAGGAAAGTACTAGTGTTTTCTAAGGTATCCCCCTTATGAAGACTGACCTTGGAACTTCTTTCAGTTGGCAAAGACTTTCTAGTTCTAGTTAAGTGCTGGAACTGTCAGATGGCCAAGATCTGGTTTAGATCTCATCTATACCATAGCATTCTGCCCCTAATCCCTAAGTGAGTCTGAAGCTTAAGGGGAGATTCTACTGCCTCAACTTCTGCCCCTGCTACTTTACAGCATTGAGTGAGTGATCAGATGTAAGTGTATGGTATAATTTCCAATAGTTGATAAACAAGCAGATGGTTGGAAATTAGACATCTTTTAGTCAGCCTTTTCATCACTATGACCAAAGACCTGACAAGAATAATTTCAGAGGAGGTAAAGTTTAGGTGAGGTTCATGGTTTCAGAGGTCTGGGTCCATTGACTGCTAGCTCTGTTGCTCTGGGCTGGAGGTGAGGCAGAACATTATGGATAGCAGCTCAGGACATGAGAATTGGCTCCACTTATCAAGAACAAATTATTAAGTTCAAAGGCATGCCCCCAGTGACCTTTCTACTCCTTAAGTACCTACCTAAAGTTACCACCCATATCAGTACATTAATGCACTGATACCTTTTGTAATGCAGTCATTTCAGTTCTGAACTTTGTCGCATTGTCTTCCACAGGAGCCTTTCGGGAGATCTCATTCCTAAACCATGGCATTCTGCCTCTGATCCCTAGAAACTCATGCCCACCTCACAATGCAAAATACCAAGAGTCTCATAGTCTCAAAAATCAGAGTCCAAAGTCTGTCTGGTCTGAGATTCAAGGCAAACTCTCAGCATGAGCCCCTGTAAAAATCAAAAGTAAGATATGCATACCAATGTATACTGGCACAGAATACACATTTTTTTTTTTTCACAGAGGAGAAATAGGGGCATAGAAAGAAGGGACGAAGCCAGGCATAGAGGTACACACCTGTAATCCCAGTGGCTTGGGAGACTGAGGCATGAGGTTTTTAAGTTCACAGCCAACCTCAGCAACTTAGGCCCTAAATAGCTCAGTGAGACTCGGTTGATGAATAAGAAATTATTTGCTGTTTTAACATGGCTGAGTAGTTGTAATTTCTGATAAAATAAAATGAAGGTGGGAGTGTGGCTCAGTGTTTCAGCACCCCTGGATTCACTCTACAGTACCAAAAAAAAAAAAAAAATAGTGATGGGATGAGAACAAAGCAAGAATGAAATCCAGCTGGGCAAACAACTTTTGTAGCTCCAACAGTCAGCATCTGGGGCATGCCACAGGGCATGGTGCTCTTCTCTCTAGTAGGCTTGTGTAGCTTCACCCATGTGGCCTTGCTAGTTGCAGCCCACATGGCCTCTCTCTTGTCTTGTTTCTATTTATTTCCTGCAGCTTTCCTCAGCAGATGTCCCATGATACTGGCATTTTTGAATCTCAGGGGGGTCTGTCCACTGCAGCTTTGGCTTCCTCATATTTTTATGCATTGCCTAGTCCCCCAGGCCTTCCTTTGAAATCTTGGTGAAAGTCTCATGACCCCCTAACTCCAGCAACTGCCTTCCTGCAGAACCAGCACCATGTGGTTGACACCAAGGTCTGCTGCTATCTGGAATAGCAGCGCAGCCTCCAGGACCCTGGCTGCAGCAGCCTTCGAGTGTCTATAAGTGCCTGAGCACGGCAAAACTCTTCCCAGGACTTCCTGTACAAGCAGTGCGCCCCTTGGTCTCTTCTCAAGATTTTTTACTTTTATTCCCTTGAGCCTCAGATGATCTGGCCAATTCCTGAGACCTGTCAAACCATCATTCCCATTGTCCCTGGGTAAAGTATTTAGTATCTCTTCAGTGGCTGTAATGTGCTTAGCAACCACACCTTCTTTAGCCACTGTTTTACTTCCACTTTTATGGCCAAATTGAAAGTTTTTCGAAACTTCATGCTCAGCTCCCTTCTTATGATTACAACAAACTTGGCTAAAAGCCACCAGCAATATTCACACTACTTGCAAATGCTGTGCTGCTTTGAAATTTCCTCCCCCAGAATAATTAGTACATCACCTTTAAATTCAGCCTCACAGGAAGTCTCAGGACATGGGCAAAGTGCAGACAACTTCTTTAGATTCTAATAGAGTCCTCTCAAGTCCAGGCTTTACTGTCTTATTAGCAGTCTGGTCATCTGAACTGCCACCAGGATTGCCTGTTAAGCTCTGATCACAACATTCCAAAGCTTTCCCAGCCTGCATCTTTAAGCATCTCAAAATTCCTCCTAGAAACTCCAGAATGATTCAAAAGCTCCTGAAACACTTGGTCAGGTTAGTCACAGCAACACCTCCATTGACCCCTTAATTTCTGTTTTCGTCAGCTTTTTCATCACTGTGGCCAAAAGACCTGACAAGAACAATTTTGGAGGAGGAAAGTTTATTTGGGGATGATGGCTGACTCCATTGCTCTGAGCCTGAGGTGAGGCAGAACCTCATGGCAGAAGGGTGTGGTGGAGGAAAGCAGCTCAGGAAAGGCAACCAGGAAGCAGAGCTCCACTTAACTAGGGACAAAGTATACACCCCAAAGGCGTGCCTCAGGTACCCACCTCCTGCAGCCATACCCCACTTGCCTATAGCCACCACACAGGTAATCCCTATAAGGGGATTAATGCACTGATTAGTTTCAGGGTTTCATAACCAATCATTTCACCTCTGAACTTTCTTTCATTGTCTCACACGTGAGCTTTGGGGGACACCTCACATCCAAACCATATCAAGGTTTAAAGCAGAGAACTGAGTTGTTTACATAGTTTTAATTTCTGCCCATCTGTGCATATCTGGGTTAGAGCTGGGAACAATTGTCAGCTTCCCACTGATGTGAACAGTAGAGCCATTGCACTGTGGTCCCTGTGCCTGTTTGACCTCCACTCCACAGCTGCTGCCCATTCTAATCTGTGGTATCCCCCACGCCAGGAAAGATGGTCTGGCCCCCAGGGCCTTTGCAGGACTTGTTTTCTGCTTGCTAATGTAGATTTTCTTCTCATCCGAACATCGTCAGCGGGCTCTGGGACAGTGTTGAAGTGAGGAGGTCTGCACTGTCTACCTGCTCTCATGCAGGACGGGCAGTGTCATTGAGCTATGTGAGAGAACCAGGCCCCCAGAATCCAGGTCATGGTGCAGAGTCGCATGCTTACCAGGCTGATGCATCTAGCTGAGTTCAGCTGTGGGCAGCCATCGTAGAGGCTTCTTGCCCACAAAGATCTTACCAGAGTGCTGTAGAAATCAAATTCAGAGTGAGGGGAGGCTGCAGAACCTGGTGGTTATTTCTTCACAATGTAGGTTGGAGAGCATCTTAGAGTAGGCATTGCCTGTGCTGCTGACAAGCTGGTGAGGAGAGCTCCTGCAGCCTGGACTTGCAGCCATCTCTTCTGACCTTGCCTCCTGACCTAACCTTCTGAGTCTCCATTTGCTAATCTGTGAACAGTAGTAGCTGTCTTGCAGGGGTCATTGTGAAGACGTGGACTCACATCCATGGCAGGCTGATGTGTGGCTTTTCTGGCGCCAATCTCATGGTATTAGCCATTGTCTTCCAAACACTGTGCACACAAAACTCTTAGTGTCCTATGTGGCCTTGACAACAGGTTGAAGGCTTTCTCCAGCTACACTAGATTTCTGGAAACAAAGTGTCTGCCCTGGTTCTTCAGTGTATTCCAAATGCCAAGCACCCAAAAGAATTCCCTTAGTGCCTTTTTTCTGGAGTGGAAGGAACCTGCTCTTAGAGTCTGTATACATTCTGCAGCTTCTATGGTACTATGTGTTGCTCTGTAATGAGAAAACTGCCTTTGGCCCACTGCAGGCCAGAGAAGAATCACCCACAGGGTGCAGTCTTCTAGGGGACAGTCACACCCACACAGCCAGCCACAGATAGTGTACTTCTCTCTCCCTCTGTATGCAGGAGCAGATCCAGCGCTTAAACACAAGTCACTTGCCTTCGGTGACCCTCTAGCACCCTCACTCTGCTTAAGGACACTTGTCCTCCAGTCGTGCCCCTCCCCTGTCTCAGCCTCCCACTCTGGTTTTTCATCTCACCAGCTGCAGCCCCTCATTGTGTGTAACCCTCTCTGAACAAACTACTGTCTTCCCAACTGACTATCTGTTGTTGTCCCAGATTAGTAATCCCATGACTCCCATGGGACCACCCAGACCCTCCAGATAGGCTGTCACCTGCATAAGTAGCCACACCCTTCTACTTCACCTGTACCAGCCTCAGCAACTGCAGCTCGCCATTACCCAAGGCCACTGAGATTAGCGAGTCACCTAGTCCATCTCCACCTACTCCTGCCTTCCAGTCTCCCAGCTTTTTTTCCTTCTGTACTGAAGGTGACCTGCTAGACAGCTCTGCCTGGATTTCTTATATTCTCCTACTGTTCTCCCCACCCTTCACCTGCCAATCTGCTCCTCCCACAGTTTAGCCGAGGCAGGTCGATGCCAGCTCTTACCTACCAGCATCTGACTGTTGCTCACCCCTTTTCTGCTTGCACACTTGTGCAGTCACTTCCCACCTGGATTATTTTGTTAGCCTCCTACCCAGTCTCTCCTGTTCCTTTCCTGCTGTTTACATCACAGCAGCCCAAGTTTCCCTGTTAAAGCTAGGTGAATAAGGTCATCCTCTGCTCAAAGCTCTTGAGTAGGCATCACAGCAGGGTGATAGCTGGTTTCATACCATGGCCACCTCAGCCTGCAGCTCTCACCCTCTCAGACCTTACCACATGGCCTCTGCAGCTGCCTCTCACACCATGGGCTGAGGTTTCCCCCTGGGAAGCACTAGCTCTGCTAGCCAGATGTTCATGTGTAGGAACTGAAATCACAAATGAGCAAAAGAGGACCAGAGGCCACTGATCATCCCCTCCAAGGTAAAAACCATGATTGTTTGCCATTTCATGTGCCCATGACTGCATGTTTGGCAAGCCCGAGTCCATGGGAGGCTCCCCTGCGCTCTTTTCTGGGAATGTGTTCTGTTCATGCAGACAGCTTTGTCATCTCTGTTGCATAACAATATGGTGTGGATTTTAATATCATTAAATTAATTACACAAAGCAGTTTCTGTTCCATCTAGAATGTCAGTAGGGTAGGTGGATACGTCATGAAGTATGTAGCCAGTCCACGTGTCCCTGTAAACGGCCCTGCCCTAGTCTCCTTGTTGCTGAATCTTTGCATCTGTCTTCAGTCATTTATAAAGAATAATGTCCTGGCCGAGTGCAGTGGCACACGCCTGTAATCCCACCGGCTTGGGAGGCGAAGGCAGGAGGATTGTGAGTTCAAAGCCAACCTCAGCAACAGTGAGGCACTAAGCAACTGAGTAAAACCCTGTCTCTAAGTGAAATACAAAATAGGGCTGGGGATGTGGCTCAGTGGTCAAGTGCCCCTGAGTTCAATCCCTGGTACCAAAATAGGGAAAAAAAAAAAAGAATAATGTCCTGGAGAGCTCGTTTGGAGGTTCTAGCAGGGGGACACAGCTACTTGTATACCCTTGACCCAAGACTGTCCTCCTCTATCGGGGAAGGTCGTCCTTTTTGGCCAAACACACAGCATCAGGAGGGACACACATGCAACCGCGAAGGAGGAAGGAACACTGGCCTAGCTGAATCAACCCCATCAATCAATGGGACGACAGATGTCACGGCCAGATCGCCTTCACGTCTGAATTTTACCTTTTGGATCAAAGATTAGGATTTTTAAGTTGATGATTTGTGATACCCTTCAAAAAGCCATATTGATTTTCCTTGGTAACAGTGGAACACGTGGTACCTGAATGTACTCAACCTTGCCATGCATTAAGTAGTATTAAGTAGTGGGCAGGGAAGAAATCTTACTATTGCTGCAGTCTTTACTCATTGCTGACTCTAAAACACTCTCTTGTAATTTTATTTTGCAGGCCAAAACTTTAAGAAAACTGATCCAACAAACATTTAGACAGTTTGCCAACCTTAATAGAGAAGAAAGTATTCTGAAATTCTTTGAGATCCTCTCTCCAGTGTACAGATTTGATAAAGAATGCTTCAAGTGTGCCCTGGGGGTAAGTATGGGACCATGGAGAAATAGGCCAGTTTGATTTCTTCTGCTATTTCTTTCCTTTTTTGGTGGAGGGAGTTACCACGGATTGAACTGAGGGACTTGACCACTGAGCTACATCCCCAGCCCTATCTATTTATATTTAGAGACAGGTTCTCACTGAGTTGCTTAGTGCCTTGCTTTGACTTGTGATTTTCCCGCCTCAGCCTCCCAAGCCGCTAGGATTGCAGGCATGCACAACCTTGCCCAGCTTCTTCTGCTTTTTCTTATCTATGTGTATTTAAATTTCAGATTCAAAGAACTAATTTGTGACTTTTTTTTTTTTAATGAGAATACTATTTTGTCACTTCATAGTGGGGAAAATGAAAAAAATAATCAATGTGAGAATGAAGTTGTCCGACTGTGTTCATAATTAGGTGTTTTTATTCCAACCTGCAATTTGTTCTCCAAGGCCTTGTTTGCCTATTCAGATCATGTTGTCAAAGAAAATACTGGTTGTGGCCTGCTGGAAGGGCCACACTGTGTCCCTCTCTAGGTTCAGGACAGGAGCAGTGAAGTTATATTTTCTCTAATTTTTTTTTTTTTTTTTTTTAGATAGGTTAATTGCAAACCAAGCCAGCCAGCCCCCTCCTTTAATATATCCATGACTCTTGATCTAAAATCTTTCTTTTTCTTCCCATTCCTCTGTCCTCACCTATTTGACTTCAAAAGTCAAGCTGGATTATTTCAGTGGAACTGGCAATCGGCCCCGAAGAAGGGATCAGTTACCTAACAGACAAGGGCTGCAATGTAAGTCTGCTCCTGTGACACCTCTCAAACAAGACTGTAGGCAGAAAGGAGTCAGGGTAATGAGATGGGGTGCTGCTCTGCAAAGGCAGCACCTTACATCAGGCCTTGCCATTGAGTGGTACCTCTTGCTCAAAGGGGCGAAGACAAGAGAAATCCTAGACCCCTGTTGAGGTTCTTCAGAATTCTTTAGTTTTGGAAGGAAATGAATCATACAAGTTTTACGTATGTTAGAATTTGATAGGGCTGTTCCAGTTTATCTGGAGAGGTGTTGAGTTTTGATGTTTGTGTGTTTTGCTGGGGATTTAACCTGGGTCCTAATGGTTCAATAGTGCACTTGTCTGGATATGTGAAATACTTTGGACAGCATTATTGTCAGGTGCACCTGCTTAGAATCTGAGAGAGGACGGACCACCAGAAGTAATCCATAGCAGCGTGGTGGGAGAGTGGTAGGGAAGAACCCTGGGGGAGAGAATGTCAGAGTGAGAAGGAGAAACAGCAGACTGAAAAAAAGTAAGGAAAAGTATTCCAGTATGTCATTTCCATACCCTGAATTTCTTACTGTACTTGTGAATTTAAAAAGAAAAAAAAAATTTTGAGATAGCAGCACTCAAAACTCATGGGCCACACCAGGTTACTAATGTTTGTATCTCCACCTATCAGAGGAGTCTCAGATCTCCTTTTATATGTGCACGTGCATTGGTTATGAATAGAGACTGACACAGACACACTGTAGACACTCCTGACCCTGGCAACAGTGACCCCTCTTAGTGAAATTTCAAATACAGTGCAGTGTACCATTCCTGGGACACACATGAGGTGTGTTCCTGGGCAGCTCAGTGCCGTGAATACAGCCTCCCACTCTAGGATCTGGGAAAGCCATGTTTGGTGACCTTTGGCAGCCCTGGTTATCATTTACATGCCTTAGGTTCTGGTCCACTAGAAGCCACTCACCCCCTGGAATGGTTTTACCCCAGCGAGTCTGGAGCAGATTTCAGCTGAGGAGATTATGGTGGGGAATTAGATCAGAGAGGCAGCGAGGGGGTCATGTCACATAGAGTGTCTGATCACAGAAGTCATCCTATATGTCACAGGAGTTATGGCACTTGGGTTGTAGCTTTTAAATTAGGGAAATATGATCTCATTTACATTTTTACTCATTTTTTATTTTTTGAGGTGCTGGTGACTGAATCTAGGGACTTGCCCATGCTGGGCCCAGTGGATGAGCTCCATCCCCAGCCCTTTTTATTTTTTACTTTGAGACAGAGACTTAATTTTTTACTTTGAGACAGAGGCTGGCCTTGAACTTGTGATCCTCCTGCCTCTGCCTCCCGAGTAGCTGGGATCACAGTTGCACACCACTGTATAAGGCTCTGACTTTTACATTTTTGAAGTATCTTCCTGATTTCCAGGTTGGGGCAGGCATGGGTGAGGGAGCCAGTAAGGAAACCATAGCACAGTGTGAGATGGTGGGCTGGAGAGTGGGGGCCTTGAGGGACGAAATGTATACACTATACATGTTGCATCCCTGAAAACAGATCAGGAAGATGCTTTTCGAGGGAGGGCACTCAGTTTGAGCCCCTTACTGAAGAGCAGCTTCTGCTCAAGCCCTTGGTACCCTCCATGATACCTTGGGTATGCTAAGGAACTGGCCATAGCTAGGCCAGTCATTTAGGAATCACCATGCACAATGACCATAGTCAAAAAGTGCTAGGAGTTCAGGAGACACTGTGTATGTCTTGTCTTTCCAAAAAGAAAACCTGGACCATAGTCACTTCTGAATGTCCTGGAGTCCAGTCAGGGCAGGATGGGGTTTTGGGATACCACTGTCTCCTGGAGCCCTTTGCTTGCCTGCAGTCTCCCTGCCCCAGCACACCGCAGAACTTCTAGTGCCTCAGAGCCTCATTCCAGCCAGTTTGCAGGTGCCCATCTGGGCTGGCCAGCGGGTCAAAGCAGGGGCTGCTCCTGCTTCCTCCTCTTCTGTGGGAGATGTGCTCTCCCCTCACCGGCTCATTTGTGTGGATATCCTCAGGACAGTAAAAAGGACAGACATGTCCCGAATATGAAGTGCAGGAGACAGCTCTTTGACTGCCCGCTGCTGTGCAGGCTCTGTGGAGGGTCAGCGCTCCCCAGCCTCCAGACTGGGGAGAGGCTTCAGAGGAAGGAGCTAGCAGTTGGGGCCACAGAATTTGACAGAATATCCAACAGAACTGGTGAAGAGAGTGTTTTGTGCTTTCCTTTTCAAAGCCCACACATCTGGCTGACTTCAACCAAGTGCAGACCATTCAGTATTCCAACAGTGAAGACAAAGACAGAAAAGGAATGCTACAGCTCAAAATCGCAGGTGCCCCCGAGGTAAGGGACCCTGGCACGCACTGGGAGGGAGAGCAAAGCATCCTACCGGTTTAGAAATGATGTGTTTTAGGATAAGGGTGAAATTTTCATGGATCATCAGAGTCACAACTTTCTCATTTTTATAAGGGTTGCTTTTCAATTAATAATTATCCCCAAGGGACAGGAGACCAATTTTAAGTTAATCAAGAACAGTGTTTTGAAGATGATTTAAAGATATCACAAAGCATCAAGGAAATCAAGTTCTTGGAATTATGTCTTTGTGTCTACTCTGTGAACCTGTATTGTATGTGATATGCTGTGGGTACTGACAGGATAATAGCAGCACTGGCTCATGCTGATGAGGCTTGTGATGGTGTCACAACCAAGCAAAGTAGGTACCTTTATTTTGGTGAACACCATAGATGAAGAAGCTGAGGCACAGCCTGGCCACAGTCTTAGTTTTGACAGGGATGTTTACATACTGCAGCAGGTAAACCCATGCCCCTTACTCTAAATCACCATGTTGCAGTGTATTAAAAGCAAGCAGTGTCACCAGAAATAGTCTTCGGATGAGCACCAGGTAGCATGACCCTTTGAAAAATGGGCTGAGTGCTCTCATGTGGACGGTCGAGTGAACACCTGGGCCTCCCCTGCTCACTTCATCGCTCTTCCACTCTAAGGTGTTTTGAGTTCCATGCCATGTAGTTTATTGATTATCAGGATTAACAAATACTCCCATAGAATACTGAAAACTTGTTGCAAACTGCAGTTTCCTGAAGCCTGAACTTCAGCATCATTTTCGAGCCGTTCCTTCTTGTCCCCTAGTAACGTTCAGGGTGATGGCTTGAGGGGGGCACATCACATGGTAGGAGACGTGAGTGCTCACCAAATTAGGATGTTCTTGGATTTGAAAATGAAATGCAGCTTTTATTGTGACCTAGAGAACACTTAAAGATGGGTCTTAGGAAATTCATCAAATAGAACATTTGAAAAGAGTAAGTTTTATATGTTTGGGCAGAGCACTCTATGTATGCTAAAAACAGTGGTATTTTACTAATTTTGTTTAATGTTAGAAAAATTGTGGTGGACAGTAATAAAAATTGACAACACCATATTAGTTTCACTTCTAAAACAAGTTTTACTTCAGCTCACCGATTATCTAAATTCTTCCCCAATCAGAATGTGCTAGGGGAGCCAGACACTCTGAAGAAAAATATTTTCCCACCTTTTTTCTCCATTTTCTGAGCTTCAGTTGAAGTGATTGTCCTCTTTTCCCCTGGGGTGGTCTTGTGTCTCACATCCAAGGAATGGTGTCTTTAACTAGCAGCCTACCTGTCGCAGTCCAGTCTGGGACAGCCTTATTTCACACACTCTCCCCCACCCCCGCCGGGCCCATGTTGTGGAGGTCTGATGTCAGTGCAGCTGTCTTTCTGGTTGCTGGAAGAACAATAGTGTCTCTTTCTTGGTTTTTCTCCTATTCAGCCTCTGACAGTGACAGCCCCATCCCTGAGCATCGCCGAGAACATGGCGGACCTAATAGACGGGTACTGCCGGCTGGTGAGCGGAGCCACGCAGTCCTTCATCATCAGACCTCAGAGAGGTGAGGCTCTGCTTCTGTCCTGGCCCCTCTTTCCTCCTGAGCAGTTGGAGGGGCTCCCTTGGCAGTTTTCTCCTGGTTCTGTCATGCTGTAACGGGAAAGCCAGACGGATGCATAAGGTGCCATGATCTGATGCTTGCTTCTCTGGGTAGGTGATCTGGTGCTGGGCCCAAGTGCAGTGTAAACACAGCTTGGCTTGCACTGTTTGCACAACCCACTTAGAGTGTTTTCTAAGTTATTATGAGTACTTTTTAAGTAAAGTTTCGAGATTTTTTTATTCTATTTTTAAAAAGCATCCCTTTTAACTCATTAAATAAAGTTTCTTTCTTGCTTTTTCTAAAGTACTTCAAAAGCTTAGAATAGTTGAACAAAATAAATTCTAAATCATGATGTGAAATCAAATATTAGATAGAATAAACAACTAGAAAGGAGTCTGTCCTCTCGGAAGCGCCACAGGGATTTTGCAAACAAAGCATACTCCAGAGAATCTGGAGTTCTGAAATAATCAAATGAAAATATTCCCAGCAGGACACTAGCGTTGCATCAGTTGGGGAGGCCTGGGCCTTGGAGTTGCGTCAGCTTGTGGGTCATGTTGCGAGTCCGCAGCACTGCCATCTGTCAGTGCCTGGCTCCAGGAAGCCCGGTGGCCAACCTGCCTGCATGGTGCGGGAGGTCGGTGACTTCCTGCTAGAAGAGCAGGCTTGCACAGAAGCTCAGTCACATTCTCCAGTCCTGTTGGGTCTTGATGTACTGAATTAGCCTTGACTTTGAGACCATTCCTGTAAAAGAGGGAAGGTGACACCTTGTAGGGTTGTTAGGTGGGTCCCAATGGTAACATAAAGTGGCTTGCAGCAAGGTAGATGGGCACTCTGCAGAGTTTGCCCTGATGGCCGACACCCCTTCCAGCAGTCAGTCAGTGACCAGGATGGCTAGAAAGAATCCCAAGGCCTATGTGGTGTGTCCAACAAGCTGGATCGAGTTAAATAGTGACCAGAGTGGAGGGACACACAAGCAAAACAAATGACAAAGACTGGCTTCTGGGATGGAACCCAGAGAGCCCCACCTGCCCTGGAGGAGAACGTCTGGCCAGAGTACCCTAGGCATAGTGGGCCTTTCAAATTGGAGTCACTTTAGACGATAGGGGACACGGTTGTGCTCTGGAGCAAGAGCTGAGACCACAGGTACACTACACTGACTGAGCTCCATCTGCATGAGGCCTGGATATGGTGCACGTAGCAGAGGCTCTTCCCATGAAGAGTACACCAGGGGAACCTGTCTATGTGTTCTTCTAAAACCTGTATGTTTGTTGAAGTTTTCTTTATCTAAAATGTAGTAATGAAGTTGCTTTCAGAAATATTGGAAGCGCCCTTCAGTTAAAACCTTTGCAGCCACAGTGTTTGATTTTTCACTTTGTGCTTTAAATAGGAGTACATACCTTGAAAATATGTAAATGTCTTGGGCGAATACTTCAGAAAGTGCTTTGGAGCAAATGTTAAAATGTGGTATATCATATATCTCCTTTTTTAATAAATAATTTTCTAATTTCATCTTAACTTACCAAAATGTCTTTTATCACTGTTTTATGAGTATATTTAATACATGGTAACAACATTCAAACAGTAGGCACTGATCCACTCCACATTTAAGGCATCAGCATCTTCTCATGCCTGTTGCACAGTTAGCTAACGTCTTGGTCCTGAAGGGAGGAGGCTCTGCTGGGGAACATGAGATGAGGTGCTTTAAGAATTTCATTCACAGGGAAGAACACAAAGGAAAGTGCTCTGCATGGAGAGCTGGGTGTTGGCTGCTGCCGGTCCTTTAGGATAGATTATTAAGTTTCTTTTAGGATAGATTTTTCAGCTTGATAGTTTCTCATCTTATTGTGAATCCCAGCATATTTATCTATTACACGACTGTAATTTTTGTGGTGCCAAAGACCAAACTTCAGGGTGTTGGCCTGCTAGGCAGACAAGCGACCACTGAGCTATAGTCCAACCTTATACATAACAATTTAATCATAAGCCCCGGAGGCAAAACCATATTTATTGCCTACTTGATATAATATTGAGGTCAAGGATGGTAGTCAAAAATATATGTGGGAAAGCCACGTGTGCATTTTTAAAATTTTTTTTCTAGTTGTAGATGGACACGATTTCTTTCTTTCTTCTTTCTTTCTTTCTTTCTTTCTTTCTTTCTTTCTTTCTTTCTTTCTTTCTTTCTTTCTTTCTTTCTTTCCTTCTTTCTCTCTCTCTCTCTTTCTCTCTTTCTCTCTTTCTTTCTTTCTTTCTTTCTTTCNTCTTTCTCTCTCTCTTTCTCTCCCTCCCTCCCAGTGCCTCAACCATGCTAGGCAAGCGCTCAACCATTGAGCTACAAACCAGCCCCACATGTGCATTTTTTAATTGAGATTTGTTCCCCTAGAACGATGGAAAGGGTGGGCAGGTGCGAGGGTAAGATGGGAGGGTCTGATGGAGGTGCACTGTGGGGGCAGAAGCTCTGGCATGTGGTGTCTTTCACAGAGCCAGGAGAGAGGATCTTGAGTGTCTCCACATGAAGGATGATGAATGTGTTGGGGTGGCTTGGGTCTGCCCTGATCTGACCGTGATCCCGTGCATACATGTACTGAGGCATCCTGTAGTACTTATGACATACAGGTTTTTATCAGTTAAAATACATTCTAAGTCTTAAAATAAAAGAAAAATTCAAATAACATTGTGTTTTTCAAATCTGTTACAATGTTTTTCTGGCAATCCACATTCAACAAAAATGACATTCTGGTCTGTCTTTAGATTACAAACTGCTTAAGAGTGGCAGAGTGTACAGATGCAGGTGCATAACAGAGCATAGCAGTGAGAACTGGCCAGTAAGCTCTGCATGTGATCTCTGGGCATGTTCATGTGTACTTTGTGCATTGATCTACCACATTATTTTGGATTTATAGTGCTCTTAAAAGTGATGTTTATTGGCAGAAAACATAATAAAAGCCACAGGCTGGACAAAGATGTCCTGACCAGGCTCCACAAGCATCAATATGTGGCCTTTCCCTGACTGCATCAGCTGACCTATCCTGAGCCTGTAGAGGAACGTTCAGAATCAGTTCTTCCCCTTGGAAGAAAGAATTGTGAAGTTTAAACTTGCTCTCTGAGGTTTCCTGCAAAAACTGCAGCCAGCGCTGCTCTTTGCCAGAGAGGGTGTGAACTACTGCATGCAATTAAAACCCAGAAGGTGGAAGAGAAGTGATAGGTGTCACTACATAATTAAAATACTCCTTTTCATAAAAGACGAACACTCTAAAGCTATGACACGGAAAGAGAAAATGTTTGTGAGGCATACAGTAAAGAATTAAAACTCTTTATTTTTCACATGTTTTTCCAGCTTATTAAATAAAAAGCAGCCCAACATAAAAAGAATGTATGTGCAGATGTCCCGTAAACATGGACCCAAACAGGGACATGTGTCATTTTGGATTTATTAGGTTGTTTTTAAAAACAGAAGCTATTACCCGGCGCGGTGGCAAATGACTTTAATCTCAGCTGCTCAGGAGACTGAGACATGGAGGATCGAGAGTTCAAAGCCAGCCTCAGCAACATCGAGGCGCTAAGCAACTCAGTGAGACCCTGTGTCTAAATGAAATACAAAATGGGGATGTAGCTCAGGGGTTGAGTGCCCCTGAGTTTAATCCCTGCCACCCCCTCAAAAAAAAAAAAAAAATAACCAGCAGCATCAGCCACTGTGCCAAGATTTGGAAGCATGCTGCCATGTACTTGGTGCCATTGGTGCAGCATTGCCAGCAGGCTCTAGGTGGGCTTGCTGCTGGTTCCACAGCAGCATCGCCTCAGGGATAATCACTGTTACACTGTCCCTGACAGTAGAAGCTAGAAGCAGAGTGGGGATCAGTAAACAAACAACAGCACCCACATGTAGGTGTATGCCTATATGTCCACACCAGGGTATGTTTTAAGTGCCTGTGGCATAAGGAATGCATGAGAGCCTAAGTGGCCTGCTGCTCCTGGGGACCCAGACTTCAGCTTTCCCACGTTCTTCACTGGGTAAGCTTCACCTTTTTAGATTTCTTACAGCAAATCTTTATTAAATGCATGAAGAGCAGTAGATAATATCTTTTATTCAGAAATTGAACTGTAAAGTCCTTCAACTCAAACAAAATGTAAGGTGATGCAAAGATTCTTAAAAGAGTGTATTCAGAGTAGTAAGACCCATCCTGATAGATGCAAGGAGCTGTGTTGGATCATGTACCAGTCCAGTGGGTCTAAAGGAGTGCTGATCCCTAATTCCCAGACAGAGTGCTCAGTGGGTATGCAGGTCGTCTCCTGATGCTCTGGTGGGATGTCTGTTGCCTTCTTCTCACTTCTTCAAATTTGCTGTCAGCACTCTCCGGTTGTTGTTCACCTTGTCACAGCGAGCTTCTGCCCATGCCCAGCTACTTTGGAATCTCTATTATTCACAAGTGGAATGATTGATTTGCTCTCAGAGGAAGTAGAAATTTCATAGAGCTCAAAAAATTTAAAAGCTGAATCTAAACATCACACCCCTGTGTCATTGGAAAGGCCATCTTACTAAGTGATGGTGTTGGGTGTGGTGCAGTGGTCGTGCCTGGGGGTAGTGAGCTCACCATGGGCTTCCCCACTCTGATCTTCCGTCTTTGGGGGCATGCTGACTGGCTATCCAGCTCAGCAGGCGGTGCTGCTGGCTCTGAGCTGTACGGTTCCGCCGTGGGTCCTGTTCTTGCCCTGTTACCCAGCTCTTGCAGTGCCCCTAAAAGAGACAGTCAGTCAGGAGGGCCCAGGTTGACTTATGTCCTCCTTCCTTGAGCAGTGGCCTGAGAGCCACCTCAGTGCCAGGTGCTGTGCAGGTATCAGGGCACTGCTTTCCAGACACAAGTCAGGAATGTAGCAGCAGACTAAACACAGGTCCTGCATGCCTGAGACATTCATAGAGACATGAATAGCATGAATAAACTGTTAAGAGAAAGTAAGTAACACAGTACAATGTATCAAATGGTGATCAGCAGAACTGAGAAAAATAAAGTTGGATTTGAAGAGGCGAAAACCAGGAAGGACTCCCAGACGGAGGCTGGAGGAGAGTACATGATCCCCTGCGTGAGCCAGTTACTGCACCCCAAAGGAAGAGGTGTCCTGCTCTGCACAGAGAGGCCCACTCTGAGCACCATGGCAGGTGGCTGTGTAGCACACTCTCTGACCAGGGGGTCCTCCCTGTGCCTCTGCTTCTCAGGTGCAGGAACCCTCTGGCATTTACACTCACCTGAGCCTTGTTTCCCTGGTGTTTCACCAGGCTGCCTACACGGGTTTTGGAGCTGTTACCGGTGAATAGTTTTATCAAAATGCAGAATGTTTGGATCTTTGGTAAAGAAGTTTGATTTTGATTTTAGAAATCTTTTATCAACATTTCACCTTTGTTCTTTATTATATGATTCAGCAAGCCTCTTGAACAGGATGCACATAACAGTCTGTGATTATGGTAGGTATTTGGACAGCTAAGACACAGTGTACTGACTTGTTTAAAGGAGTACTGCTAAATCCCAGGAGGAGGCTTACTGTTCTCCCTGGCTTCTATGTATAAACTCTTCAAAAGGAATGAAAGCTACCTCATCTCTCTTTTCTTTTTTTTTTTCCCAGAAGGTGAACGGGCATTGCCATCAATACCCAAGTAAGTGCTGCTCTGTGTGCCTTGTTCAATGTCGGGATAGACTTAAGGAATTTGCTATACCGTGTCCCCCACAGCATGAAATTCCCACATCTCTCCATTCCATCATGAACCAGATCCATTGTCAATTCTTTTTTTTTTTAATATTTATTTTTTAGTTTTAGGTGGACACAATATCTTTATTTTATTTGTATGTGGTGCTGAGGATCGAACCCAGTGTCTCACACGTGCTAGGCAAGCGCTCTACCACTTGAGCCACAACCCCCAGCCCTCATTGCCAATTCTAATAGGAATCCAGGTTTAATGAAAATGTTGAAGTTATTTTTCCCTTATTTGAGGTTTAATTAAGGAGCTAAAGAATATCATGATGATAATGCAAGATGAGTTGTTGTTGAAAACTTTCTTCACATTCTTATCACAAACCTTATGAGAACCTGAAAAGAGGTGTGTTTCTGCTATTTTACAAGTAGAGAAATTAAATGTCAATAATTTATGCTAATATTTTTGCTTTTTATGTCACAAATTTCATAATAGGTGTGTTGGTCTTTAAAATTAAAGAAATCAAATAGTAATGCCGAAAGCACCTATCTAATTAGCTCTATATTTGCAGCCACTGTGCTAGGAACTGGGGGCCCAGATGGGAGAGTTAGAGTCCAGCGACTCTCATGCAGGTGGAAACTAGGAGGTGCCTAGTATTCTTCCTGTTCCTACCTACACAGGCCTTCTGTTGTCACTTGCTCCAGTTGCCCTTCTAGATGTATCAGACCCAGTGGACCCTGTCAGGGATGCCATGACAACCCAGGCCCAGTGGCTCTGTGGAAGGACACATAGAACTCAGCCTGTGGTCACATACCAAAGGGGCAAAGTCCAAGGAAGTCACGGAGCAGGCAGCCAAGTGTCTCTCCAGGGGGCACGCAGGATACGCTCCCCCAGCATGTTGCCTGTCAAGACTGGGTGCCTTGAGTTTTTATGGGGGCTGGTGACGTCCCATGTACTACAAGCCAGACTCCCATAAGAAAAGCAGGAGCTCGACATAAACTATATTGTTTGAGTAAAAAGTTTGGGCCCAACGAACCAACCTCTCAAGACAATGGGAACTCTCCCAGAACCCACATTCCCAGACCCCAGCCAAGGCCAGCCATGCAAGCAGGCCAGTCTTAGGCCCTCTGTGTCCACTCATGTCTGCATACCTCCTGTAACCCTTCCTACCCAGTTCTGCCACCCTTCTGTCCTGCTCTACCCTGCAGCAGCAGGCACAGCCCTAATTCAAGCTCTCACCTGGCTTGCCGCCACTCTTCAGACAACTTCCCATGTCCCATCTTGCAGAGCCTGCCCTGCTCCACTTCCTGCTGACTCTTCAGCCCTGGTTTTCACCACGCCTCACTGCATTCAGCTCTGTTGGACTTTTTCAGTTGCTAAAGCAAACTCCATTTTTTCCTCGCAAGCCTTTGACAGTGTTTTTCTCCTAAATTATACACTCTGACTCCACCCTCTTCCTAAGTCCTGCTCATCTTTCAGGTCTGTTCCTACATCACTTCCTCTAGAAAACTGGGCCCCTCAAGCAAGAGGGCATTCTGGTAGCATTTTCCTGTGAATTTCCCTATAAAGCTTCTTTCTTACCCACATTGTGCACTGGCAGTCAGCTCTCAACACCAGGGTCCTATGGAATTGCAGTCCTGACCTTGACAAGAATCTAGCTTGGAGAGTTCACTATAGCCATTGGGGGTTACGTGAGGTGAAGTGGCTCTCCTCTGGTTTGAAGGAAGAGTGCTTCACAGAGTCTGCACTGTTGACAGATGAGGAGGATTCCCACCAGGCAGGGAGGGAATGCTTGCTTGCTCGTCTTCACTCCTTTTCCTTGTGGAAAGTTAAGGAATGACTTTGAGGTTTAAAACATGGAGATCATAAACACAGACATAATAGTGAACAAAGAAGGCAGTAGAAATGGAAATAAACACTAGAAAAACAGAATTAATGAAGCAGACTTCTGAAGAGTGGAGTTTGCTGTAGGGCACTTAGCGCCACTGCTGAGAGAGGTGGCAGGATGCTGGCAAGGCACAGACTGGGGTGCTGTGTCCATAAGGTGAGGATCCCCTCAGGCCCAGGGATGCACTTCAGTGTGACTGCCATAGGCACAAGGTCATCTGGAGTTAGAGGGAATGATGAAGTAATCAAAGTTTTTAATGATATAAAGCAGTAACAAAAGACAAATAATTGTAGAGTAGGCAAAGCAGATTTGGTGGGTGATGTTGGTGAATACTATAGAGGACCCCTACACATGATTACTGACATGCTTTGTAGAATACCACATACAAAACAAAAGAGTATAAAAACGAAGACCTAGTGTATATATTCTGGGTTTCTGAAAGTGCACACTTTAAAAAACTATATGATTGGGCTGGGGTTGTGGCTCAACAGTACAGCGCTCTCCTAGCACATGTGAGGCCCTGGGTTTGATCCTCAGCACCACATAAAAATTAAAAAAAAAAAAAAAAAGTATTGTTCCAACTACAACTAAAAAATAAATATTTTAAAAAATATGATTTATGGGCTGGGTTGTGGCTCACTGGTAGCATGCATGCAGCACCAAGTTCAATCCCCAGCGCCACATAACAAATAATAAATAAAAAATAAAATAAAGGTATTGTGTCCGTCTACAACTAAAATAAAATAAAAAAGAAAGAAACCTATTTCTTTTTAAAAATATGATGTATGCTAGCTGTAAAGATACTGTTAAAAGCAAATATACAGCTGAGCACAGTGGTGCACATCTTTAATCCCAGCCATTCAGGAAGCTGAGACAGGAGGATTACAAATTCAAGGCCAGCCTCAGCAACTTAGCAAGACCCTGTCTCAACATAAAAAATGAAATGGGCTGGGGATATGGCTCAGTGGTAAATTGTCCCTGGGTTCAATCCCCAGTGTCAAAACAAAAAAAAATATTATACAGGTTATTAAACACAAGTAGCAAGTAAATGGCTTGGATGATAGATATTAGGGACCATTCAACACTTGGAAAGAAATTGGGAGGCAATGCAGTAGTTGCACTTGAAGAAAGACCATTGCATAAAATGACTGTCAAGTGCCATGTGGATCTTAAGGGGTTTTCATTTCTCCCATTCTGTCCATTGGGGTTGCAAGAGGAATCCCCCCATGCCCTCTTTCCACTCTTTCCAACACAGTGAATGAAGGAGATGTTATTCCTTCAAGCCACCTGTCAGTGATTGCCATTTGACATTTTAATAGAGTCACTTTTATATAGAACCCAAGGAGTGCTTCTGGTCTGCTTTTAGCCTAAACAGCAGGCGGTTTGCCCCTTTTTAGCAAGCACTGCCATGGATGTCGCTATTGGTGTGAATAGCTGGAGTACTTCGAAGGGTGGCAGAGTGGACACCTTGAGAGCATTGTCCGCTGGCCAGATGGTGAACTCCTTCAGTACTATGTACAGTGCACTCAACTGCAGTTCTGTGAGGTACTGGAGCACTAGTATGCCTCACCTGCCTGGGCAAACTGTCTTTGTGACATGGCAGCACAGTTATAACACTATACACTAAAGCACTTTTTTAAAAATGAGTTTAATCCCCCAAAGGAATGCCAGTTGAGTTTCATAGGTCCTGTGAGTACTAGGTGCCTTTATCCTCGTGCCTAGTGCTCGTGCCCATTTCCCACATGATTCCTAGAGGAAGTAGCTGTCATTAATGCCTTTTTGCTTTTGATTGAGCATACACTTGAGTAAGTGTAGGAGTTTTGTGTTTACTGTATTGAGTCTTGCAGCACTAAAGATATTTTAAATGTCAGGCCTCTGCAGTCAGTCATGGTGGCAGTTTCTGTGTAAGAGAGCCCTAAAGGGAACATTATTTTGCAATCAAATTCCCCACTGTCAAAAAAAAATGGCCATGTTGCAATAAAAATTGTGGCATGTTAAAAAAAAAAAAAAAAGCAAAAACTGTGATCATGTAGCTATAACAGAAGAGAAATAGGTGACTCCTTAGCAAAGAACTTCAATATTTATAGTAAAGATACAAGATTTCAAATAGTTACAAAATATTACTCTTTTTCAGTATGTAATAACAGTATGTATCAGTGAATTTCCTGGCTTTTTTACAAGGTATAAATTAATATGGACCAATCATGTTATAGTGTTTCAAAAAAACCTGTTTTCCCACAGTGCTGGGGATGGAACCCAGGGGCTTAGGCATGGAAAGCAAGCCTCTGTCACTGATTTACACCCTACTCCTCAAGTTACATCCTAGAGATCAAAATTCAGTGCCAAATGTGTGACTTTTTTCTCCTAACTTTGCAGCAGTCCTTACAGTCTAGTAGTTAAATGCCAACTTCTGTGTAACTCACATTGCATGATATTGCTGGTTTTCAGCCACCATCATGAGTAACTTTCCCAAAGAAGTTAAGCATATATTTTTTTAGATATTTCCTTACTTTGTGATTCTGGGGATGAACCAAGAGTTTTGCACGTGATAGGCAAGCACTGTGCAACTGAGCCCCAGCCCTGTTGTCTATTTTAATTTCTGATCTTTAAAGCATAAAAGTACTCTCCCCAGGAAGTACTTCAAGTACTAGTATGCAATTTAAAAAGCAAAACAAAACAGCCGACTAAAATCTAATCTCCCTGTGAAGTGAAGTCCTTCTAATCCAGGTCCATTCCCTGTAGGGTGGGGCCTGTATGCTTTGTCCTGGGAAGACGGAGCTCACTCTTTCCTTGTCTGTTGCAGATTGGCCAACAGTGAGAAGCAAGGTGTACGGACACATGCCGTCTCTGTGTCAGGTAAGGACCAGGGGAGAGGCCTCTGCAGGAAGCTGCCAGGCAAAGAGCATCGCAGACCTCCCTCCACTTACAGTGTGAAGGCTTCTTCCGGACTAGCTTAGACTAGGGATTTGCATGGTTTTACCAGCTCAGAGGTTTTGTTGTTTTAGTTGAGACATGTGAAGTACCAGATTACTCTCCGGGCTATATAAATTCTGGGTTGTTTTTCAGTTTTTTGTGTTAGTCATATTTGGAGTGAAAATTGTTACTTTTGATTTTGCCATCATAATTTATCTTTGCATTTGAGTGGAATTTAAAACTATATACTTTGTACATTTATTTTATTGTCTTTTGAATTTCAAGAAATGTGAAACATTTTTTAGATGTTTTTTGCCTTTCTCAATGAACATACAATGGTGTTTGGATATGGTTCTTCTTTTACATATAGTTAAGATGCTGGCATAAGCATTATCTTAACTATTTGCTGGTGTGATGAGTGTGGTGTGCCTTTCTTGTATGTTTTTAAAGTACATATGTCTTTTTTTCCAATCTGAAAATATGGAAGATAGAGGTGGAGCTGCATACGTGTGTGTCTCATCTGTCTTTGAACAAAAGTATGAACGTATATGTTCTATTTCTAAAATAGTAGCTTCCTGATAACATTAGTTATTAGTCTCTGGCATACAGGGACTCAATTCCTGTTCAATTTGTTATGAGTTAGTTTTTCCTAAAATTTGGTTTTGCTCTTTTGCCTAGTCGATACTGGATTATTTCTTAGTATCCAACATTAAAGTGTAACTTCTTGTCTTTTGTCGCATACAAGTACCCACATGTCCTCTGCAGAATGTGTCTTGTGTCCCTACTCCAGGCAAAGACCCTCGGGCTTCATGGCAGAGGCATTCTCAGTGCTGCCCACTCATTGTCCACATTTGTCTTTCCACAAACCTAGTGAAAGACTCAAGCAGTAACCAAGGTTTCCAGAAGTGGATCTGGGCCGTCCAGCAACACTCAGCCTCATAGTTCACAGTCTGGTGGAGAGGGTGGCCACCAGGTGCCCTAAGCAGACTCCAGAGGCAAGAAGGGCCTGGGGATGTCTGAGGGTGTTCTGCCGAGCAGTCTGTAGAGCCCTTGAGGCCTGCACCACCTCTGAGCCTGAAAAGCAGCTTCCGGGATGAGGCCCAGGGTCTGCTGAATGCCCTGGCTTTGCGCTTGACCATGCACATTCCCCATGGTTACTCCTGCTTGAGAGCAAGCTGAGCTCCTATTGGGCTAAGAAACATGATTCCTGCATCTGTCTTGGGTGATCAAGTAGGTCCCACAGAAGCTTCATACCTCGTCCTTCAGTTTGACTGATTTCTTCATCAGCTTCCTCCATTCTTCAGGCTGAATCTCAGTTTCTTTTAGCAGCTGGTCATCATCACACCTCTGCACTTTGCCTTCTCAGCCACCCTTTTTGGACACACTCCCAGTTTTTATATCCTAATTCAGACATACACGGAAAAGAAAGCCAGCTGACTTGTGAGGTATACTTGCAGAACATACTTTGTTCCAGTCTCTGCTTCATGTTCTGTATCCTTTTTCATGGATTAACTCTTGTAGTCCTCACTATGGCCCAAGGAGATAGTTCTAAATATACAGATGAAGAAAACTGAGGCCCAGAGAAAGTTAGATAATTTGCTCAAGATTACATAACTAGCAAAAGGTAGAATCAGTACCCAAACTTGGCTCTCTAGGTTCAAACCTTTTCTTAATTTCTTTTGATTCTGCCTTAATACTTTCTTCCTAGGTCCACCTTAATAAGGTTATACCTCCTTCTCTGTCACTTCTTTACTACTATGTTAATTTAAATATGCATCACTCAGGTCAGAAACAGTGATAATTTATTGTTCATCAGATGAAGCTCAAGCTTTCTTAGTCAGCCCTCGAAGGCCATCTACCTGCCCACAGGCCACCTTCCCCTTCTCTACATTGTTTCTCAGCCACACTAAGTTGGGGTTGTGGTTCCCCTACCCCTATAGCCCCACTAGAGGTGGCCCACCAGTTCTGTTCTTCTCATTGCCACAGCAGTCTTTCCAGAGCTGAGATCCTTTGACACAAGACTGTCCTGGATAATTGCAGATCCAGCAGAGAAGAATGTCCTCCACAGTCATGATGTGGTTGTTTGTCATTCCACCTGCTGCCTGCTCATGTAGGCAGAATCAGACTAACAAGCATGGTGCATTTCTGTTGTCCACAAAGAGTCACATAGCATCCAACCCACCTGTGCATCACACTTGCTCAAAGCTGATATTTGACATTTCTTGAAGGATCTTTGTTAAACTGACACCTGGAAAGCTAGTACTGTTAACAGAGCCCAGGATTATTTCTCTGCCCCCATATGGGCTGGGGTACTGACATACTGCTGGACCCTGGGATGTTCTGCCTCTGTTCCTGGGCAAGCCTGTTCTGTGTACAGGCCAATGGGGCCAGGCTGCAGTCCAGCCAGGCCAGCTGCAAGGTGGTCTACTTTTCTGCCAGACACCACCTCCTCTGGCCACCAGTACTCCTTTAAGGTGGGGGTTCCTCAAGCTTCTCACTGCCCACTGCACAGCAGCCCACCTGGCAGACAGTGCGTGCTGCGTGCCGAGCACTGCTGGAGGCATCCCTCTACCCAGAGGGTCTACCTTTGAGATTTGGGAGCTTCTCTGTAAAAATGAGATTAATAGAGGTTTCAGAAATACCTAACAGAATTGTAAATTTCCCCGGGCATACTATTCTGAGGGCCTAAAGGACTTTCAAGACAATTAAGTATTAAGTTTTTAGGAAACACATACTTACTGTAAAGCTCTGTTGAGAGCCACGGCCAGGTCAAGATTCTGGTGGAATTTAGGGTGCAACTTAGAGGCCAGCGTCAGTCTGCCATGTGGGATTTATACGTGTGCTCAGAGAGGGAGGCGTGGCCTGCATGGTGGTGGTGCTGGAACACAGTGGGAAGGGGCAAAAAATGCACAGGAATACAGATATTTCCAAATTGATGCTCAGAGCTGACTTTGTGATACCACCTCATCATGGCCATGACTCTTGTTAAGTGTTTCCATGGTACACAAGAGGACTGCAGATTGCAGTTTTTCTCTTTCATGTCTCATCATGGAAATGAGCAGAGTGACTTTTCTCACCTGCCAGTAAGAATATTTAGTTTGATTGTCTCTGCCAGCCCCACTGTGCTAAAGTACAAATTTTGTCCTACTAGGGCTGCTTTTTCAGTATTACTGCAAACTTTTTATAAAATTGTGACATCATTTTGGCTTGGTTGTTAACCATGCAGCATACTTTTCTTCAGGTATTTCAAATCAGTGACTGGAAATTATTCTTAAATATTAAAACACTTAAGAGCAGGCCTTACACATTAGGTCTTTGTTCCTTTACTGCTATGTGAACACAAGTAGTCCTGAAGTGTGATTGGAGCCCAGCATGTGCTATACCCAACCGTGCCCAGGCTGGACTTCAGGACTGTCTGCAGCATCTCCTGTCTACAGATGAGGAAATTGCCACTATGGAAGCTTAGATGCTTGGTCCAGCTCGTATTGCTCCTGATAGGAGCCCAGAGCCTTGACTGGGAGGCTCCTTGTCCTTTCATTAGACTCTGTTGGTTCATTCCAAAAGCTTGATGTGTGTGGAAGGGAGTAATACTTTCATGCGGGTGATTCCATAGTAGTTTTTCCCCCTTAAGCTGTAATAATATAGTACTGACTCTTCTGCTAAAATTCAGAAGTGTGCACTGTGTTTAAATTTGAAAGAGCTACTTGTGCTTGGCTTTATACTCTGACTACAATTTTTATAATACTGTTTTCTCCAAGGTAGTCTCTTCTGTTGAATGCTTGATTTAAATGCTGGCTTTTCAGAAGTTGAATGTGAAAACAAACAAGCAAACCTTGCCCTAATTTCAGGGTATTCTTTCCTAGTAGATAAGAAGTTCATTTTGAAAATCATATGCTTTATGACATGATCAAAATGCTACCAGTAGCTTTTCTGGACACAAAGTGGTAGGTATTAGACATGACTCGAGTGTTTCTAGTACTTGGAGTGTACTGGATATTCTTCTAGTTTCAGTAGCAGTTGTTAGTGTTTTGTGATCAGCCTGGTATTAGAAGAGAGGCCAAGCCATCAAGGAGCTTGCATCTGGCTTCACAGAGACACAGGCTGGAGCCTTGGGCATGGGTAAGGATGTGAGGACCCCAGGAGGCCACCCTGCTGCCTTCTTCCTTGGAGCCATCCTTCTCCCACCTTGGCATCACTGGAACTCTGCCTGCCACTCCTGAGATTCAAGGGTGCTACTCAGTCACCTCACTCTCTTTTGGTTTTCCAAGGAGTTGAGAATCTCAGATGTCACACGCACTGAGATAGCACCATTGGCTGTGAAGTGTGCCCTGAAAGAGCCCCAGTTCCAGGTACCCTGTCCTCTGCCCTCTGCCCTCTCCCTGCCCTCGTGGAGAGGCTGGAGCAACAGCTGAGCAGGGAAGACTTTTGATTTAGCAGACCCACCCCCACAGATCTCTTGCCTCCATCCTGTGAACAGTTTTTCCATAACAGAGCGTTATTCTCATCTTCTCCCCAACATCCTTTGCATCTGAATGAGAATGAAATGCTTCATAAGTATATTTTTAAAAATATTTTTAGTTGTCAATAAACACAATACCTTTATTTTTTTAATTTATTTTTTTATGTGGTGCTGAGGTTCGAACCCAGTGCCTCCCTCACACATGCTAGGCAAGCACTCTGCCACTGAGCCGTAGCCCAGCCCCCATGAGTGTATTTTGAACAGAAATGTGTTCCTGTCTTTCTGATAGTATATGTTTCACAGTTGGCAATGTTTGGGTATACTTCTCAGTCTTTAGACTCAACTGCTTAACAGTCATTGATAAACTTTAATAACCTTTTTAAAGATCATATTACTAACATGCAAGAAGCCCAAGTATCATCTTGCTAAATATAAAACAAACATTGCCAATATAAAATGGCCCTATTATTTTTTTTCTCTGCAGAGAAAAACTTTAAAGGAGAACTGAGGATTTTAAAATAAAATTCTAAAGTCAGACCTCAGGGCCCAGTTTGTGTAGCCTGTGGATTAAAATCAAAGCTGCTTGAATCAGAACAAATAGTGAACAAATATTATTAAGTGCCCACTATGTGTTATGCCTTTGAATCATTTCTCTAGTTTTTCATCCTAGAAAGTTTCCAACATGTGCAAAAGAGAGAGCATAGAATTGTACCATGATTTTCCACATGCACATCACCCACAGTTAGTGGTGGAGACTCATGACCAGTCCTATTTCATTTTTGCATCTAGCTACTTACACTAACACATAATCCCCACTGGTTTTTGTAAGCAAATCTAAGACATATTTCACCTATGTTTCTTATAAGTAAGACCCTTTAGAAAACATTAACAAATATCCAGCCCGCATTCAGATTTCTCTTACTGCTTCATTTTCATGCTTTGTCTTGTGCAAACTAGAGTCAAGCAAGTAACACTTGTGGAACATGCTCTCTGTCTCTCCGCATGCCTGGTGGCTGGGCCTTCCTGTTGTTTGTAATGGCGTTTACCCTTGAAGAAACACTGGCACTTACCCTGCATTCCCTGTACTCCACATTTGGCTAATCACATCTCTTGACATGGTTTTGCTTAACTGTTCATCTCTGGCTCTTTGGTCCCTGTAAACTGGTTGTTAGAATCTAGAGAAGTTGATCCAACTCAGATCCAATGATATATACTCTTGCAAGACTGCTTCACAGGTGCTAAATGTGGTGCTGCAGGTTTGTAATCCCAGCTGAGGCAGGAGGGTTGCAAGTTCAAGGTGAGCCTTGGCAAGTTAGTGAGACTCTGTCTCAAAGTAAAAAAAAAAAAAGGGGGGGAGCTGGGATGTAGCTCAGTGGTAGAGCACTTTCCTTGCATGTATGAGGTCCTGGTTTCTTGTTTGTTTGGTTTTTTATATTTTTTTAGATGTTGATGGACCTTTATTTTATTCATTTATTTCTATGCATTGCTGAGAATGGAACCCAGTGCCTCACACATGCTAGGCAAGTGCTGTATCACTGAGCCACCACCCTAGCCCCAAGGCCCTGGGTTTAATCCCCAGTATAGCAGCAAGAAAAGGGAACAAAGAGAATAGTTCATAGGTGGTGTACATCTGATTATTTTTCTTGGAGACATTAAGATTGATCAGTGCATTAGGTCCCTCTGGACTGATCCATCACTTATAATGTTCCCATGAGCATCTTGCCTTTTGGTTTTAGCAGCTATTGACATTCATGCCTGGCTTTCTTCAGGGACCACAATAGGGTGCCAAACCATCAGTCCTTCCTCTCTTCTGCTGAAACGCTTTTTTAAAAATATATCCTTATTTTGTTTATTTATTTTTATGTGGTGCTGAGAATCAAACCCAGTGTCTCCCATGCACAAGGCAGGCGCTCTGCCACTGTGCCTGAGCCCCAGCCCCTGCTGGAACACTTTTGAAGATGCTTCTCCACGTGAGCTGTTCAGTACCCTAGGGAATGGGTTCTACTGGAGAATTAGGAAAAAATAGCCCTGTTCTTTTCCTTTATTTCCCAGTTTTTAAAACAAGGAGTTTTGACCTCACTAGCCAGATGTTGCTTTTGTCCTTGGGGATCTTCTTTTTAAATGTCATTAGAATGAATGGGTTTTTCCACTGGTGGTGCGGGGTTCCCCCACGGCTACCCTAGGTAGGATGATTTGCTGGGAAGACTGTCAGAGTACAGAGCTCAGGAACTTTCCTCCAGAACCAAATGTTCCTGAGAAGAGTGGCCAGAGGGAATTTACCTCACTGTGCAAAGCGGAAAAGTCAGCAGTGACCCCCTGGACTCTTGCCCATATCCCTACAGAAGCCTCAGATTCCTGTGTCGCCCAGACACCCTGAATATCCCTGCTGTCTGTCTCTGCTTTCTCTTAGTTCCCAACCCCTCACTGTGCCTCTGCCATTCCTCTGAACCCACAGCTTTTTCTCTGAACCATCCTGTCACCTTCCTCTTGTGCAACTAGCTCTCACCCTGAGAGTGATGGTGCCTCTTAGTCCCTCTTCACATGTGACAGGTGTGCATCACTATTCTGGGCACCTTATTGCCAATGACTGCTTCTTCCTTGGAGCCATTGCAGTCCTAGGACAGGAGGTGAGAGAAGTGTCCCTTGCTTCTCATTGTTGCTCCTTCACAAACACTAGCTTTGAATCCTGCCTATCAAAGTCCCACCTGCGTTCTAAGCATCCAGGTCACCATGGGAGGCTCTGTGTTCTCTGTTAGCAATCTGCCTAGGGACCTGTCCCTCCTCCCCACAACCTATTACCCTCATAGTGTTCGCACTTGGTCTTATCTGCAACCCCGCTGCAGTGTCAGGTAGCGGGAGGTGCTGGGGATTGGACCCAGCTCTGAAACAGCCATGTCCCTAGGCTTTTTCTTTTTATTTTGAAGCAGGGGCTTGCTAAATTGCTAGGCTGGCCTTCAACTTGTGGTTGCCCTGCCTCACCCTCCCTAGTAGCTGGGATCACAGGTGTGTGCCACTGCACCCAGCTGCAGTTTCACTTCAAGAAAACCCTCTCAGACTGTGCCTTCCTGTTTTTCTAGCTTATTCCTTGAGTGTCCACGACCAGTTCCAGGTCCCCCACATGTGTGTCCTCATTGCTCAGTGACCAGGCCCTGCCCTGACATTGCTGGTGTGCATGCTCACTATCTCTTCCCTGTCCAGCTCCTTCCACTCACTTACCATTAGCAGAAAGTTTTCCTTCAGCTCTTTACCTGGGGCAGCTTGTTACTACCCTGTTGAACAGGTAAGAAAACTGAAAAATGAAAGTAGGGTTGCCTTCCCACAGTCAGGTAATGAGTGGTGGAGCCAATGATTGAATCCAGACATTCTCTGAAACAGAGCCCATGCTCCCTATATTTTTATTTTTCTGAGTTTATTCTTGGAGAATGTTTGTAGGAATAATAAAAACAAAGTATCATATATTGTTTATTTGAATGCACTGTTGATAATTGTATCTCAATGTGTATTTCTTAGGATCAAAGACATCATAATATCAGAGTAGAATTAACAAAATTGACACATGTAATATTGACAGAGAATGCCCTTGTCCACAGTGCACATTCTTGTTCCATCCAGGGTATCCCACATAGCTCTTGCCTCCTGATCCCCCCCACCAACTCTGGTGCATCCATTTGTCAGTTCAGGCCATCTTCTTCACCAGTATCACAGGGAGAGTGGCATTCCTAGGCCATCACCTGCAGGGCCAGGATTCTGGTCTGTGGAGAAGGTAGCTTTTCAAACCAAGCAGTGAGATTGTGTCCTTGGAATCAAAATACATCATTTGAAAAGTACCAAAGTATTCTTAGTTCTTTTCATTTCTGCTCCTTGTATATTGGTACTGCCAGTGAGATCATTGCCATCTTGATGGCCAGACAGTCCTGGCCTGCCTCCTCCAGGGCCCACGCTGTTAAGTGGCAACTTACCACTGATGCCCTCTGCGTCTCCTGCTGCCTGGGTCGTTCAGCTGCTACTTTGCATCTTAAAGCTCCATCCCTTGCTTGGACTTCATTGGCATGTCCACTGTTGCTATTATCATCTGTAATCATTGCTTCTCCGTGTTCTCACTGCTAAAATCAGAGTGGGACACCTCTCAAATGAGTCGCAAGTGAGTAAATGAGCAAGGTGTGCTGCCTGTGTATTCAAATACCCTCCTCACCAGGGTGTACAAGGTACTCCAGATCTGCGAGTCTCTGTCTCCACTGAGAATGTGGAGTAAAGTGCACATAAAACTCTTTCACAAAATCAGGATCTGCTAGTTTTCTACATTTTTTTCTTTATTGTTGAATATTATCACAAGAATATTGAATGTTCTTGATTCTTGAATTACTATTGGTTTTTATTATTTCTTTTGTTTGGGTTTTGTGGTTTGTAAGCATATTTGTACTGTCAGTGGCTGACTGTGCAGATCAGGAGAGTTTCATTGTGTCTTCCATATCCAGTGCTAACCTTTGCTAAGACAGAAAATTAGATCTTAAAATAGTAGCGTTTATTTTATAAGCTGCAAGTCAGTGCTAGTACAAAGTAAGGTGTGCCAGTAGTGAAATACAAATATTTGCAAATTTGTGTCTATTTTTATAGATGTGCCTTAAAATGTAACAGTTTATCTTTTGTATTGAAATAATTTGTTTCTTTTTTTTCTTTCCTCCTCTGCCTCTTTGTAAAGGAGTCAGTCACTGCCAACATAAAGTTAAGAAAGCTAGGCGCTTTCTCCCTTTGGTCTTCTGTTCCCATGAACCTTCTCCTGCCGGTACTGCACTCTGTTGCATAGGGTCCCTTGCTAACCACAGCACCACAAAGCTAACTCTCTAACTGATGCTTAGAGACCGTCCTCAGCAGCTCCTGGCTTTACTGAATGTCAGTGTGTGGTGTCTGCTGTCCAGAGGTGATAACTGGGGGAGGTTTGCTGTCTCACAATCTTGGAGCTGCTTCTCTTGAGTAATAGACTTTTGTTTGCCTGTTTGCTGGTTTCCAGGTGCATGAAAGGGCAAAAAGTAGCTTTCCTGCCCCCTTTGCTTTCTGAGTGTTTTCCCACAGGGGTGGGCAGGACCAGGTTCCTTGTACTATGGGTCTCCTAACGCAGCATGCACCTGAATGAGGAGGAGCTGCTTAGAATCGCCCGTGTCTGCTTTCTGTGCTCAGGATGCTGCAGAGAAGGGCCAGCTCTGCCGTTGGGAGGGTTTTCTAGGAAAGCAATGATTTTCTTACAATTGTTGAAACAATAATTTCTCCAGAATGTTGGTAATAAAATTTGTTGTTTCATACACATTTAAAGGGGATCCTTACTTGTTCGCAGAGCTTGGAGCACTGTACTCCCTGTGGTTTGCAGTGGGCCTGGCCTAGACTCCCATGTGGTGTTTGAATCCTGCTGGGCACTGCAGTAGGCTTACTCCAGGCGGGTTCCCCTTTATCTTTTAACATACATGTAACGACTGGTTTGTCTTTTATCTAAAAGGACACAAATTCTCCCTGAGAGAAGTAGAAGCATTTTTTAACATGTAATTGTGAGAGGCTTTCGAATTAATTTTGCTTACTATAGTAGAAACTAATTTAAAACTCTGTTACTGTGTAACTTGGTATAACATTTTGTTATCTTAAAACCTGACATAATATCCGTCAGTTCAAGTAACATATGACTACAGTCTTTTGCCTTTTGAATTAGACCTGGGTGGGGTGATTTTGTTACTTTTCTCAAGATTTGATGGACTTGTCATTTTAATAGTGTCTCCCTCTCTTCTCTCCTCTCCCATCTCTCCTTCCCTCTGTTCCCTGCTCCCCCTTTCTTTGCATGCCACCTGGATCTGCAGATGAAATTAGTGGGGACGGTAAAATCTATTTTCACATTTGTGTTACTGCTATGATAATTATTTATGGAAATAAGTACAGTCCAGTATTTAATGAAAGGCAAAATATGGTTTTGATACAACAGAAACAAGGACAAATGGCACAAGAACATGGTCTGCTAAGAGTTGTTCAGGGTGGTGTGTGGAAGGTGTAACTAGTTATTAGCTAATCACATCACAGCAGGAAATTTGAGCTGTATGTTCATAGTGAGTTTTCTAGATTTTTTTAAGTTAAAATTTTAGCATTCTAGAAAATTGTCAATGCAGTATTTCAGCAAAATTAGTCACACTTGAAAACAATAAGTGATAGAGATTCAGACATTCTCTATATATAGCAAGTATGGAGTATGTATTAATGATTCCTAGATCAGAGTGAGGTAGTAGAAAGGAAAGAGTGAAAATGATTTTAGAGTCTTGCAAACTAACAGTAAGGGAAAATACCAGCAATAATGATAATGGTTGTCCCCCCCTCCAAACTGTTGATAGCACTTAATAAGCTCAAAAACTGAAAATCACATTTAGAGTCTTACATTTCTCAGTCTGTGCTGCCTGCATGGAACTTTATGGTCCTTCACACCAAAGAAGTGAGATTTTATAAGCTAAAGCAAAGGGGACAGTGTGTTTTCCTCATGGCTGAGTGAAAGAATGCTCTTGCTCAAGATTCTGCCTCTGCTCCTGTGTTGGGATGGCAGTGTGGGACCCCTACATAGAATGAGCTTCGTGGCCTCGGGGAAAGGCCACGACATGACTCTCATCTGAAAGTGCGTGTTTTTCATAGGATTTGAAGCCAGAAGATCTGAGCTTCCTTTCTAGATCAATCCCTGGTAGTGATAAAGTCAGCAGTTTAGGTCATTGAGAGCTTCCTATGTGCAAGCACCTTACCTGCGTGATTCCTGCTCACAGCAGTCGGGAATATCACTGGGTGGCCCTGTTTGCAGACAAAGAGCCTGCGGATCAGAGAGGAGTAGCTAGGTCTGGGCTCCAGTGTCACCCTTGTCTTCTGCTCCATCCTGTCACCAGGTGACTTGAGTGACCTGAAGCAGATTGTTCATCCCCTGCATCTCCATCAGTAAAAGGGGTCCCAGGGTGGTTATAGGATTACTGTGAAGCATACAGATTTAAATATCTACAGACAAAGGGTTGTTACTATATGTTGACAGAATGCAAACGTTTTCATGTAATTTCCCCACACTAGAACTTTTCTGTACTACGAATTAGCCAAGGCAAGTATACTTAACCCATCTTACAAGTAAATACCCACATCCTAAGGGTTGACTCAGTTGGTATTGGTTGGGGGTCCACAAACTAAGGCCTAACAACCCAGCTGTTCTGGTACTTCCTCTTGAGCTAGCAATGTGTTCACATTTTTTAATGGTTGCACAGAAAATATCAAAAGAAAGCTAGTATTTGTGATATCACATTTATGTAAAAATCCCAGTTTCAGCACCCATAAGTCAAGTTCTGTTGGAACACGGCCCCACACCTGTACTTCCATGGTGTCTTCCCCACTTGCTGACTGTGGTGCAAATGGCCAAGCCGAGTGCTGCCCCCAGAGTGTGTGGCCCGCACAGTCTCACACACTTCCCGCCTGGCCTTGTAGAAAAAGAATGCCAGTCCCTGGCCTAAGTAGTGTGGCTGAATAATACTGCCAAGCAAAGTTGGACTTATCTTGGCTACTAGAAAAGAATTATCTTCTGCTTCATATGTCTGCAGACTTCATGGCACATCTGAGTTATGCCGGTTGGATAGAAGACTGATACTGGTTAGTCCTTGCAAGTTGCCCGTAGCCTGGGCCCTGTGCAGATGTTAGTGGTTGAGAGTGGTGGTGCCTCAGACTTCCTGCCCCTCTTGCTTAGCCCCATGCCTCTGGGAACAGTGGGGAAGCCAGGCAAGGGAGCAGATTGTCAGAATTGCTGCTACCAGGAGACAGGAAAAAGTGTGGAGACAGGTCCCGCTCTCTGCTTCATAACTGAAAAATTTCACAGGTTTTCAGTGCTTGGGAACTTTCTGAGCTCAAAGACTTTTGTGTTTCCTTTTGTTTATAAACCAGGCAATAGTATGCTTTCTCCACAGATGTATCCCTCCCAGACACCAAACCAATCTCCTGATAGCACCTCCAGAGGCATTAGGCTCTTTAAGTGACAGACCATGAACCTTTAATGTCTTTGTGCATGCTGATCAGTTAGTAGTGACTTTCTGTCTCTTTTTAACCTTGCTTTGAAATGACAACCTAGTAATTTCTTCCCTATTTGCTTAACTCTTAGTGTCCTTTTAACAAATTGTTCATTTAATTTATAATTTTGGTAAAATTATGTTATCTAAATTTTAGGATTCTCCTTTTTAAAATGTTTCTATATATTTATTTATCATTCATTTTTTTCTAAGTCAAGGTCTCCCTAGTTTGCCCAGACTGACCTTGAACCCCTGCACTCAAGCACTCCTGCCTCAGTTTCCAAAAGCTGGGAGTTTAAGTATGTGCCACCATGCCCAGCTTTTAATGTTTCTCTTTAAGCCTTTAACTCCTGGGTCAGGCATCTCCCAGGTTCACCACTGAGCCACCAAAGAAGTGAGATTTTATAAGCTAAAGCAAAGGGGTTTTCCTCAGGGCTAAGTGAAAGAATGCTTTTGCTCAAGATTTTGCCTCTGCTCCTGTGTTGGGATGGCAGTGTGGGACCCCTGCTTAGATGAGCCCTCCTGTGAGCATCCTTGGTGTAGCACTCAGCCCTGTGGAGGGAGGAAGTATGTCTATAGGAAGTTGTGGTAGTCTCAAAGTGAAGGGCGTCTGGTTGAAAGGTGATTAAGGACCATGCAGCACTGCAAACTAGGCTCTGCTGCGCCACTAGGCTGAGTACAAGCTACCCCTGAGCAGGGTCCTGAAAAAGCTGCACATCTACGTGCCTTAGCCTTCTGCCTGGGAAATAGGAAGTGACAACTGTGCCCCCAGAGCACTCTGCTGAGGAGTAAGCCACAGTGCAAGAGCCCTTGGACACTGTCACCTACCAAAGCTGACAGTCCCTATCAGAAGTAGAAAGTGCTATCTAACAGATCTTTGACTGTTTCCTTTGTCCTGCATTGTCCCTCTATGATACCATTATTTGGGGGTAGAGGAAACAGTCTAAGGCTGGCCTCCAGTTTATCAGGGCCCATAAGTGTGTAAAAATATCTCTGACTTGGGGATGTGGCTCAGTGGTAGGGTGCTTGCCCAGCAGGCTCAAGGCCCTGAGCACAGCAAAAAGAGAAAAGGTTCTCACCTCAGTGTCTGTCATAGTATCCCATGAACCTAAAAGCCAGGAGAAAAAATATAACCAAATCAATATCAATAATTCTTAGAAAAATATGCCAAGAACTGCCACTTGAAACTCCTACATAGAAACTGCAAAGCTTCACAGTCCTGTGTGCCTGTTGGTGCTTACTCAGCTCCTTAAGAACCGACCCATGTAGTTCACGAAGTAAACATTCTCTGTGCACTTGGTGTCGTAAAGCATACATCTGCCCCAAGTATTGTGGCTAATTCCCAGGGGGCCAGTGAGTTCCCCAGAGATTTCCTGTAGTAGTCTCATCACTCTTCAAAAATTTTCAGAGTTATTTCAAGGGTGGAACCTCTGCTTGAGGTTTGTGAGACAGTCCTCAAAGGTACTTGAGCCACACTAAGACTGACTGGAAGGGTCATCACATAAACCTGCCAGCCCCTCTCAGAAGCTTCACAGGAACAAGACAGCCACAAGAGGAGCAGTTCCTCCTTGGCAGTCTGTGGGTACAGGGCACACCTCAGCTTCATGCTCACCCCCTACAGTCCTCACGACAACCTGGCACGGGCACTGTGCTCTCGCTCTGCACATGAGAGCATACCTGACCCATAGTCAGGAAGCAACTCTCAAGCGATCACATGTGCACTGTGCCTTGTCCCTTGTTCTGGGGATGTGCCACCCACTCAGTCTATCAGTGCACTCATTTTCTTGAGAAGCTGTATCTCCTGAGCACCTGCTCTGAGCTATTCACTGTTTTCCATGCCGAGAACACAGGTAAATAAGATGCACAAAGGCTCTGCTCCAGGGGCACACTGTTCCCAAGAGCCATACAGACCAGTTACAAGGAAAAAAATGTTTAAAGTCAGAGGACAATAAGTCAAGGAATATGATCAAGAACATGGGGATAGGGCAAATTAGTTTGGGGAGAGGTCTCTGAATAGATGGGGCACTTGGCTGAAACCAGAATTGGCTCTGAGCCAAGATGAGCTTTAGCAGGTGGTAGCCTCAGGTGGGCTGTGGCTATTGCTGTGCTTACTAGCCTCATACTCTTCTCCAGGCAGCACATGCCTAGTCTTCCCAGGCTCCCATGGAGTCTGCAGCATCTGCTGAGTCAGACTGAGAATGAGGGCAGCGTTGTAGAGCCTTGAACAGTCGGGGACCAGGCCCCTGGGGAAGGACAGTAGACGTGGGAGTCTGAGCAGCTCCCCCAATACCCGCCCCACCGGGGCCAGCCAGAGGCACATACCATTCTGCATGAAAGAAGGCAGGGAGGGACCTGGGGCTGCTGTCTGTGGAAAGGCAGCCTTGGTGGCGTTCATTTTCTGGGGGCATTGTCAGGAAGTTGAGCCTGCTAAATTACAGGATGAAAAGAGACAGTGATGAGCAGGTACTCATCTGGGGCTTGTGTTGCCTCTATCATCTCGGCTCTTGCAGTAGATTCTTCCCCTCCTAGTCCTGATTGTTACAGGTACCTGAGCAGTTCCCTCTGCAGCTCCAGATCTTTTCCCACAAAGTCTTTTGATAAACCATCTTACACAGGAGCAAGGCTGCAGGCCTACAGTTTGCCAGTTTACTGTTCTTCATATTCTCTTGAGAACAGGAGAAGGAGGAGAAAAGATGGGCCAGACCTGGTGGTGCACGCCTGTCATCCCAGCAATTCGGGAGGCTGAGGCAGTTCAAGGCCAGCTTAGGCAATTTAGCAGGACTCTGTCTCAAAATAAAAATAATCAAAGGGCTCAGGTGTAGCACCAGTGTTAGAGGCTTGTCTAGCATGTGTGAGGCCCTGGGTTTCAAGCCAGCACTGCCATAAAAGGGGAGAAATGAGTGTTGATGGGGGAGAAATATGGAAATGAAAGAATAGAAGGTTTGGAATAGATTAAATTTTTTTTCTTGAATCCCCAAAGTAGCATTACTTAATAAACATAAAAGAATAATACATAATATTCACCTCTCCATAATCGTTTACATATGATAAATGTCTAAAAGAAAATTGATTTATTAACATTACACTCTGCCAGCCAGAATTTTCATAGTCATTTTAATGATGATACACATTGAGAACTAAATTCTTCCAGTTGCAGGCTCCAGCTCAGCTTTCATGGTTCTGCAGCTGAGTGAAGTATTGAGGGCAGCACAGGCAGCAGGAGGTGCTGGCTTCTCAGGCCCTACAGTCATCCCTCAGGTCTCTTTCGAGAGAACTTAGTGGGGCTGGGCTGTGGCTCAGTGTTAGAGTACTTACCTAGCATGTTTGAGGCCCTGGGTTCGATCCTTAGCACCACATAAAAATAAATGTATTGTGTTTATCTACAATTTTAAAAAAATGTAGAGCTTAGTGTCCCTCCAGGAGGGACACTAAAAACAGCAAAGGGTTCTGTTTTTCCAAAAGGAGGAGAGTAATGTGTTTTAGCACAGTACTGTTGGAGTGATGGCTATCCCCTAGATGAGTGCTTTGAAATGTCCCCATTAGTGCAGTGGTAGGTTTTTAAAATCCTGCTTTATAGGAAGGAGTCGGTGGAAACATTGGAACTCCTTGACTTTGTCTCAAAAAATAACTCATTTTAACATATTTCCTTCCTTCCCTTTGTCTCAAAAAATAACTCATTTTAACATATTTCCTTCCTTCCTTCCTTTTTTCTTTCTTTCTTTTTTTTTTTTTCCTCTTTTGATACTCGGAGTGAATCCAGGGGTGCTTAATCACTGAGCCACATCCCCAGCCCCTCTCTGTATTTTATTTAGAGATAGAGTCTCACTGATTTACTTAGAGCTTCACCAAGTTGCTGAAACTGGCTTTGAACTTGCTATCCTCCTGCCTCAGCTTCTTGAGTCTCTGGGATTACAGGTGTGCATCACCACATCTGGCTCTTTTAGCTGTATTTATTTTTATTTTTAAATATTTTTTTAGTTATACATGGAGACACAATATCTTTGTTTTTTTTTTAATGTGGTACTGAGGATCAAACACAGTGCCTTACATATGTGAGGCAAGCGCTCTACCACTGAGCCATAACCCCAGCCGTCTTTTAGCTTTTTGACATTGACATACTTCTTGAAATATGTGAGCGCAAAAGCTACAGAAGATAAATCCCTGCGTTTTTCAATCCGGAACAAATGAAATAAGTCAGCCCAGTTCCCCCCACAAAACTCAGGCTAGCATTTATTCCCTCAAAGAAAAGTTTCAGAATATGCTGTTGAGTCTTGTCATTAATAAAATCAAAACTTCCTGGTCTCTGGAGGGGCCAGTCTTATTTGGGAGACTCCAGTAGCCAGAAGCATGGTTCTAAGCATGTACATGGTATGTAGAGGGAAGTTCAGCAGCCAGCACAGGTTGGTTGATTTGGATCATTGATCAATCATCTCTTGTCTTTTTTTTTTTTTTTTTTTTAAACAAGGGCTTTCTGTGTTAGCCTGTTTGCTGTCTGAGAAACAAGTCTGTATTATTAACAGTGACAGTGATGTCACTTTTATTTCCATAAATGACTCATTTGTGAGCAAAATTTGAGTATTTTAAGAATATTTCAGCATGGTAGAGGGTGTAGACAGATCGTTTTGCCTTTTTAAATTGTATCAAAGGCCAAGAGGTCAAGTCTTTAACTTCTGCCAACATATCTGTTTTCCTTTTGCACAGAGACAGACGACTATGCCGAGATAATCGATGAAGAAGATACTTACACCATGCCCTCAAGTAAGTGCTCTTCTCTCTGTATTTGCTGAGGTTGACAGATAGTGCCTCATGGTTATAGGGTATATAACCTATAGGTGCCTATAGGTTTTAGGTTATTTATTGTCCTTTGAAAACTTTATTGTGTGCTTAACAGAAGTGTTCTTTTCAACCTTACAAATTCTATATATGCACTCCTATAAGACCAGAAGCCTAAAATGAAATAATTAATGTTGTTTAGATAGAGTATTTTTGTAGTCTTGTTTTCTTGCTGTTTAGCAACATTTATTAGAGTACTTACTCTCTGTAGATAATTAGTATTCTTTAAAGGTTTAGTACACACATATATATTTCCCCTTGAAATCATGCCTTGCTGTGTGTGGTTGACTGAGCAGTGCCAGCAGCTTCCAGCCTTTAGTCCATACCCTCTGTGGTGTCTATGTGGGACACGGAACCCCTGGATGAGCTCCTGCCACCTGGAAGTGGCAAGGTGCTCTCCTCTTTGTCTGTACAGAGGGGAATCTGTAGATGCCCCAGCTCTTGCCTTGGAGAATATTGTCCCCAGCTCTTGAATTGGATAAGTCCTTGAAATTTCATGTTTGTAAAAAACAAGGGAAAAAAATTTAAAATTTAATCCCACCTCTTAAGGCAGCCTCAGCAGCTTTACCTGAAATCCAAATGCTCCAATATCAGTAGAACTAAGTATTTTAATTTCTTTATCCTGTTTTGTAAATATTGTTTAAAGTATTCTCATTTGAGTTGTATATGCAATGAGGAAACATTACAAAAATAAAGAGAAATAAGTAGGCCTCTAAGGCAGGTATTTTCCTGGGCAGGCCACACTGGCCTGCCAAAAGTCACCAGTCACAACAGCCATGGTGGCCTACACCTGAAATCCCAGTGACCCTGGAGGCTAAAGTAGGAGGGTCACAAGTTCAAGGCCAGCCTCCACAGGGGCGGGGTGGGGGTGAGATTTAGTACCTCTGGGTTCAATCCCCAGTATGGAGGGTGGGGGGTTGTTTTATCAGAGTAATTAAAACCAAGGCAAGAGCTGAAAATTAGTGTATATATTTTAACAGCCAATGGCAATTTGGGAAAATGTTTTTTTAAGATTAAGGATAGTGTTTTGATTGACCATTTAGTCATTTGTACATTCCTACAGAGAATTCACATTTATATATATAATTTATTTACTTATTATTTATAGTTTAACAGTAAATTCCTAACATGGCTACCTTTTACCCAAACCTCACAAAAAATGAATTGAAAAATGGGAATTTATGAGATAGAGATTTAAAGACATTACGTTAAAAACATCAAGGTAACTCAGAGATATAAAGTTTTTACTTGTTTAGATCTCTTTTTTTTATTCATAGTTGAGTTTAAAATAATGAAGTGAATATTATTGAAATATACTCTCCAAGTTTTTATTGTTAACCTAATTGCTATTAGTTATTTCTAAGCAAGGTCTTCAATTTTTTTCTCTCTTAATTGCAATACAGAAAACTATGGAATAGATGAAGGTAACAGGATTCCTTTGAAATAACTGCATTTGCTTGCAATTGCAACCGTGGAATGATACGGGACATTTCAGTTTTCAGTTAACTTATTTTAAACTATTTATCATTGGTTTACTCATTCTGTTAAATCAATGGAATTACTAGCTAAATTGATTTTAAAGAGGAAAACAACTATCTAAAATGTTGGCTCAATGTTTATATACAATTGATTTATACAATTTGATCTCCCAGGGGAAGGTCTTAAGACATTTGGCTATTGATTTGTTCTATTAGTGATTACACTAATGGAATATATACAGCCCTGATTTGGATGAATTTCTTATGGGAAATAAATCAAAGGACCAAGTGAGTAATTGAATTGAAATTCAATCTATTCTGTTCCTAGAGGGTGTTTTCTTTTTGTGTGCCTCAACAGCCTGCCAAGACACTGATCTTATATAACTCATATTTAAGGCACATACTCTCAAGTTTATGCTGATATATTCAGCCTTGATTCCATGTCATCTGATTTTGAAATTGTTTTTTAGAAACTACCTCTTTAAACTCTCTTAGCTCCGTGATAATCTATAGATAAGACTATAATGAAGTGGAAAGCTCTTAAACTTTCAAAGCATAAAGTTTAACAATTTTATAGTGCCCCTGTGTTTATAAACTTTAGTTATTTGCAAAATAATTGCTTTAAATAATTGTGTTTTTCTAGACTTCCTACATTAATACCTAAACTAATAGCTCTTATTAATGAAACGTACACTGTAATACTTAGAGCAATTATTTAGGGAACTATGAAACAGATAACAAATAAATCAGATACTTAAAGACTCCTAGGTTGGAAAAAAATCTGCCTTTAATAAAACTCATTTTTATATACATCCAATACCATAACTGAATAGAAGTTCTTTTTAAAGTATTGTTTAAGAGAATTCCACTCAGTTGAAAGCACCTCTGTATATCCATGTGCCACAGATGAAGTTTCTGCTCATGATGAAACTATGTGCCAAGTGTTGTGTCTACATTTAAAGTATTGCACCTAATTACATATTGACACAGGTCATGTTTTACAGCTAGGGACTATGAGATTCAAAGAGAAAGAATAGAACTCGGACGCTGTATTGGAGAAGGCCAGTTTGGAGATGTGCATCAAGGCGTGTACATGAGTCCAGTAAGTCCCTTACGACCCCCCAAAATATGTGCTAATTTTGACTGTCAAGTGTAAATCACCTCTTTGTCTTCAGAAGTCCCTGGTTCCTCTGGATGTTCACATTGTCTTTCTTGAAGCTCATTGCCCTGCTGTTGCCCTTCCTTCCATGTCTGCCCATTTGTTAAACTCACTACACACACACACACACACACACACACCCACACCCACCAGGGAATGGTACTTTCATAACCAAAAACTTGTAGACTTTTTTTTTTTTTTAACTCTATGCATATTTATCTTCCTTATTCTCCTTACTCTACTTTTGAGACAAAACACAGTAGAAGAGCATTGGATCTAAACTTGGTGAAAAGGCCTGAACTTAGGCCTGGCTCTAATGCCCATGTGGCAAGAGGACTCCAGTTACTAACCCAGGTGAACTCCAGCTTCCTCCCACCCCTATGGTTCCTGACACAGATGCATTGCAAAGTTTCAGGCTCAATGTCTCATCAGGGTCACAGAGCTAATGGTGGACTTTAAAATAAGTCGATTTTAGCTGCAAAAATAATAGAGAATTTTTTTTATATTCTCAGTGTAGTGTTTACTTAATATTTATTGAATGAATCCTAGCCCCAGAAAAACACCAGGACTCCCAAGATGTCAAAGATGTTTCTGTGTTGCAGCAGAAGCGTGTAAAAGCATACAGATGACGCTGGGCAGGAGACGCTGGTGGAAGGGGGCTGGGACCCATGGTACAGGGTAGGACTTTGTGAGATGATCCCATGGCCGTTTTCAAACCTGTCCCTGCTATGTGGAGAGTGGGTGGTAGTGAGGCAGCAACATCTGCTCCCCTGAGGTGCTGGTGGTGCAAGTAGGTGCAGTGAGCCCTGCTCCTTGCTTAGAGGATCCCGTGGGCATGGAACAGAAGAGTCACAATAGCTCAGGCTGTCTGCCTTAAGCATCTGTATGAGTCCTTAAGTGAGATGGAGGAGACTGTGGAAGACACAGCTCTGACAGTGTTCTCCAGAGAGGCAGAACCAATGGGATCTGAGCCACAAGAGACTTATCGTAAACAGTTGATTCACACAGTCATGGGAGCCCATGAGTCCTGTGATCTGCACTCGGCAAGCCAGAGATATAAGACGGCCAGTGGTGTGGTCCAGTCAAGACCCAAAGGCTGAGAGAGTAGAGGGCAGTCCAGATCTGAAAACAGGAAATGGACCAGTGTCCCAGCCTGGCAGCTACCAGGCAGCATCTCTTCCTCCTGGAGGGTCCATGTCACTGAGGGCAGTTTACTTTAGGTAGCTTGCTGACTTGCATGTTAGACTCACAGAAATGTCTGGAATAATGTTGGACCAGATATCTGGACACCTTATGGCCCGGTCAAATGGCCACATGAGGTTCACCCTCATCGTATAGCACAGCGTTTCCACCTCCAAAGGAAACAGGGAGTAGGTGGGCTCAGTGTTGAATCTGGGCCAAGAGGGAGGTGGAACTGGGTGCTACTCTGAGGCCAACCTGTACTTGAGTTCCTCACACAGGTAAGTTTGTTTATATAGAGGTGAGCTGGGACCAAATCCCAGTGCCCTGGCACTGACAGGGCAAGAGGTCTCTCACAAGCTACAACCCCAGCCCAGTAGCTTGCTCTTGAGAGGAAGCTAGAATAAGACCTTGGAATGAGTGACAGCGCCATGTTGGCTGGGGACTGACTCAAAATGGGTATTGTGTTACCAAGCTGTTGCCACCACCTCCTGCATATCACAACTACAAATTATCTAATTTTCCCCTTTCACTGTTTGGGGGGGGGGGCAGTGTTTGGTTTTGGTTTTTTGTTTGTTTGTTTTGGGAACTGGATTTGAATCCCTAGGGAATTTTTACTACTGAACTACATCCTGCCCAGCACTTTTTATCTTTTATTTTTGAATCAGGGTCTCACTAAATTGTTCAGGCCTTACCCTCCGGTGGCACTGGGATTACAGGCATGCACCACAAAAACTCTGCTTACCCTAATTCACTGTCAATGAAGGGCCCAAAGAACCTACCTCTGCTGGCAGCATGACCATGGACAGCCTCCATGCCTCCAGGCTCCATTGACTCACCTACAGGATCCCTGTCCTGGGTGCCATCTGTCACTTGCTTTAAGAGTTAGATAACATCCATCAACCCCAAAGAACCTTCTTATATAAAGCCAGGACATGCAAGAGCCATGGAGAAGCTAGACGGGGAGAAGAGAGGTGCAGGGAGTAAGGAGGACTCTGGACAGCATCGCCCCGACCCCCACCCCCACCCCACCCCGGGTGTCTCTGGCTGATGCAGCTGCATTTCCCCAGTAGGCTCTGGAGGATTCCCAGAAAGGATGGAGACGTGATTCAGCATTGCCAAACCTTCACAAATACCCCAGCTCCTCTTTGGTCCCCTCCCCTATTCCCTTCCTCCCCTTTTCTGCCTCTTTAACAGAATGTGAGGCACTTTGCTAAAGTACCTGTGTGAAGTGAGGTAAACAGGTGTTCTGGCAAAGGAGCCTCAAGCCCAGCGTGAGATGAGCACACTCAGATGCTGTCCAGACTCTTGATTTGTTGCAAGTGGCAGGTCATTTCTGGTATCATGTTTCTTGCATTTCTTAAGTTCTATCTTTTAATCTTGAAGAAAAGACAAACTTTTTGGCTCCTAGGAAAACACATTTTCTTGTTTTTTTCCTACCCTGTGGTCACACCTTCCTGTTTCCTTTGCTATTTTCTCTTCTACCTAACTTCTCATTTTTTGTTTGTTTGTTTGTTTTTGTTTTGTTTTGTTTTTGTTACCAGGAATTGAGCCCAGAGTGCTTAACAATGAACCACATTCCCAGCCCATTTTATGTTTTATTTAGAGACAGGACCTCGCTAAGTTGCTGAGGCTGGCCTTAAACTCGAATTCCTCCTGCCTCAGCCTTCCCAATCTCTGGGGTTACAGGCATGCACCACTGGCCTGGCACTTGTTCAGTTTGTAGAGCTTGGACCCGTGTCCCCATGATGACTATAGTCCCATGAACTGAGCTACTTCCAGATGCCTGTCTCCAGCCAGGCTTCCACCTGAACTCCATTGCACCTGGGTGCCTTGGTATCTTACTGACGTCTCAAGCTCATCACAGCCAAAGCTGAATTTTTGGTCTTCCCTTTCCATCTTGCGTATTTCTCTGGCCAAAAACAAGAGCTTCCCTCTGTGTTACTGCATCCACCCAGAGCCAGCTTTGTCCTGCCTTCAGAGCCCTTCCAGAGGTTCAGCCCTCTATGTTCCTCCATTGCGGCCACATTTACCCAAGCCACTATCATCTGTCCCCCAACCCTTTGGCTTACTGTGACCTCCACGTATGGGATTCCTGTGCCTAAGTTTGCTTCCCAGCAGCCATTCCTCAGCAGCTCAGCCAGAGTGCTCCTTCCTCTGCCCACACCCTGCCCTGGCTCCCCGTCTCACTCAGTGAAAACCACTGCTCCCTGTTGGCCTGGGAGGCCCCCTCTAATCGGGTCTCCACTCAGGCCCAGCTCCAGCCTCACGCCCAGGTGGGTCTCTTGAGTTTGCTATGTGCACCCAGCCTCTGCCAGGTGTAACTTCCTGCCCTTCGAGGCTGGCACCTCGCTTCCTTCTGGTCTTCACTCTCCTCCCATCTGCCCCAGGAGCCTCCTCCTGCATAGCCACCACAACACCTCCATGTCCTCACTCCCCTTTGGCAAATGACGTGCTGTTTCCGGTCAGTTCTTCCCTGGGAGGTAAGCTGGATAAGAGCAGGGATCACTGCCTCTGCTGTCCACAGGCACCTCTTGCCTAGAACAGCACCTGCTGCTGGAGAAACTCCAAACACGTTGAAGAGTGAATCGTCTTTAGCGGCTCATGTGTGTCCATTTAGCTCAGAGGATTCTGCACAGCATTTTTGTTTTAAGTATTTCTCTCATTCTTTAAGATCCTGTGATGCCAATTCTGTGTGGTCCAGATCCACATAGTTGCAAAACAACAACTTTTCATGAATTTACCTGTTGATAGAGAACTTTCCTACATGTTATGTGATTCTGTGATCTCCCTAACACAGGAGAATCCAGCTTTGGCTGTCGCAATTAAAACATGTAAAAACTGTACTTCGGACAGCGTGAGAGAGAAATTCCTCCAAGAAGCCTGTAAGTGTCTAGAAATTTCTGTGTAACTTCATTTGACTTTCTATCTGTGAACTCTAAGAAGTAAGGAAAAATATGTTGTAACTTTTATGAGATAACTATGTTTACTATTTTGCTTTACAAATTAATATCTGGATTTGAAGAGGTACATATCTGCAGATTTTCCCCAGTAAACATGGTGTTTTACATGTCAGGGTAGAAGATACACTTTCCCTTTGTGCCTTGGTACAGGACACTCCTGTGCCCTCAGCTCTTTTTGGTTAATATTTTAGTAATTACATCAGAGGAGACACAAAGTCTTTAATTATATGTGAAGATCGCACCAAAAGCGATAGTTACTAACAGTAAATTGAAAATAAGTGTAAATACATTTTGTACTTAAATGTTCATTTAAAGATGACAGAGTATTCACACAGTGACCTCAATCTGACAAGAGTAAATTTAATGATACACTTGGAATTTTGTACTGGGCATTTGTATGTTAAACAAAACCAAAGCTGCCAGGACTTATTCTTGAAATATGTGGAAAATTTGGTAGTTGAAGGTGGGGGTATCCACCAGGGATTGAGTCATATTGTGTGAAGGTGAGGCAACTTGGCAAGAAACTCTGGGTGTGTCAACAGGACCTGCTGTATCCATGGGCAGCCCAACTCCAGGCATGCCTGCCTCTGGGCCTTGTGGCTCCACACTTATGCCAATCGGATGATGGCTTGAGAATGTCCTGAGAGATGCTTGCCAGCTGGTCTGGAATGCAGCCTCCGGGTTTTGCAGGGACTGTTCCTTGAACATGGTTGTATCATTTCCCTAACCAGAGACAGGAAAAAAGGAACAGAAAGCACTGGAGTCAATAGGGAACCAACCAGATGTCACAGCTGGTTCAAGAGAATTCCCAAAACCCTGTGTCTATAGAGAGTAAGAACCTCTGAGGTGATTTTTTTTTAAATACATGCAGATTTAATTTTACTTCCCCCACAGAACTGAGTTGCATTTTTATGGACAAGAATTTTGTACATTCTTACCAGTTCCTACAACTTAGGAATTGTAAAATACATGAAGGAACTGCATAAAATACTCACTAGTATATGGGGGCCCATTCCTGACAACATTCAGACACCAGTTGTTTCATAACATGTTGGTAATATTAAAGGAAAATTACTGCTGCGATTATCATAATGTCTTTACTTAGCCTCAAAATATCTTGGACTTTATTTATTTATTTATTTATTATTTTAATAGTCTGTGAAATCCAAGTGTTTTAATTGCCACTGGACTAGGTCACCTTGAAGTTACTTTGAGTTGTTTTGCAATCGTGTAGTTCTGTGCAGATCATCTGTCTTGCTAATCCTAGCACACAGTGCAAGTGACTTTTAGAAATTATGAACGAGCACTTGCCCACGAGTTGGTTTACCTTTGTGTGTGTGTAGGCTCTGGTGGTCATCTTGGCCCAGGCAGGTGGACAGACCTTAGGGGCTGCAGTAGAGCAGCACAGCACCAGAACTAGAGCAGGTTAGTTGACCCGAAGGCCCTCACAGCTGTCTGTCCAGGACATGCCTTCCTTAGAGCCATGAGAGCAGCTAGTCACATGCAAGGGTCAGACCACAATGCTGGATGCAGCAACCCCTGTGTACCAACTAGAAATCCCTGTGACAGCCCCACAGGCATGGCTTCAGGCCTTGCAAGAAGCATGCCCAGTCAGCAAGGTCTCCACACAGACAGTGGCTTCCCAGTCCTCGTTGCTCTCCTCCCAGTGTACCAGTCAGGTTGCTTTTACCAGGAGCATGTTGCCCAACTAAGTGAAGTGCACGTTCCCACTTTATCAGATGTCCAGAGAAAAACCTGGGAAGTAAGCCTATGTCAGCTTTGTCCTAGAGGAAAAGAATGGGTTTTCTTGGCCATTTATCCATTTCTGTTCTCCCATGGCACAAATTTGCCGCAGTGAGTATCTTATGCCACAGATACACAAGCACAGATGCTGAGAGCCATAGCCGAGTAGGAATGAAGCATGGCATTTTTGGTTGAAAGGTGACGCCAGCAAGCCATTGAGATGACAATGGTTATGTTAAGATGTGTATTCAATTGGACATTAGACCCCTGCTGTCTGCCTCAGCCTGCTACTTTGGAGCTCTCCTGGGGACTCCCGGAGAGTTCCCATTGGTTGGGGAAGTGCGGTAGGAGGGATTTCCGGAGGAGGGATTTCCGGTTGGTGTGGGGTCCTGGGAGAAGGCTGCGTGCATGGCGTTCACAGGAGTTTTGGAAATAAAGTTTGTTCCTGCTTGAGTGGCTCGTGGTTTTGTGCCCAGCCAGACTGCGGCACACAGAAGCACATGCCAGTGCACGCCCACTCAGAAGCAGGAGCACCCTGTGACATTGAGCTCTGAGTTCCCACACCGTTAGTATTTGCCTTCAGTGGACTAGTCTTCAAGAAAAATTAAAGTTTTCAAAAGAATAACTGTAGACAACAACTTTTTTCCTTAGTAACAATGCGTCAGTTTGACCATCCTCACATTGTGAAGTTGATTGGCGTCATCACAGAGAACCCCGTGTGGATAATCATGGAGCTGTGCACACTGGGAGAGGTATGGTGAGCTCTGTGCCTGCCTGGGCTGGCTGCTCAGTAGTCTGCTGCTTCACAGTCAGCCAGCAATTTGGGCATGACATCCTTTGCTTCTGAAAAGGGGAGTCGAGAGATTACATCCTAGATTTTCAGGAGAGTTCTCATACAGGATCACGTGTGGTTTCCGTCCAGAGAATGTTAGTGTGGGTATCTTCATCACTGAGCCAGGCACAATGGCACACGCCATACTCCCAGCTACTCAGGACGCTGAGGTGGGCCAATCTCTTGAGTCCAAGAGTTCCAGGTCAGCCTGGGCAATGTAGGGAGATTCTGTCTCAAGAAAAAAAGAAACTTTGCAACTAAATTCCCAGATAATCCTGGCAGCTGTTGCATCCAGATATTTTATCAGAACTGGTAACAACACACAACCAAAGGGTTCTTTTTCTCTCTGTTGCTATTGCCTGAAGAACTAGCCCAATGATTTGAAGATGGAAGAAACATTGTTAATAGAGCTTGGGTAAATTAATGCTGAATTTAGGTAAATCCAAAGTGTCAAGAGAATTCACTTTGAGTTGAGAATTCACAAAGTGTTGAGAATTCACTTTGCAGTGTCTTTTAGACCAGCTGCCATTAGTCACAGTTTCTTTGAAAAATGTGAGTAACAAAAGTGTCAGCAGCCCTCTTTGACGTTCTCCAGGTTACTGAAACCTTAGAGCACCTGGAAACTTGCTGGAAACACAAGCTCTCAAGCCCTACCCCAGCTGCTGAGTCTGGCCAGGCTGGAGCACTGTTTCTATCAGCTCAGCCCATCTTCTTCCTCTGCCTGTGCTTCCAAGACAAATGGAGTGTTTGTATAGATTCTCCCCCCTGTTTTTTTTTCTGCTTTGGCTTTTGGAGAGTTTGTTCATTTTTCTGACTTAAGAGCCTCTTGCTAAATATTTGTCTTTTATTTGCCAATTTTCTAGAGTATTAATAAAGCTGTGTGCCTTTCTTTCCCATGTTAGTATGTAGCTGAATTACTCTGTCAGTCTAGTCTTGAGACCAGTGAGCCCCTGGGGTGAGCACCCAACACCTGACCACTGCACCCTTACCATCCCGTCCTCCCCACTGCATGGCACACCCGCCTGGGCCACACTGAGTTTTGCAGTGGCGGTGAATAAGCTGTGTTTGTATGTTAGGTTCATTTGAACAGTAGCTAGATCTTTGGGGTCCCTGTTGTTATTAGCAGTTCTTTATTTTGTGATTCTATTATTGTTTTGAAGCTTGTCTTCTATAATTTTTTTGGAATTCATATATAGGCATAAAGATTCTAATTTTACAATAGGATTGAAATAATGATTAACTACAATTTCTGAGTTAAAATGTTTCATTCATTACTTTTTTTGTATAAGGGGAAAAGTGAAGCCATTTCATAGTATTCATATGTGTTTGGAACGTTGGTGCAATGCTGTTGAGTGTAGGTTTTATGCTGCTGAGTTTTATTCTCTCTCTTTTTTACCTTGCTGTTGTTCCCAAAGCTGAGGTCATTTTTGCAAGTAAGGAAATACAGCTTGGATCTGGCATCTCTGATCTTATATGCCTATCAGCTCAGTACCGCACTGGCATATCTGGAGAGCAAAAGATTTGTACACAGGTGAGACACAATCCTGAAGCTACCAAGTGCCTTGAGTGGGTGGAACTGCAGGCCAAGTATGGGGAGGAGCCATGCTCCATGTGCCCCAGAACCTTTCATACCTCTCAGATCCGTTGCATAGCCTGTTGGGTTGTGTCCTACAGAGGGAAGTGCCTGGCTTGGCAACACATGGTGAAAGGCTTTTCTTGGATGCTTTCAGGACATTTATTCCTTCCACACATATAGTCAAGAATGTGTACTTGACACGAAGCAGGGGATATGTGGAAAGAGTCCCCGAAATAATTAACTCCATTAATTATTATTATTATCCAGATGTCAGCGTTACCCATGACATCTGTTGCCCTTCTCTGGAATTTCTGTTTATAATCTGTGGCTCCAGTTTGATTACCAGTGAAAGTCCTTAAGAACTATCTGCCAAGGGTCACACCAGTTACTGTGTTGTTGTCCAGCTTTGAAACAAGCTGTATCCACAAAAGCACTCAAAAGTCTTGTGCTCAGAAGATGACTTTTACTTGATTTAATAAGATCTCTTTAGTACTGGTGAAGTTACAGACCCCCGTTTGAGCATGTCTGTCAGTTATTGCAGATAATGATAGAATTTTATGAAAAGTTAATAAGCATTTTCATCATTTGAGAATGTTTTTCCATTATTTAAGATAGCTATCAGCATATTCATTAGTAAATATCTACCAAAAGGAATACATGTGAAGTAAAATCATCATCTTTAGCTTATAACAAATCTATTTGCATTATCTATAAGCTGTCTTTCACAGTGTACCTATGAAAATATGTTCATATAGTATAGATGAGTTTATAGGTTTGTTTGCATTGTGTTAAAATTTATTGTCCCAAATTCTTCCTTGTCAGGGACATTGCTGCTCGAAATGTCCTGGTATCCTCAAATGATTGTGTAAAATTAGGAGACTTCGGATTATCTCGGTACATGGAAGACAGTACTTACTACAAAGGTAAGAAACTAAAGCAATAACTAAAAATAAGCTGCAAATCTTTAATGTATTTATATTTCTTTAAAAAGGTATTTTCCAGGGGCTGGGGTTGTGGCTCAGTGGTAGAGCGCTTGCCTAGCATGTGTGAGGCACTAGGTTCGGTTCTCAGCACGACATATAAATAAATAAAATAAAGATCCATTGACAATTACACAATATTTTAAAAATAAATAAATAAGAAGGTATTTTCCAGTGTGCTTTCCTTGGGCTTCAGATGGATTTGGTGGAGGAAGGAAGGATGGCCCTGTCCATAAACAGTGCTAGAGGAGAAGGATGTCCAGAGTGATCCAAAATGGATCATGGGCTTATAAAACATAAAACCATAGAACCTTAGAAGAAAAATATAAATCTAGAGAATCCTTTAACTTGATACCAAAAGGAAGAAAAATTGATAAATTGGACCACATTAGAATTTGTAATTTTTATTCTGCCGAAGACTGTTAAGAGAATGAAAAGTCAAAGTACAGGGTAGGAGAACGTATTTACCAAACACACAGGAGGAACTTCCTTAGCAGGAAGATAGATGAAGAAGGTACTTGGGAGATGAACAAAAGAAAGGAAGACCTTCGCTGAAGAGAACATAAGGTGGCAAATGAACCTTGACCTTGTTCAGTATCTTTAACCATCAGGAAAATGCAGATTAAGACCAGAGGGAGAGAACACTGCATATCGTCAGAATCATTACAACAAATACTGCCCATACCTGGTGGTAGCGATTCAGAGAAGCTCAGCCACTAATAAGGTCCTCAGGGGGATGTAGAACATTAGAGCCACGCAGGAGCGTGTGCAGGCCTTCAGTGAATAAAACTGTGACCATCATTCAGCACTGTGGTTGGACTCCTGGGCACTGATCCCAGAGAAGTGAAGACTTAGCACATGCACTCGTGTTACTGCATTTTTATTTGTATTGGCCCAAAATTTCAATCCAGTTGGCTCAGTGGTAGAGTGCTTGGCTAGCATGCGAGGCCCGGGTTCTTCGGCAACAGACAGATAGCTTCCTGACAACTCTCTTCCACACCCTTTCTGTGTTCTGTGCCTGTGACTACTAACCTATGATCTTTTGATATTTGAGAAAAAAGTTTGTTTTTGTTATTTAGTCATTTAACTTTTTAAAAAAATCAGTTTTTTAAATTTTGAACTATATCTCATTTAGCTCAAATATTAACTAGTCCAAGTCCTAGAATTCCAATAAAGAGCTAAATTCTAAATTAATACAAATACCAAAATTTCACATCCTTTAACAGCATTTAAAATGGGCAGTTGGGGAGCTGGGGTTGTGGCTCAGTGGTAGAGAACTTGCCTGGCACATGTGAGGCACTGGGTTCAATCCTCAGCACCACATGAAAAATAAATTGATTAATTAAACAAAGGTATTGTGTCCATCTACAATTTCAAAACTACTTTAAAAAATAAAAATGAGCAGTTGGTAATTCATGCAGATATCACCTCAGAATGATCAATGAGTGTAGATATTTTTGGATAATGGAAAAAGAACCCCTAAGTATTAAGACTTCTACAAACTACTCCTTTTTCTCAGGGTTCTAAGGATCCAAAGGCCCCTGCGTAGGCCCTTGGTGTCTGTGCCTGTTCCTGGTCACCATCCACCCTCCCACTCCTCCCAACCCTGGTCTGTCTCTGCTCACTCCATGCCATGTTTGAGGTACCTGTTCCCTCCTTGTAGCCTGTCTCCTTTGGCTCCTCTGGAAGCCCAGCAGCTGAAGGATGGTCCTGGATGGTGTACCTTGCCTGCAGGAGGGAAGCTTCCTGGCCTCTCCCAGGGTTGATCTGGGCTGTCCCAGAGCCTTTAGCTTCAGGCCCCTCACTCTTCACATGCAAATGGAGGATAGAGGCCATATTTGTGTATTTACTTATTTGCTATAATTTGTAACCCATAAGACTTGTACGCAAGGTGCTTTTGTAGTCATTCAAAGACATGCATGGAGCAGCAAACATTTCAAGTCTCCCCAGTAGGCACATTGGCATTCTCCCTCCTATCTATCCAGAAGTCTGGGTCCATAGGGCGCGCTGCAGAACCGAGCCACCTGTTAGTGGGGCAGCCTCCAGAAGGTCTCCTGACGAGTAGTCTTAGGGCTTCAGGTTGTGATCTTTGTGAGACATCACATATGTGTGGAGTACTGGCCCCATATGCATGGCCACGAGAGTGAAGTGTGCGGTAAGCACTAGCAGGACCCACCCGTCTTACACGTGTGGGTGTGTCCTGGTGAGCATCGAAGCCCTGCCACTCACTCTCCTCCCTGCCCCTGCCTCACCACAGTGGGAGGGACCCCAGGGTCTATGTCCCTACCCTAGTCTAACTACTCAGGACATCGAGGAAGCAGAACATTGCTCTCTAAAGAGTCAGGTGGGATATTTGAAGTTTTATTTTTTTTATTACTTTTTTTTAATATTTATTTTTTAGGTGTAGATGGACACAACACAAGGCCTTTATTTTTATGTGGTACTGAGGATCGAATCCAGATCCCGCCCATGCGAGGCAAGCAGTCTACCTCTGAGCCACAATCCTAGCCCCATGAAGCTTTATATTTGATAGTGAAAATCTCAGCTCTGCTAGGTTCTCAAGCAGATTGCAGGGAAAATTTATTTTCTAAAATTAATCTTCTAGCTTCCAAAGGAAAATTGCCTATTAAATGGATGGCTCCAGAGTCAATCAATTTTCGACGTTTTACCTCAGCTAGTGACGTGTGGATGTTTGGTGAGTATTTCTCGGAGTTTTGTGTATTTTTAATAATTGTGCCTCATGTGCTTGGCAAAACAGGCCTTGCACTGTCTCTCCCGAGCGTGGGTTGCCTGGCCTTCTGAGCCTGAGCATCTCCCTGGCCACACAGGTCGTGGGGCTGTGGTTGAAGAGCATGTGCCGCTCACAGCTCTTGGGCACACCTTGTGGCGCTCTGCCTTCTGTGGCACGTCCCATTGCTATTCTGTGCTCCTCCTGATGCTGTCTCTTCTGCCTGGGGAGCAGCCTTGTCTGTCTCCTTCCTTCCTTCTCTCCCCTCAGCCATCTCATGATTCTCTGTGACAGACTCAACACTCAGGTGTCCTGGGCCCTTCGGTGGCCCTGCTTTCCGAGGTCTACGCTGTCCTTGATGTCCTTCCTCTGGGGCCTGCTGGCCTCAGCTGCTGCTTCCATGTCTGGCCCACCCTCCCGTCCTCTTCAGTGGTCGTCCTTCTCTCTGGAGTGTCGCAGTGCCTCCCAGCGCTGGTGTAAATGTGGGCTTATCCACCTGCACTGTGTGGCTGGACAGCTCATCCTGACTGTGGCGTGACTTGCCCTTCCTCCCATGGGTGGCACTGCCTCCCGACTGTCCTGCGTCATTCCGCTTCCTGGCATCCCTTGTCTGTCACCCTCACGTGCTGACCTGATGGCAGTCCTGTGTGTGAGAGTCCCATGAGATCAGAGCAGCTCAGAGTGCCGGCTGAGGTCATGCAGCTCTCCTGGCTCCATGCTGTGGGTTTTCCGCAACCGTTTGGTGCCCTGATTGGTATTTAGGAGCCACAGGTAGACAAAGGAAGAGCACCTGTGTAACCTAGACTGCAGGATCCCCCTAGGAAGGTCATGCCCCAGATCCTCCAGCACCTATGGTCACATCTCGCCCTTTCAAGGGCGGGTCCATTGTGTCACCTGGGGGCATCTTTGTGCTGTTTTGGGCTGGCCTGCTCACAGGCGTCGTGTTTGTTCACACTGTTGTTTTTGTGTCCAGGTGAGTTTGAAAGGCTCTTCTGGTAGGAATAAAGTAATGACCCCAAGTGGGAAAAAGGGTTGCATCATAATCACTCTGGCAGTATTTCTCCCTTTTTGTCACATAATTAATGGCATCTCATATTTGATTTAATAAAATAGTATTTAGAGAAAGGTAAGGGCATTATGAGAATTAAGGATGATATGTGATTTTCAAAGAAAGGATGTGAGTTCTCGAGAAATAGTGACTCTTAATTTTGTTACTGATAATGGGATTATAATTTCTACTAAAAGAGTGCACCAAGACATTATTTTTTTTGTTAGAGATTCTGGAACTATCAATAGTTGCCGGTGTGTGGCTCAGTTTGAGAATCTAGCTCACGCCAGCATGGGAGTTTCCTTCTTTGCATCCCAAGTCCTCTGCATGGGGCATTATTCCTACCGTGTGCATTCCAAGGTAGAGTCAGACCTGAGACAGCAGCCTCGTCCTGGGGACAGGAGGGTCTCCTAGAACTGCTTCAGGAACAAGCTGAAAGGAGGTGGTCTGACAGCAAATAGGGCTGATGCCAGGGAAGGTGTGCTGTGGCCTGCCAAGGCACCGGCCTCCTAGGCGGCCAGAGTGCAGGTGGCCATCGTGTGGTGCTGCAGAAGGTGCCTTTGGTCACGTGTCAGTGCATCCTTAGTGTTGAGCTGTCCTGTTTGTTGATTTGAAAGGTGGGTCTATAGGATCACTGAGCCGATAACAGAAAGTCTGGCCTCCTGGGGCAGAGTGCAGTCATTGCTAAGGTGCGGCCTGGTCTGGGTGAGATGGCTATAGCCATGGGAGTCCTCAACCAGGCCAAGGGAAGGGAGTGGTGGGCTGGAGGGTCGCCCAGACAGCAAAGCCATCGTGCGCCTTAGAGGGAAAGCTGAGTTCTCTGAAAGCTGCAGACTTGTGCTTGAGGACTTTCTTTTCAGGTCTCAAGGCAGCAGCTGCAGTTGTAATGAGGCTGGGCTGAAGTTGGGTGGGGATGTGCAGGTAGCCTCTCGTCTGGAGCCATGGAGTGTGCCTGAGCTGGTGGGTCACTTTCAAGTGCAGCATTTTCAGAGAAATAGACCTCTGAGGAAAACAAGGGGATTTTATGGCTTTTTCTTTGTAATAATTCAGCACTCCATTACTCACACCCCGTCAAGTGGTTATCACTGATCTCACTATATGTTGGAGGTAATGAATGCTGCTCTGCTTGATGTGTTGCCTGGATCTCACAGCTGGCCCCACGGTGCCCGCTGCAAAGCCACTCCCAGACATGGGGTTGCCCTTCCTGCCGAGCTCACTGCGCTGTTTTCGTTCCCACTTCACAGGTGTATGTATGTGGGAGATTCTGATGCATGGTGTGAAGCCTTTTCAAGGAGTGAAGAACAATGATGTGATCGGTCGAATTGAAAATGGGGAAAGATTACCAATGCCTCCAAATTGTCCTCCTACCCTCTACAGCCTTATGACGAAATGCTGGGCCTATGACCCCAGCAGGCGGCCCAGGTTTACTGAACTTAAAGCGCAGCTCAGGTAGGAGTGGGGCGGAGAGGGCTTGGGCGGGGGCAGACCTTGCTGCTTCTCCTCCTTTGCAGTCATAGCATTCTAAGGTCATTTTATCAGGACATCTGAGGCTGGGCTGTTTCTTCTGCAAATTCAGTTAGTTTTAAATTTAATTGGCATTTCTTTGTACCTTGCTAGAGCCTTTAATGAAAAATATCTTCAAATCTTAATGAAGTTCCAGCTGTGGTCAGATCTCTCCCCGAGCTCCTGACTTGGCCTGGCTTAGGTGGCCCATGGTCGCTGCGGCCCTGCTGTCACTGCAGCCTCCTCCACTCGGCCCCTTTGCCTCCCTGTACTAGTGCAGGGAGCTCACTGCCTGCTCCCCCACCTTGCCAACAGCAGACTCCTACTCAGAATCCAGGGTGCTTCCCCATGCAGCCCTGTCCCCCAGAGAGGTAGCCTCTCTTCTGCCACCACTGCTGGTTCAGGTGCCTTTTTGTGGTTCCCACTTTGTGCCAGGCACTGTTAGGCCCAAGGCCTCCAGTAGCTTCGAGACCCCTGGCAGTCACACAGGGACTAGGTGTGTACTGAGTCCCTCAGAGAAGCATCTGCATGGTCTACCTGCCATCTGCCCTGGGGAGGTCCTTGTTTTCATGTCTGTGTCCTCAGCTTTAGTCAAAGCTACTGATAAGCATCACCATATCTCACTCATTTCTTCAGCCGATACAGACTGTAGGACCAGGCACTATGAATGAATGTTTGTTGAACTGAATCAAATTAGAATCTGCATTGGGGCCAAATATTTTGATAGGGACAGAATTTTTTTTTTTAATTCCAAATATCGGGGTTCATGGCACCCTGCAACTTCATCTGGCCCTTGCTTTTTGGTGGTGCCCAAGCACTCCTGAAGCTTCATCAACCTTCAGACGGCTCAGCCACTGGAAGAAGGATCCTTGCAGGAGAGTGCTTTGGGAGGGTCAGCCCTGTTGGAAGGAGTATGATGCTTCTTTCTGTCCTCAGGTGTTTGCTGGATGCGTGTGTTCTGAGCAAGGTTCTGTGGGTTCGTGGTGACCAGACAGTCCTTGCTCAATAGAGCCTCATCCTGAGGGAAGAGCGCAGTCAGGCCAGCCTCACTTGCTGTCTCCACCTTTCGCCCATGGGGCCACCAGCGCCCTCATCTCTTCAGTCCTCTTCAAGTAGACACTCTTCAATCTTAATCAGTTCTCATACTCATTATGTCCTCCGTGCTACTGTAGCTGGGTTTTGAATATGCTTTATTTCAAGTTTCGCTTAGATTTTTTTGTTCCTCCTTGATCTTTCCCCAGAACATCACAGAGCCTGTCCTTGAAATTTCCCCTTCTAGTATGGGTTCCATCACCCCACCTGCCTGGTGTCTCCCTACTGACTGACATGCTGACCACATCCTTCCCAGGGGCGTTGGTCAGGTCTCTGTTCTCAACTGCCCTTGTGCCCTCAGTACTCCTGAAGATTCCATGTGCCCTTGATCTGGTCATTCGTGGACTGGGCCTCTCCACTTTTTAGCTTTGGCCTTGCCCTTTACTCATAAGTTCCAACCTACATTTTAAATTGCCAGCTGGGCATTGTGTTACCCAAGAAGGAAATCTGTTGCCTTACCCTCTGAGCCAGCTCTTCTGCACTCCTCTCCTGTCTGGTTGGCACAGCTGGCTTGGTTTTCCTAAAACAACACCATGGAAAGGGACCTCCCCTGATCAGAATGACCCCTAGTGGGTCACTGGCACCCACCTCCCATGTCCAGATAGAGGCCTGCAGGCCACACTCAAGCCAACTTCCAGGATGGCCAGACGGCATCCCCCTATCTTCCAAATAGCCTGGCAGATGCCCCCTCCTGGCCTGGTGTACCCCCCTGCAGCCCCCCCCCCCCACCGACGCCCCACCTGCCTGGCCCTCCCTGTCTCTCAGCTACTGTCTCACGCTGGCTCTTCCGGGCCTCTCAGCCATGCAGCCTGCACCCTGGGTCTCCGGATCCCTGTGTCCCTGTACTTGTTGTGCTACCACAGAGGGCTGCATCCCAGTTCAGCTCTGTTCCACAAGGGCTGCCGAGCCTGGCACTGGTCACTGGGCCAGATGACCGGAGCACTTTTCCTGCCCTCGAGGAGCTCACAGTCTAGTATGTCTCCTCCCTACTAGACTGAGGCTCCTTGAGGACAGGGATCGTCACACTCGCCTCCGTTTGCCTGCACCTCCCGCCAGGAGCACTGGCTGGCCTGTGCACACTGAGCACAGGTGACTGAGCCTTCATGTGTCCCAGGGCGCTCTGCTTTCAGCAGAGATGGAGTTGAACTTGGCATTTTGAATATTTGTAATATGGCTACCAAATAGCTGATGAAATTAAACTTTCTTATATAATTGCTTGCTGGGGCGTTTACATAATTAAATAGCTGCTATTGTGGAGTTTTTATTACAGTCAGAGTTTTCACAAAGAAACAGCAGTTGCCTGGTGGTCCTCACCCACCGGCCAGGCAAGTGTGTTTCCCGCCCTGTGCGCTCACTGCACGGTGGCCTCCACTCGTCCTGACTGGACTGTGTGTGTGTGTGTTCTGACTTCGTGAGCTGAAGAAAGGGACTTCCAGGACCAAGCTTGTTAGGTGGCGTCTCAGGAAAACCACTCGGTGAGACTTTACTGAGTCAGTCAGTCTCTGTGTCCCTAGGAACCTGTCCTCGTGACCTCTTTCCATGGCCGTAGGAGTGGATTCATGGAGGAGAAGGAGAGCAACCTGCAGGTGGCTTGTCGTCAAGTGTAAAAAGGCCCACAATAGGAGTATTTCACGTGAACCGCAGTAAGGGTTCTCATCACGTGTATTCTAGCATTTTTGTGTTTTGTGGTTGACAGATTGTTAAAGGTGTGCTAGCGCTTTTCTGATGGAGAATCATTTGGTCCCCACTTGAGTTCCGTTACTTCTTGGTCAGATTCCGCATTCAGGAGACCACAAGAAAGAACTTGGGGAGCTTCTATTCAAAACCAAGACTTCTGAGCAGCGCGCTCCCTGACAAAGGCATCTGTGCCTCTGTAAAAAGGATCAACATGTTTCATCTCAGTTTAGGGAAAGTTTTAAGTTCATGTTAAATTTCTTAAATCCTCTTTAGATTAATATGAATGAACAAAATTATTAATTTAATTAACAAATTAATTGTGCCATAACTTTTATCTCTTCCTTACCTTCTTACCGCAGCATAAAAACACCAATGCTGAGGGGATTGCTGAGTGAACAGCTCAGTGGACTCTCTCAGGTCACACACACTGTAACCAGTGGGAACCAAGAAGGCCACAGCCTAGAAATGCACCCAGATTGCCCTCCCTAGTCGCTGTCCACCCTCCCAGGGTAGCCTTCAGGTTGAAGGTCTCAGCTGTCACCCTTCTTCTTTGTGATTTATTTTGCTCAGCATTTAGCTGGTGAGGTTGTCCCTGTCACTCAGGTAGCTGTACTTCATTGTCATGGCTGTGTGGCCCCATTTGTGCCCACACCAGAGTTGATTTCTCCATTCCACAGTGGTGGATATTTGGATGCTTACTAGTTTGGGGCTCGAGAATATTGTTCCAGCCAAGCAGGAGCCACACCTGTAGTCCCAGGGATTCATGAGGCAGGAGGATCACAAGTTAGAGGCCAGCCTGGGTGACTTATCAAGAACCTGTCTCAAAATAAATTAAAAAGAACTGGAAATGTAGCTAGAAAGAGCACCCCTGGGTTCGTCCCCAGTACTGGAAAAAAAGAATACTGTTCCAAGAGTGCAGCAGCAAGATCTTGTGAGCATACATGTGGGTGGGCATCGAGGTCGGGCATGTATCCATGCACCTGAGGCTGTGTGTGCCTTCTGTTTCTAAGTGGACAGACGTGTACCCAGGAGAGAGCATGTCTTCCACTTGCTCCAACAGTAGTTGTTTTCAGTTTTGTTCTATGCTTTTAAACCTTTGGAAATTATTACTTATTTCTAAGCAAGCCATTTTCACATAGAAAGAGAAGGTTAAAGGATACACGTGACATGTCAAGGTATTCACCTGAAGGTCTGTGTTATAAGGACACTCGGCTTGCAAGCATAGCCTTGGAAGACAGTCACATTTTGAGCCAGTCTCCCTCACTGAGCTCTTTAGGAAGCGCTCACTGAGTTGATAGCAAGTCTCCTCTGCGTTACTGGTCACTGCATTAGAAAGGAGCCGTCACTGAGCCCTTTGTGTGTCCAGGCACTGCACCTTGAGCTTTCACCGCAGCCCCTAGGGAGGTAGGCGGCACCCTCACCTTCACTTTGCAGATGAGGAGGTTGAGACCATGTGGCAAGGCGCTGAACCTGGGGCATAGAACTGTGACCCAGCAGATGTACCCAGTCCACAGCTCAAGCTGTCCGCCCACAGCCTCAGATGTCTAGAATTCCCTGAAAACATTGCCCTAGTTGGTGCTGTGGCACATACCTGTAATCCCACTGACTTGGGAGGCCGAGTTAGGAGATCACAAGTTCAAAGCCAGCCTAGTGAGACCTTGTCTCAGAATAAGACATAAAATGGCTGGGCATGTGGCTCAGTGATGAAGTGCCCCTGGGTTAAATTCCTAGTATCAATAAATTTTTTTTTTTGAAAGAGAAAACATTGCCATATGATTTAGACTGATCAGCAACTTAATAAATGAGTGAAAAAAGAAACACAAGAAAGAGAAATCCAGAATTCCTATAGCTGGGCTTTCTACATTGTTTGAATATCAAAAGGTGCTATTTCTGTACAAAGAATTGAAATGCATTCTGCTGTTATGTATAACTAAGTAGAACAAATTTTTAAAAGTTGTTTGTGTGTGTGTGTGTGTGTGTGTGTGTGTTTTAATAAATAAATAAATAAGGTGCAACAGCAGTACCAAGGCCTCTACCCCAGGTCTTTATGGGTGACAGTTCCCAGTGTGCCTTTTGTCTCACTGCCTGTCTTGCTGGCTCATCCTTAGTGTGCTCCCACAGGGAGCAGCTGGGGAATCAGGCCTCTCTGTGGGGATCACCCTGAGTCTGCTGTAAACTCAGGCAGTGTGTGGACTCGGCTTCAGGCTGCTGAGAGCTTTCTTTTGGGGGTTTGGGTTTTGGGGTTTTGATATATGTGCATGCATGTATAATTTTAGTCTTAGGTTTTTGGTAATTGTTTTAACTTTGTATTATTTTTGGTGCTTAATTTCGTTATACAGCACTGTGACAGATGGTTTGGTCAGGACTAAAGTTTAGTTCAGTAGCTACAGGCACAAATTTTTTTTTTCATATTGTGTGTCAGTAGCATACTCAACTGAATTACAAGGCATCTCAGGAACAAAAATCTGCATTTACCACACCTCAGCTTGTGTGCTCTGGTGGCCAGGTGTGTACCACATTCACACACGCTATTAACCCTGCAAAATAAGACTGCAGTTTTTGTCTTGAGCACGTTTTAAAGGGTCCTCTGCATTTATCCCCATGCAGTGCTCCCTTCTGCACGAAGAGCTCACGCTTTGGCTTTTCACCAACCTGAGGAGTCTCTTCAGCGCTTCTCGTGCAGATCTGGTGGTGGTGAATTCCATTAGTCCTGCTTTACCCATAAGTGAATTGAACTTGATTTTTGTTGCCTGAGTGGGGTTTGTTGTGTGTTTGTTTCTCCTTTCAGTCCTGTGAAGGTGTCCTGCCTTCTACTCTACCTCTTCCCTTCTCGGAAGGAGCCTCTAGTGCACCAGTGCTGGTGTTCTGTATGTGGTGTGTGGCTTTAGTCATCTCCAGTCGGTGGTGTTCCATGGTTCACACAGCTTGTGCGGGTGTTGTTTTCTCTCTATTTTCATGCTTGGGATTTTCTGAACCTCTGAAAGCTGTGTACTTGCATCTTTTGCCAAATATGGAGGAACTTTGACCATTACTTCTTCTGATGTATTTTTTAAAATTTTTTAATTTTTTTTTTTTTTTTTAGTTGAACATAGACACCATACCTTTGTTTTACTTATTTACTTATTTTATGAGGATCGAACCCAGTGCCTCACATGTGCAAGGCAAGCGCTCTGCCTCAGCCTCCAAGTGCTGGGATCACAGGTGTGCAACCCAGGCCCAGGTGCTCCTCCTCCCCTCCACCCCCTCCTCTATCCCTTTTCTCTTTCAGACTAGATAATTTTTTACTGATTTGTCGCCAAGTTCTCTAACTCTTCTTTATCATCCCATCCATGGAAATTTTATCTCAGATATATTTTTTAGTTACAGAATTTTTATTCTATATTTTCTTTCCCTGCCAATATTTCCTTTCATTTCATTTATTATGAACAAACTTATCTTTTGTCCTTCAATATAGTAGCTTCTTTGAAAGCTACTGCCTACCAATTCAATGTCTGAGTCCTCTTTAGAGTCAAATCTTTTTTCTTCTTGACAGCAGATGACATTTTCATATTGACTTGTATATCAGAGAATTTTCAATCATGTCCTGGGTATTGTGACTTGTAAGTTGCAAAAACCCTTGATTTAAGCATTCCTCTCATGAGCATTCAGATTGTTCTAACAGGCAGCTAACTTGGCTGATCTTGGGTTGCAGATCCTACCTGAGCTAGGCAGCCAGTCACATCTCTGCCCACTCTTTTCTTTAGCCTGGCTGGGCTGCTTGGAGTCTGCCCTGTGTGTCGGCTGGAGGCTGGACCAAGGCACTCCCTCTGTGGCCTCTTCTTTTTTGGATTTCCCCTTTGTTTCCGTCAGCCATGGTTGCTCCAGATTGGTTCTCTGCTCATCAAGCCAGTAGTACTAGGGTCTGCCTGCTGGCTAAGGACTCTTAAAAAGTCGGAACCCGGGCTGGGGTGCCGCTTGGTCAGAGTGCTGGCCCACTTGTGAGGTTCTGCCTGGTGGCACTCCTCCTCTGACCAGTGCCCTCCAGGATCCTGCAGCTATTGGCTGCTCTCCTGAGCCGTCATGGAGTTGTTTCTTATATTCATCGTTTATAGTTCCAATCCACAAGAAGAGCTATCAAACATGCCAGAAATAGAAAGAGCTCACCATTGTGTAGTAAGATTTTAGAAGAAACTGCTTTTTAAAACATAATTTCAAGATGGCCGACTCATCAAACATACAGCAGTGCTCACGTCCTGCATGCTGAAGTACGTCTTAGGTCAAGAGAGAAGTGTGATCTCAGTGTTGATGAGGGTGATGTCCAGGGGAGGCGCAGCTGGGACACACGGTGGCAGTTAGTCCCTAGCTCAGCCCACCCAGCTGAGCCTCCCCACCCTGCTCAATTCTGCAGGCTTGTTTTCTGCACAGATGCCAGGAAGCTCTCGGAAAGGTCAGCTCCGTTCCTTTGTGATGAGGCAAAGTTGAGTAATTACAAGAGATCATGTTTCAAAACTGGCATTCCCATGAACTTGCCAGAGCAAGCCATTCCCTCCCACTTTTTTTCCTTCAAATTTATTGCACTATAAACCCAGACTGATTTTTATGTCCAAAGTAAATTTTGTGATATCATTGCTTTGTTTAGGTGGTCAAAGTCCAGTCTTTTTTAAAAGTGAAAGTTCTTCCCTCCATATTAAATAAAGCAGAGAACATTTCTTATTTAAAGAAATATAGTTTTGTAGTTTCAAAGAGGAGAGTTCACATCATGGTCAATCTTGAGACACAGGCTACAGAAAGGAAATAGATAAACATTCCTTTCTTTTCTTGCGGCTGTAAGGCGGCTCCAAGCACTGAACCATCTAGCATTTCCTTCAGAGTTTCTCCAGGTCTTCTCCAATGCATGGTCCTTCATCTGCCAGCCTTCTCACTGTGGGCCTGGCAGGGAGAGCTCTGTGGCTGCATGGCCCACCAGGGGTGCAGTCCCTTTCCTCTGAAAGTGCTTGGACAACCCAAATATCAGCCACTCTGCATTGATGGGCCTTTTCTGTTCCTGAAATCTGTCCTTGCTGGAGATTTGTTTGTGTATCATGGCTGAGTACTGGGAATGGGGGACTCAATAGACCATGTTCTTGTTCACCATCAAAATACCTTACAAGTGAATTCACATTGGATGCTCTGGAAGGGTGTGAGTAAGACCCTCCCATGCCCGCTCAGGGAGCCTGAGACCCAGTTTCACAAGGGGTAATGCAACCAGATGAAAATCAGCCACTCTCCCACGTTTTTATGTCCTTTAAGTGTGAATTGGCTACTTGAGCAATTCTTTCTTTTAAAATGAAGGAGCTGAAAACAAATTTCAAGTTCTACTTTGCCCTCTTCAGGACTCTCTTCCTAGATGGGCCCTGTGAATAAATGGACATAGTTATCAAGTGCGCTCGTGTTTGAAGCAACAAGTCTCAGCTCTTACTGTTCTATCTCTTTGCAAGCGTAAGACTTTGAAACCTCCATTCTAGGAAAAACCACGAGGGCTCTCTGCCAGTTCATATTCAGCAGCTGAAAGCTTCCAAGTGGAATGAATAGCTACTAAAAATATTGAGAGTTTGGGAAAATATGCTTCAGCTTGATCTCCATGACCCTGTGCACATTCTAGTGTTGCCCTTGGTTCCTCAGCAGATGCAAAGGCAGGAGAGCAGCTCAGCGTTGTCTTCTGGTGCCTTCCTCCTCCATCTAGGGACTAGCCTTTTGTGAGTGATTTATATTCCTGTCTACTCTGAGCAACAGATTATGGTTACTCAGGAGTGTTTGATATGCTATTTCTGGAGATTGCAGGAATTCCCTTCCTAGTTGTTTTGTGTCTCTGAAGCACAGACTGGTGTGCTTAGCTAAAGAAATTTGGGGTCTGGGGCTGTGGCTCAGTGGTAGAGTGCTTGCCTAGCCCATGGGAGGCACTGAATCTGATCCTCAGCACCACATAAATCTAAATAAGTAAGATAAAAGGTACTGTGTCCATCTACAACTAAAAATATATTTAAAAAGAAAAGAAATTTTGGAATATCTGGTGTGCACATGCTGTGCAACTGAGAAGACGAATGGAAACCCATCTGACAGGCGCAGGAAGCCTAAGCTTATAGCCTAAACCGGGCACTGAGGCAGCAGTGGTTAAGGGCTCAAGGGAAGATTCATAGGCGAACTCAGCAGGCTAGAGAAAAGGGGAAGTGACTTTCAGTGGGTGGGGAGGTTGGCCAGGTGGGACCTCAGGAAATCTCCTTATGCAAGGGATTTCACAATTCTGGATGCAATCTTTGGGACACGGCCACAAGATTAGACAACCCATGTGACATAAAATGGCACAGTGGGACCTATTTAAAGTAGAGTTGTCTTGCCTGGAAGAAATGTCCTATTTAGTCTTATAGCAGCTTGCCTGTATTTTAATCATATGAAGAAATAAAAGAAAGGACTTTTTAAAGTTATTTTGTGTTGATTTTTTTCCCTTGATTTTTTTAAAGACTTTAAAAGCTTTTTTAAGTCTTAAAATGTTAGGATTCAGGTTCTGCTATTTGCTTTAAGGGTCAGGTGATGAAGAGCAGGGCACCTGAAAACTGCTAAAGGGATGTGCTTCTCCCTAGAGCCAGTTGGGACTGTGCTGTGGTCTCAGACTGACTCTGACCCCTAGGAACCATCTCAAAGAAAGCAGCCTGTGTGCAGGCCTCTCCTGATTCACCATTGGCCAGTGCTGGAGGTTTGCAGTGTGGTCCTCCACACTGGACAGCAGACCCGCTCTGCTCCTGGGCGTCACTTGGCCACTCCTGGCAATTCTTCATGCATGTTGTGATTTAGGGCTGTGCCAGTTCTGAACATGTACGGACAGCCTGAAGGGAGTTGGAAGCTTGGGGAAGATGTTGTGGAGGACATTTGAGACATAAGTCAGGCATGGCCAGGCAGAGGAGAGAAAGGTGTTCCAGGAGAGGTGGTGGAGATTATGATGGCCCCTCTTCCTGGCTCAGAGGAAGAGGGGAACGAAGAGAGCACCCACATCACTTTGGAAGAGTGAACTACCACGGATACCCGTCTCCATCCTCCCCAACAGCCTTGGAGGGGTGTACCTTTGTTCTGTGCCCTGAGACATTAAGGGGCATCTGCCAGGTTTCTGCTGTGGAGCTGTTTTAGCTCCTGCCCAAGTCTCACCTGTTCCCGGTGGTGGCAACGTGCTTGGCTAGCCGGAGGTGCCGGTGTCAGTAACTATTCTAGCAGGTTCATGGAAGTTGCACTGTAAACACTTCAGTAAGAGATTGGATGGTTGCTCTTTTCATGCCTCAAGCTCTAATTGCTGCTTAACTCGTTTGAAATACTTGCAGCGCCTGTGGGAATGCTAGCCGTTAGCCATTGGGCGATGCTGTTTGATGGGGATTTTGGCATAGTTCTTTTCATTTTTAAAAGCTTCTTGGGTTTTGGTGCACTTTACAGAGATTGTCTGAATTTTGTTTTATCTTTACAGTAACCCTCAAGGTCAGTAATTAGGGGTGGTTAGGGAGGCGCCCCGTTTTGTGGATGAGGTATGGAGGGATCAAGTTGTCTGGTCACAGCCTGTCTGTGGCAGAACTTGAACCCGACATCAGTCTGACTCAGACCTCAGGCTCCTTCCCTGTACCTGACTACTCATTACAGCTGTCATTACTGATGAGCTGAGTCCCAGCCAAGTCACTTATCTTCTGGGTCCTTGGAATCTGTGTGTCTCACCCACTCACTGTGAATCCGTTGTTCATCCAGCAGATGCCTAAGTGTCAACTATGTGGCAGGCATGGTTTCAAAGTGTAACACGAGGCTCTAGGTCATGAATGTAAAGAAAATTTAAATGTAAAGATATTTATTTCCACACAGAGTGGACAGAGTGCACTGACAAGCGTTAGTCATGTAATGCTTATGTGCTTGGATGGGTTTGCCCTGGGAGCTTGCTAGAAATCCTCTTCCTGGCTTCTACAGGGCCTGTAATGGCACTGGGCTGATGCCTGTGCAGCCAGGGACACTCCAGACAGAACCCACCCTCCTTCTCTGCAAGGGCACTGCTATTCTCTTTCTGGCTATTGAGTCTCCCTTTACCCTGAACCAGAGCACCTTAAACATATGCCCAGGGCTCCCTCCCCAAACGCTGCCTGGGTTCACCTGGAACTCACCCTCGGCCAGGTGCCCAGAGTGCCTTTCTTGGGAGGCTGCTGAGGGATTCTTGCATGTTACGGAGATGGCTTGGCGTTTGTTTCCTTGACCACAGTCTTAAGTGGGAAGGAAACCAGAGGCTGGGAGGAGAAGGTGGGCCTCAGCCTTGAAAGCTTTTCTTTAAAGTGGTAATACGATCCTTGCCTTGAGGAGAATATTTCCTTTCCTTTTGAGGAAAAATGTCTTTAAGGTCTACAGTGATGGTTTTCTGACTCAGGGCAGCTAGGAAATGAATCTTGTCTGTCCTCCTGATTGGGAAGGTGCCTGAGTGAGAGCCAGGCTCCACCTCTACAGGAATGTCTTTATGAACAGTTGAACAAATTCCCAGATTAGAAAGAGTCTCTGCCGCTGATGTCACTCTTTCCTGAGTAATTCTGGGTGGTTATTTACTGCATTCTGCCTGCCAGGGGCCAGAAACTTTGAATGAGCTGTATTATTAGAACTTGGAGCTACAAGCACGTAGGAAAGCACTATCTGCCGCTTAGGCTTAGGACGAGGGTTTCAAAGACCCACTGGGCCCACTGAGCCTGGGGGGTGCGTGTGGCCTGGGGAGCTAGCTAAGCCTCACCCCGCCCCCTCTGCCTGAGAAGTCGAAGTCTTGGCAGTGGGACCTCAACCTCTGCACAGCCAGGGTAAGTGTAGCGCTTCCAGCTCAGGGCAGACGGTATTTTCTGAAGCACTTGTAAGTGCTGTTGTAGTCTTCCTTATTTTCCTGGCCAGATAAAGTACTTTTTAAGCTGAGAATTAGTAGGACTACTGTACTGAGCAATTGAGGAAGTTGTTGGCCAACTTGCTAATTGATCACATAACGTGCTGGTGAGGTCACGTTCTGTGGGAGTCTGTGTCTGTCCAGATTTTGCCTCATGTGTGTAGCTGCTTGACGAGGGCTGTGTGGGATTGCTCGGGTCTTTCTGATCTGCTCAGAGTGCACATCGGCGTATAGATGCTTCCCCTTGGCCAGTCCTCCACTCTCACCAGCCTCTCTCTTCCCTGTGCCCCTGAGAACCAAGGCTGCTCTAGCGTCCTGGCTCAGGGTTAGGAACCCAATGTGGCGTTCCCCTTTCTTTATGAGTGTCCTCCACTAGGGTCCAGGTGTGTTCCTGGAGGGGCAGGGTGGGCAATGATGGGTGCTGCTCGGGCTCTCAGCCCCCTGATTCAGTGTGTTTTCTCTAGCACGATCCTGGAGGAAGAGAAGGCTCAGCAGGAAGAACGGATGAGGATGGAGTCCAGAAGACAGGCCACCGTGTCTTGGGACTCTGGAGGGTCCGACGAAGCACCACCCAAGGTAGCCACCGTCCCCACCCCAGCTTGGGGTGACTCTTCAAGTGCCTTTTGGAGTCTGTGCTGTAGATAGCTGTTTCCTTTGAGGAGAGAAGAGTACGGTTGCAACCAGTGTTCCCTTCGTCCCTCTGCAGGTCACCCTCTTGTGTTCCTTTCCATAATTTGCATTTCAGGTGGAGGCTGTTGATGACCGTAGAGTATGCTCCCTTTCCTCTGCACCTCCCTCCTCCACAGTGGAGGAACCTTTTCTTTCATTGACTGTCAGGGGTCTCCCTAATAATCGGTCATTGCTAAACATGAAACTGGGCCACAGACGCCTCACGTTTCACTGTATTTTAAAATGAGTCCAGTCCCACCTGACCATGTCCCTTTTGCTTTGTCTCCATTTGCTGAGAACACCATGCACATTTTCTTCCTGCGGCTGGGGTATCTGTGTGGGAGCTCGTGGCTCTTGCTTTCCTTCCTCAGAGAGGCCTCTCACCTTGCCTGCACACTGTCCCTGGGTCCCTCCTCCTTTTGTCTTCTCCCACCCAGGAGCGCAGCTATAGCCTTCTGCCATGGCTGGGGTTTCAGTAGAGTTGGCCCCTGATGCTTTGAGTGATCGAGTCTTTCTGCACCATTCCAAAGAGTGGCTTTTCACACCATGTTGTACTGGCCATGAACATGCCTATCAGGCCTTTTTCTGGAAAGCCAAAAAATAACAGGCTTTTTTGCAGTTAATAGTTACTTGTTCTTTGATAATTGATTAGCTAAAAATATGACTTTAATTAAGTGTTCATCTTCTTTTTAAAAACTATTCACAAATCTGCCAACACAATATAATTTAAGTATTGAACCATTCAACATGATTCCTGAAAACTTATTTTCTTGTTGAGCCATGTAGCAGTAAACCTGTCACCACATTGAAGGTGAGCATGGGTAGTGAGCACAGTCCTGCAGAATGGAGGGGTGAAGGGGCCTCCGCCCAGCCCCCCTGCAGAGAAAGAAAAGCACCCCACTCCAGGGAAGGCCCAAGCATTCCTCTGTTGTTCCTAGTTTAACAACAGCATGACTCCTTGGTGCCCACGGAGCCCCTCTTCCTGGTCTCCACAGTTGGCCTGTGTTTTAATTCTGTAGCAGCTGCACAATAGCACTGTGCTGGGAGGCAGGAGAATCGTGTCTTGATCACGCTCTGCTGCCGGTCGGGGTAGTTACCTCCATACTGCACACCTCACTTTCCTCCTCCAGCCAGTGGGACGTGCTGTGAGATCATTCACCCTTCGGCTCTCCTCTTGGCACACTGAAGTATAGAAACCTCAGTGTTCTGTGACAAACACCACACGGTGCCACACTGCCTGCCCTGGAACTCATGGAATTGAAGAACTTTTTTCATCTAAATATTTCTTTCTTTCCTGTCTGTCTCTCTCTCTCTCTCCCTTCCTCCCTTCTCTTCCTCTGGTGTGCTATGGATAGAACCCAGGGCCTCCCCGGTGTCAGGCAGGCTCTCTATCACTGAGCCACATACCAGCCTCTGAGCATCTTTTTATATCCCAATCTGTTGGTTTATCATTTATATTTGACTTTTAAATTAGGGCCACGGGGTAGAGCTGGCTTGGCTTTTCTTGGCTTAGCATACAAGAGCCCTTGCACTGATCTTTTTAAACATCGGTCTCTCTCTTGCTTTCACTTTCTCTTTCTTTGAAATGTCTTTGGAATGTGCGTCTGAAGCCCTTGTCTGCAGGCGGAGGTTCTTCCCTGTACCACTCGTGTTTCAGCAGAGCCTTCTGCCTGGTCCTGTCCGCCAGACTTGGGATGTCATCACAGGTGTGGGGTGATCCCAGGCAGCGAGCCGGGCTCTCCTGTACACCAGGCAGAATCAAGTCTCATGTGCAGTGTGTTCCTTCCCAGAGTTCACCGTCAGGGTCAGGTTCTGCATTCATGGTCACAGTCCTTGCCGTTTCTAAAGTGAGTCTGTTATTCCAAGGTAGTGGGCCAGCACTGTGCTTTACTCTGCCCCACAAGATGGGGACTCTGTGGATCCCATGGGTTTTCCTCACTCCAACTGTGATACCTCAGGATACATCCCACTTGGATTTCCTGACTTTGTAGATAAATTTTGTGTACTAGTAAAACATGGGGCTGGGGGTACAGCTATGTGGCAGAGCGCTTGCCTAGTGCTGGTTCGGTCCCCAACACTGCACCAAAAAAACAACAACAAAAAATTTTTAATATGGCTTTATTAGGTTTTTTTGGTCATTGATTTGTTTTTTTTAATATGTTTTTTAGTCTTAAATGACACCATATCTTTAGTTTATGTGGTGCTGAGGATTGACCCAGTGCCTCTCACATGCTAGGCAAGTGCTCTACTGCTGAGCTGCAGCCCCAGCCCCATGGCTTCATTAGTTTTTTAAGCAAAAATGTCTTTCTCCTATCCAAGACTCAACAGCTTAACTGTACTTAATGGCTAAGGCTTACAGCCGGGCGGCAGCTCCGAGGCAGAATTCTGCCCGAGGGCCTGGGCCCATCCTCAGTTCTCCTTATCCCACTTACACACTATAGGAGGCCACGTTTCTTCCCAGTGGTTGCAGTCCTGGAAAGTAAACTGACAGGCCCCGCGAAGTGTCACCTGTGTTAATGGGAACGCAGAGCCGCTTCTGGGCTCCAATGGAGTTTGTGACTCTGTGTTTTGTCACCTAGATGAAGTTGAGTGACATGGGAATCCCTATGTTTGCTGGAAACTGCTCACCAGTCCCCCACCCAGTCCTCGTGGCCGACAGGAGCACCTCACAAGTGCCCTGCATGCCCCGAGGGCTGCCCTATCTTTCTCTCATCCCCCTCAGGAGAGTTGGCAAAATCCCCTCCACCACACATTCTTTCAGGTGAAAACCCCAGTTTTCTTGGAGGGGGAGGTGCATTGACCCTCCTGGGTCACAGTGCTCGGCGACATGGACACTGTCTTAATGACAGCTAGAATCTGGCCTGGCACCCACCTTTTCCCTGGCCTTGACCTTGGTTCCTCTCCACAGCATTAGACTCTGGGCACCCTTGGTGCAGTCACTTCATCGTCATAGAACCTTTCCATCTTCTTACTTGTTATTTTGAAATGGAGCCTTATAGGTTTTATCACTCACCTCTATTTTTTTGAGTCACTGCAAGATTTTTTTTTTTTTTAGAGCTTTTGCCATTTTTATTTCTTTGCTATGTTCCTTTTTGTTTGAGTCAAGTGCACTTCTCATATAGAAGCATGATGGCGCAGCACATTTTAGAATTCTGCCATTACTAGCTGTGTGACTTTATTCAAATCACCTGCCTTCTCTGAGCCTACGTAAAATGTGTGGGTCATCGACAGATTTTACTTGTACGTAAAAGCCCTTCAGAGGTTATGCGAAGTATATACCGAGTAAATGGCGGCTGTTTGTGTTTCCGCACCTTTTACTTATGTGCCATTTTCAGAATTTAAGCCGTGGATGTTGCCCTGTGACTGGGAAGCTCCGTCTGTTGCCCCAGCTCTTGGCTCTGCGTCCTTCCACACAGGATCCAGGACGTCTTTCCCGCGCAGCCGTTATGGTACTGCTTACTTATTGGCACGTTCCTCTAAACAGCTCTTGCCACAGCAGTCCCAGTGTACAGAGGAAGTCACACTCTTCCTTTTGAAACCTCTTTTAAATCACTACAACCACTTTTTCAAATTAAATCTTTAAAGATGTAAATCTACATACAGCCCCTTAGCCCCAAGGAACACACTGTGTAAGCTGCCGCTTTGGCAGGAGTAGAGAAGAGCCTAGAACACCCCTCAGACCCTTTCCTGTTGCAGGGGTCTTTGAGGAGTTCATGCCCACATTCAATTAAGTTTGGAGTGGGCTGAATCTCTGAGGGGCTGAGGGGTAAGGGAACCTTCCTGTCCTCAGGAAGTCAGTGGCTCCTTGGTAGGCCGAAGCGAGTATAGAAATGCTGGCCCTGCCCCTGAGTCAAGGGGAGCAGAGGACCTGTGTTTCCCCAAGGCCGGCAGGACCAGGAGACCTTTGTTAAAGACTCATGGGATGGGAAGTGTCCCACAGGTAGAGATGTGGATGTTCCAGGCCTTGGGCACAGTGCAAGAGCAAAGCCTGAGTCCACCCCGCACCAGTGCCAGAGGACATGGTGCCACAGAGTCTTCAGTGTCCCGCTTGCTGGGCGCCAGTCCAAGTCTTTTATACTCTGGTCTTAACTCCTCTGAGACCAGTGTATTCCCACCTGGTTGAATCCCTGTGTCATGTAAGACCTTGTGGACTTCCCTTGTTTTCCCCTCTTGTTTCAAACTCAACTCTCCCTTTGCTGTGAACTTGAATTCACTTATCTCAGAAGCTGGAATTGAGATGCTCAGTGCTGGAAGGGGCTGGAGAGCTCTTCGGGCTCCACCTGCCTGATAGTGAGGAAGATGAGGCTTGGCAGGTGGATCACTGGCCCAGAAGGGCACAGCAGAGAGCACCAGAGCAGGCAGGCGACAGAGGGCATGCCCAGTATGGCCAGTGTCCTTCACTGGTGGCAGTTTAATAGCTTCATGGGGACAGAATTCATGACCAACCTACCCCCAAGACCATGCACACAGCTTTTCTATGTGTTCAGAGTTGTGCACCCACTTCCACAGTGACCCCCCAAGTGTCTGGCTCCTCGAGGCACACCCTCCCTATTCCTGTGCCTGCTGTTGCGCGACTCCTACTCTGGACACCCTGTGGGTGGAATCACTGTGGTTCCTTGTAAGCGTTTCTTCTCTCAGCGCGTGCCAAGGTTCCTCTGTGTCGTAGTCTGTGTCAGCACGCAGGGCCACATGGTGCTCCCCTGTAGGTGTGCTGCGTGTGTACTCCTCTCCTGCGGGTAGTCATGCTCCCTCTCTGGCTGCTGCAGATGGTGCCTTTGAGAGCCATGTTGGCCCAGATGTGGGCTGCACTTCTCTGCTGTGCATCCCCACCTCTGGGGCTGCTGGAGCCGTCCCTTGACTGCCCTCCACAGAAGCTGCCCTGGTCTGTATTCCTAGCAGCAGTGCTAAAAGGTCTCCATTTTTCTACATCCTGGATTTGTTTACATTTCCTGTGTGTGTTCGTCACACCATTGCAGCGATGACAAGCCGAAGCTCACTACGGCTTCGAGGTGGTGGTGTGCTGGAGCCTCGGGAGCTGAGCGCCTTTCCTGTTCTCGGGGGTGCTTGTGCCCCCCCCACTCTTAAGGAGCACCTTTTGCCATCTCACCGCCAACCTGCTCAGAGTCTCTGTGTGTTCGAACGTGTTTCTTAGATAAAGTACTGGCAAGGGCTGTGTCTGGGGCTGGGGCTCAGCAGTAGAGCACTTGCCTAGCACGTGCAAGGTACTGAGTTTGATCCTCTGCACCACATAAAAATAAATAAATAAAATAAAGGTATTGTGTCCAGCTGCAACTGGAAGACAGATAAAGTATTGGCAAGCATTTTCTTGCGTCCTTTGGATTGTGTGCTCGCTCTGGGTGGTGGTATTTGCAACACACGCTTTGTGTTTTTGATGATGTCCTTCTCACCTTCTCTCCTCCTTTGGTAGGTGTTTTTGGTGTTGTAGCTTAGACACTGTTGCCTAACCCAGGGTCACAAAGATTTGCCCCTGTGTCCTTTTCCTAAGAATCTTAGAGCTTTCACTCCTTCATTTAGGTTGTGGTCCACCTTCAGTTAATTTTTGTGTGTGATAAAGGAACAATCAGCCTTTTTCACATGCAGGGGTCTTCTTTCATCTTTGAAATATCTTAGCATTTTTATTGTTGCTTTTTAAAAATATATTTTTCTTTAGTTATAGATGGACATAATGACTTTATTTTATTTATTTATTTTTATGTGGTGCTGAGGATCAAACCCAGTGCCTCACACATGCTAGGTGAGCACTCTTTCCACCGAGCCACAACCCCAGCCCTTTATCATTGCTTTTAACCAAGCTGTTTGTTAGAGATATATTTTCCTATTATTTCTGTGAAACTTAGACCTGTAAATGTTCATTCATATGATACACTGTTGATTTCTTCACAGCCCAGCAGACCTGGTTACCCTAGTCCGCGCTCCAGTGAAGGATTTTACCCCAGCCCGCAGCACATGGTGCAGAGCAATCATTATCAGGTACCGTCATGGCAGACGTGAAGTGTGTTACTTGGCTTTTCCATACTTTGGTGGTGGGAAGATACATGGTATGTATATTTCCATTTTGTATTTGTTACTCATTTTGGTGAGTGACCTAGGAAAGTTGTCACCTGGTCATTGCCTACGTGACTGTTGTCTGTGGACACCATGCAAGGCATACATGTCCTCACAGTCTTAATGAGACAGGCTGGTGCCCCAGCAGTTGTTACGCCATTCTCTCCTACTTGCTCTTGCAAGGCACAAGTTGGAACCAGTAGATACGCATTATGCAGAGGTAATACTGAACATCAGTCTTTCCAGAAGACAAATATAAAATTTAAAATGACTGTAACAAACCAGACAAGGTACTGTCTAGACAGTGGACAGTGTGGAAGGGACGCTGGACGTGCCAGCCAGTACCATGCACAGGTGAGAAAGGAGCACCTTAGTAGAGGACCTAAAGCAGTCAGTAGCATCTGTCTTTGTTCTCGAGGGAAGGGATTAGCTTTTGTTGGCTTGCGTTACCTGCTGTGAAGTGCACAAGTCTGGTTTCTGACCAATGCCAACACTCTTCTGTCCCATGCCCACCTCCCAGGACAGGCCCCAGAGGCCCCTCGTGCCCTTCACAGAATGTCACACCTGCCCTGGGAGCAGCACTCTTCTGACTTCTGTGACTTGCTAAGTGCCTAGGCAGCATATAAACAGCAAAATAAGACTGTCATCACTGAACAGATGGTCGGTGAGCCCCACCAAGCCGTTTTCCTGTCCCATCAGTGAGGCCAGCTATAGTGCCTTTGCTGGTGTCTCTCTGTATTCCCTTTTAGCCTCAGGTGTCCACTGGTTCTTCCACATGGCCAGTATTATTTAGAAAACAGCTTAAAATTAACACCTATAAGTCAGTTGCACTCCTAGTCATCGTGATGAATCTACTGAAAGAGAAATTAGGAAAACTATCCCATTCACAATAGCCTCAAAGAAAATAAAATATTTGGGAATCAAGCCTTAACAATTAAAACTATATAACACTAAAGAAATTGAATATACACACACACGTTGGATTTTTGGAAACTTTAGCTGGGCTGTCAGCTTTGGGAAAAGTACCCCAGTTTACCATGTTGAGTTGGCTTTGTAGAGAAATTAACAAACATATTAGTCTAGAAACGTTAAACTTAACTTTTTTCCATTTGTACAGGGGTAACGCACTGTATTAAATATGTAAGGTCTTCATGGGTTTGATTATAGAAACTAATAAAGTATTCTCCAAATAATGGGGTGGGGGTAGAAAACAGCTTTAAATAATTCAAAACTTCTAGACATTTTTATTCAGAAAAAATGAGAGCTCTCTGTGTATCTTACATAAAGACATACTGGTTAATGTTGTCCATGTGGTATTTGGTATGATTCACGTCTGGAGACCTAGTAAATGAGCATGAGGTCCGTGTGGGTGTTTGAACATATGGATTTGGCTCTGCTTTATCTCATTAGAAATTTAACTGGCCACCCTGGCCATCCCATACCAGCAGACGCTCTATGTACGTAGATCCCATGTCTGCTCACTGAGCCTCCATCCAGAGAGGGCCTGTGGGGAAGACCCCTCAGCTCTCCTCACGCCTGGAGTTCTCCTGTCCCACTGTGAGAAGGCACAACCCCTCCACCATCAGCCCCTCCTTCACTGGAGGACAAGTTCCTTGTGGCTCTGGCACTGGGCAGGACGGGGGATTCTGGAGCCAAGTGTGGCACAGCTGTTTTTATGGCTTCTTCTGGCTTTTATATGCAGAGAGAGTCTGATCTGAGCATTTCTGTAGTCGTAAAATTCCAAAGTGAATGACTTCTCGTTTCCTAGTGCATTTTCTTTAGTTGTCTAATGCAGCCAAACTGCCTTTCTCGGGGCTCTTGTTGAGAGTCCCTTTCCTTGCTCTGCCAGGTTCTGTAAGAGCTGCCTGTGTTCTTTGGCTCTTGGTCCCTGTGACCCAAATACAAAACCAGAACTTGGCTCTGACTGTTCTTCAGCTTCTGCTCCCTCTGCACTCCCAGGGACCTTTGGGGTCACATTGAGCCACTCAGGTAGTCCAGGGCAGTTACCACACTAGGGTCCTGGCCTGGGTTGCATCTGCACATTGCCCCGTTAGAGAGCTGTTGTCATGTTCAAGGGATTGGGACTTGGACATTCTGGGAGGGGACACCGTCTGCCTAGTATGAAGTGCTCCAGGTCACTTCCCCTGCAAAGCAGAACCACACAGAAGCTGGGTTATGGAAACGTTCCTTCCTCTTGTCCCACTCACAGGTCTCTGGCTACCCTGGTCCACACGGACTCACAGCCATGGCTGGCAGCATCTACCCCGGCCCAGCATCTCTCTTGGACCAATCAGAATCGTGGAATCACAGGCCCCAGGAGATACCCCTGTGGCAGCCCAACATGGAGGTAAGTTGTGTTCTTGACTTAGGAAGTGAGACACCTCATATTTCTAAGTCTGACTGCTTGATTTTGAAGACTGAATTCTAAGATCAAGACTCCCCAGCTGCTCAAATGTTTTCTGGTTTTGTGAGGGTTTTTTTAATTAAAAGAAATACGTGAGGGGAGTGCTCAGGTATTTATAGCACGTGCCTGAGGCCAGAGGAAAGGCAAGCTGACAGGACAAGTTCTTTGGGCTATGTTCATTTTTATTCAGTTTCCCTGATAAGACCCACTGTCCTATGATTGAAAATCATTCATTTGAGTCAGAGAAGATCCACAGCTGTCTGTAGTCCGTGTCCCTTTCCTGGGAGTGCTCGTGGTGAGCGGCTCTGTGATGCTCCATAACTTGTGTGTGTCATGTTCAGTGCTGCTGTCCACGTCCTGATTGTTTCTGCTTTTTGACTATAGGTTATGGTGCCTTCTTCGTACACATTCTCAGTTTATTTCTTTAGAAGAGAACCCCACAAGCAAGCAAGAAGTAGGTTTTGTTGCAAAAGTGACAGAGATACAGAGGTAGACTTCTTCAAAGAGGAGTGGCTCCAGAGCTGGGAATTCCAAGAGAATCTTTTTTTTTTTTTTCCTAATTTTTTTTAATTTGTAAATAGACACAATAACTTTATTTTATTTGTTTATTTTTATGTGGTGCCAGGGATCAAACCCAGTGCCTCACACATGCTAGGCAAGCGTTCTACCACTGATCCACAACCCCGGTCCCTCCAAGGGAATCTTTGACACACAGTAAACTTCAGCCTACAGGGACGAGGCTGGAGCATGAGAGGCCCTGTTTCCACCACCCTTGCTGCTTTGCTTTGGTTGAAAGCAGGGGCATGCGAGCAGCCTCGTGAGAGTGGGCGTGTCGTTTCCATCTTTCCTGCCAGGACTCAGCATCGTTGGACCTGAGAGGAATGGGGCAGGTGTTGCCCGCCCACCTGATGGAAGAGCGACTGATCCGACAGCAGCAGGAAATGGAAGAAGATCAGCGCTGGCTGGAGAAAGAGGAGAGATTTCTGGTAATCATGTTTCAGAGCAGCTTCTTCCACTTTGAAATCCCATTAGGGTCTACTATATTGCATGTAATTGCAAAATTTTTACATTATCCAAAACAGACTTCGTTTCATATCTGGTCCCTGAAATGTGCAGCAGTGAGTCATTTGCTTTCTCAGTTGCTCATCGAGGTCTGTCTTTAGGTTTCATTGTGCTCTGTGGCTGTTCATGACCTCACTGTTCACATCAGAGAATCCCACCTGGAGTCGGCTTGCAGTACTGCAGGGCGCCTGCGCTCCTCTGCAGCACGGCCTCACAGCCCTGCCCCAGATGCAGCTGCACTTGGCAATGAGAAATGTCTTCCTTCAGGTGACCTTTAGAAGTCCCTTGGGGACCAAAAGAAAGTGCTGGAGCAGAGAAACCTCTGTGTTCCTAGACACCAAGATTCACTCACTCACTCACTCACTCACTCATTTATTTATTTATTTTAGTTGTCAATGGATCTTTATTTTTATTTATGTATATGCGGTGCTGAGAATTGAACCCATTGCCTCACACATGCCAGGCAAGCGCTGTACCACTGAGTCCAGCCCCAGCCCGACACCAAGATCCTTTTGGAACTTTCTAAGTTTTATTTTGAGACAGGGTCTTGCTGAGTTACTGAGACTAGCCTCAAACTTGCCGTCCTCCTACCTCAACCAAGTCGCTGGGATCTCAGGTGTGCACTGCCACATGCAGCTAATGTGAGGCCTTCTGACAGAGGCCTAGACCTGTGTGACCCTTGCTCTACCTAGAATGTGACCAGCCATCCGGGCAGCTTTCTCTGTGTGTGCACAACCCCCATAACACTGGTGATACATCCCCAAGCACTCTAACGCAGGTCACATGATGGCCTGTGTGGCTAACTGTGTTCTTCAGTGTGCCCCTCACCCTCCTTCAGCAGCAGGCATCTGAGTCTGCCCTGGCTCCACTTTTCTACCTTCTCCCAGGTGGCTTTACAGCTTGCTTTTAGGTGCTTCAACCATAATGGCTTCTCATTGTCATTGACCTTTTTTAGCTATGTATTCTCTGTGCAAAGGCCATTGATTTATAGGAATATCCTGTCATTTTCTAGTAATGTATCTCAAGAAGGCCTTTATTGATTTCCTTGGATGCCCAGTTCAGTACTCATTACCTCATTCATATATATATATATATATATATATATATATATANTGTTCTGAGAAAACTTAAGGTTATATATATATATATATATATATATATAAAATCTTCCTTTTAACATTTTTTTTTTTAGTTGTAGATGGGTACAATACCTTTATTTAGTGTTGTTTATGTGGTGCTGGGGATCAAACCCAGTGCCTCACGCATGCTAGGGAAGTGCTTTACCACTGAGCCACAACCCCAGCCCCTCCTTTGTATCTTGGTTTTTGTCTCCTGAAGCACATGTTGCCTGCCTTTGAATTTGGGGGGTTTTCCTGCATTTTGCTTTTCTTTCTGAAGTTGTATGTTTTCTGTGATAGTTCTCCAAATGAAGTACAGTCTCGTCTCTATGTCTTAAACCTACTACATCTTTCTGGAAGATTTCCCCTGTCCAATCATGCACACCTTTCCCTTGGGTAGCGCTCATCCTGTGTTTAGGAAGACGGATACCTGTCTGGGTCTAGGAGGTGATTCTTCCAGGATTTGCTTTGCTTAATTTGGAATTCCGTGGTGGTATTGATAAGTGAGAATGATTTATCCATGGTCATTGCTGTTTTCAAGATCCAAACCTTACTTGTTTCATGGAATGAGGTGAGTGCTCCCTATCCCATCTCAGATGTGGGCATCAGACTCCAGGTCTGCAAGTGAACCTGGAGCATTTCCAACAACTCTACTCCCCTGGCTCTTAGAAACTGAAGAGTTGTACTCTCTGTCTCCCCTCTCATGTTCGTGTCACATGCTTGGCTCCGATTCCTGAGTCCCTCCTGAGCTTCTCCTCTGCTGTCTACCTTCCAGCTGTCTGAGTCCGTCACCCCACTTCACCCTGGACCAGCCCTGCTCAGTGGGCTCCTTGCAGATTCCTGTGAGCAGCTGTCCCCTTACTCATAGACCTTGTGATCTGGTGGGCAGCGCTGGGTGGGTGGTCTGAAAAGAATCTGGAGGGGAGTGTCCCACTGAGGGGCCAGCAGGCTCGATGGGCGGCCAGCTGGGGAGCCAGCCGTTGGAGACTCTGAGTGGAGAGCAGGTCTGGGGTGAGGAAAGTCAGGACAGCTGAGACCCAGGGCATTCTACAGCTGGAAAAGGGCTGGGGCGGCCATGTGGTGGAGTGTTCCCATAGCACACATGAGGCCTTGGGTTTGATCCCTGGCACTGCAAAGAAATAAGAATAAATGAACTGAGTTGAAGTCTTCTCTGAAACATTGTCCCCTCCAGGCTATTTCCTACAGCAGGGCAGTAGTATTTTTTTTAATATACATATATATATATATATTTTTTTTTAATTGTTAATGGACACAATACCTTTTATTTTGTTTGTTTATTTTTATGTGGTGCTGAGGATCGAACTCAGTGCCTCGCATGTGCTAGGCCAGTGCTCCACCCCTGAGCCCCAGCCCCAGCCCCAGCCCCATGCAGTAGTATTTCTAACATGTAACCACCCCATCCTTCTGGGTTAAGATCCAGTGGCTGCCAGGGTGAGGGCCTACTATTGCCAGCCCTGTGAGCCAGCCTCCTGTTCTTCCTTGTGAGGCCAGCACTAGTTAATTCTGTAGCAGCAGCCCCACGACTCCTGCCTGACATCCTGTGGCCTCAAGATGGTATGTCCTGAACCACCCTCCCTCCTGTCCCTAACTCAGAAAGAATGGTGCCATGTCTGAGAATCTACTGTCAAAATTTGAGTTCTGCAAACTGGCCATTTTGCCAGGTGCTGGCAGCAGGTGGGCCTCAGTCTGTAGAGAGGCCTTTCTTTCCTACCAAGCCCTGCTTGAAAACAGTAAATTGGCTTCTTTTTATTACTGTGTGCAGGGTAATTTTCTAATGTGGCACTATACTAAAAAAGGATCTTAACTTTAAAATGAGAGTTCTGTCCATATAAAGCCTGCTTTGTGTTCTGAGAAAGGAAATCAGTAGTGGAGAGCTGTTTTCCCCACACACAGCAGAGCAGTCAGTCCCTAAGAAGGAGGAGTGCCAAGATGGGAGCTAAAGAGTAGCAGTGGACGGTCACTGTCTGAGGACAGCCTCTGCACTGGCCACCGCCCTGCTGCAAACTTCCCGGTCTTCGGCTGCAGAGTGTAATCAGAGGAGAAAGGACTTTGAGCCAAAAGTCTAAAGTTTGTCATTTTCTAGAGTAACAGCAACATGAGCATGGAGTTTGTAGCTGTCCAGACCCAGAACAGCTGGAGCTCGGCTTACCCCTGGTGGGAACATGGCTGCTGCCTGTGACCCAGCATTCGCCCTTCTGACATGTGCCCAAGAGGATTAAGCACACATGCCTAGACATAAAAGAATGCTTCAGCAGCTTTTGTTTGTGGCGGCCAGGAACCTGAAACGACCTCCTCGCCTGCTGATGGCAGGACGGGTGAATGTTCATACCATGGAACTCTGTGCAGCACAAGGCTTCAAGTTCAGTCCACCAGAAAAGAGACAGGCGGGAGTGATCTCGGGCTGGAAGAGAGGTGTGGTCCCTGTACTAGGCCTAGGGCAGGGTGTGTGGGAGCCTGCTGATCCCTGCTTCATATCTTGATCCAGGTGGGTGTGCTTTGCACCTACAGAAACATATGTTGAGCTATGCACTTTCTAATCAGATTTTTTAAAATATATTTTTATTAGTTGTAGTTGGACATTTATTTATTTATTTATTTCTATGGGGGTGCTGAGGATCGAACCCAGGGCCTCGCATGTGCTAGACAAGGGCTCTACTGCTGAACCACAGCACCAGCCCTATAATTAAATGTTTCTAAAGAGCACATATCTGTTAGGGAACATGGTCAGTTCATCCCAAACATTCTTTATTTATGTGATCTGTTTGTATAAAAGATTTTTAAATATAAATCGTTGCGTTGTATCTTTGTGCATCCTTAGAACTTACTGTAAGGGGTTGAGAGAGGACTTCACTCAGGCACAGAACAAACCCAGCATCTGTCTTTTTTTGTTTGTTTTTTAATATTTTTTTTTAGTTGTATATAAACACAGTATCTTTATTTATTTTTATGTGGTGCCGAGGATCAAACCCAGTGCCTCACATGTGCTAGGGAAGCGCTCTACCACTGAGCCCCAACCCCAGCCCAGGATCTGCTTTTTGACTGGTTTTGCCTACATCACTCCAAACCCTCTGTGTGGCATCTTCCGTTCAGACGGGCCATGTATGAGGAAGGAACTTAAACAGAGGTTTCTGTTGGTTCCATGGAGCACTAGATGACTGTAAGTAAAAGAATAAATTAGACATACGTGTTTTGTTTGCTTGATTGACTCCCACCTCCACTATTTAAAAGCTGTGTTGCCCCCAGCAACTAAGTGTGCCTTTGCAAGCTTTGGACGCTCACCCGCCCTGCCATGTACTGCCTCAGCAGCAACAGCAACATAGAAGAGGGTTGGCCCATGTCCAGAGGGGCAGAGACAGTCGGCTCAAGGAGGAAAGGCCCAGGACACTTTCCCCCACCAGCATCCAGGTGTCCTCAGAAGACAGGGCAGGAGGGGCAGAGTTCACCAACCGACAGTTTTCTGCCTATGGGTGGGCAGAGTTTTGACATGCTGCCATATGGTGTGGCACCAGAAGAGAAGCCTTCTATGCGGAAGCTCACATTGAGACTCCCAAGTTCCCAGACCTACGCCCAGCAGCAATAATTCCTTTCTTAGAAATCCATCCCAGGAAATCATCAGGGACTTAGTCACAGATCTGTCTTTGTAGAAGGGACATGGGCCCAGGCCACACTGCTTGTCCTGAACTGATTTGAACCCCGCCCTGACCTAGAGCCCATGCCCAAGGCTGCCACTTTGTTTTACAGGCCATTTATTGAGGAGGAGGGCTGCCGAGCCCCTCAGTTCTGTTTGAGTTTGCCTCATGCAGGTTTCTACACAAAGGCTACAAACCACTGATGTGGCTTCACCTTGTGAGCATACGTTAACTCGTGATAACTTCTTCCAGGGAAGAGTAAATGGATTTTATCTTTCCCTTTGGTTTTTTTATAGTTTCTTAATTTCCCTATGGAAAGTGTTTCTCATTGTTGCTTCAGTAACAGTCAAGCCTGACTCCCCCACCGCTAGGATTCCAGCGTGTCCCCTAGAAGTTCACCTGTTGGACCTGAATTCTCAGTATGAAGTGTTGGGAGAGGCCAATACCAGGGTATCGGGCTGTGGGGACGGAGCCCTCCCCAGTGAGTGAGCACCTTTCCCTAGAGATTGGCTCAGGTATCCAGGAAGTAGGCCCCTTCTCCTCTGCCTGTACCCAGCTGCCCTCCACTGTCCACCTTGAGTCGAAGCAGCACCAGCAACAAGCTTTCTCACTGTGTCCTGGGGTTTGGACCCAAGGCTTGCATAAAGCTGCCTCTGTTCCTGCAGCCCGGACACTGCCCATGGCTCACCAGCTGGGATGGTTGATTGGATTAATGTGGCTCTTGTTACATTTCCTTGCTGTGTATCTCTTCAGGGGGGTACTCCTGCTAGGAAGTCTGTCCTCCAGGCCAGGGGCTGCCTACCTCTGAATTCTCTCCTGGGTGCATTTCCCACCCAGCCACAGTTGCTCTGTCTTGGGAGGTGGTCCACTCTGCTCTGCCTCTGTGTGGCACTGGATTTATAGATCTGTGACATTTGCAGTAAGAACTTTCTTTTAAAAGTACCAGTGAGTGAGGCTGGACTGTGGCTCAGTGGTAGATTTCACCTAGTGTGGGTGAAGCACTGGGTTCAATCCTCAGCACTGCGTAAAAATAAATAAATAATAATAAAGGCATTGTGTCCACCTACACCTGAAAAAAAATATTTTAAAAAAAGTACCAGTTAGTGATATTGTATGTAGCACATGTAAACATAGAAGTAATTTCACCTATAGAGTTTTATTAAGTTTCGCTTTTCAGAGTTCAGAAGTATTTATTCAGATCTTTTCTGGTTTCCTTATGGACACAGTTGTATCGTGCTTTGTAGAATTCTGCTTTCTTGACACTCATTGAGGACTTAGGTCATTTCCCACCTACATTTACGTATGATTTTTAGATGCATATTTTCCAATAAAAATATCATAATTTTTACAGCTTGGAAGTTACCTCTGGCAGCAATGTGAGCGTGTGCACCTGTGAGGTGCGGGGCTGGGTGTGGTCTCATTCTGCTAAATGGACACACAGCGAGTCACATGTCCTTCTGCCCTTTTGGCTCACTCTTAGGGCTTTTTGTCCTATTTCCTCGGGCCTCTGATTATTAAAAAGTTTTTCCATAAGTGAGTGTAAGTGTGTGTGCCTGGGTTCAGGGGTGACACACAAGCTTCACATCTGCCACAGGACAACCCTGGGGATCCTTAACAATGCTCATCAACCCAGAGTCCTCTCTTTGTAATTAGTCACCAGCTGCTCCTTTACCCATGTCCTACACTACCAGTTCCCAGACCTCAGCGTCTGTCACAAGCCTCCTGCACTCCCCCTCATGCATAAGAGGAGGGAAGTGGGCAGAAGACAAGGGGGAGCCTGTCCTGGAAGTTCACTTCCAGCCCACAGTGGAAACAAGCCTGACTGATGGGTGCAGAAATCGAGGCTCTCTCAGGACTTGAAAGCACAGACCCTGTGGAAGGAAACCACTTCAACTGGAGAAGGCCAGCAGTGGGGAAGGAAGACTGTCTGGGAATTGGCTCTGTAAAGAGGTTGGCTACATCAGAGGACAGTTATATTGTAGAAGGAAGGAATCTTAGTCAGACCTGGTGGCACACACTTGTAATCTCAATGGCTTGGGAGGCTGAGACAAGAGCCTCAGCAACTTAGCAAGACCTTGTCTCAAAATAAAAAACAAAACAGGCCAGGGATATGACTCGGTGGTAAAGCATCCCTGGGTTCAGTCCCTGGTACCAAAAAAAGAAAAAGGAATTTTGAGCAGAATCTGCCACTGGGTTTTCAAATTTTATAATAGACTTATTTCTGTTTTTATTTCTGTAGAAACCTGATGTGAGGCTATCTCGAGGCAGCATTGACAGGGAGGACGGGAGTCTTCAGGGGCCGGTAAGCTGGGGCTCATAGTGTGTGGGCATCCACCTTAATGATACCTCTGATGTCAGACAGAATAATCAATTCTACAAGTAAAGTGAACATTTCACTAGGATTATTAAGACATTCTCTGTACAGAATTCTTATGCAGATACTTAAGTTTTCTGCCCATTATTGTCACAGGCCTTTTAGTAGTAAGCCACAGTCCCTGTAATCTTAAAAAGTATGTACACATGTACTATTGTTACATACGATTTCCATTTGCTCAACGTTTTATATACTACTATTGCTGGTTATAAAAGTTGTCATAGTCACATAAAACTTATTCAAACAAGATTTGTTTTCCCCCTTGGGGGTGTTAGGGAAGAGATGCCTGAAATTCTCTTTAAAGAACCAATTTAAGGGTTGAGATTTTGGCTCAGCAGTAGAGCGCTCGCCTAGCACAGGCGGGACCCAGGTTCGATCCTCAGCACCACATAAAAATAATCGCATTGTGTTGTGTCCATCTACACCTAAAAAATAAATATTAAAAAAAAAAAAAAGAACTAACTAAAAGGCTGAGGCTGTAGCTCAATGGTAGAGTGCTTGCCTTGCATGCATGAGACAGTGGGTTCAATCCTCAGTACCACATAAAAATAATAAATAAATAAAATGCAGATATTGTGTCCATCTACAACTAAAAAAATAGTTTAAAAAATGAAGAACTGGGGCTGGGGATGTGGCTCAAGCGGTAGCGCGCTCGCCTGGCATGCGTGCGGCCCGGGTTCGATCCTCAGCACCACATACCAACAAAGATGTTGTGTCCGCCGAAAACTAAAAAATAAATATTAAAAAAAAAAAAAAATGATGAACTAACTTAGAAGGGCTGGGGTTATAGCTCAGTGGTAGAGCACTTGCCTAGCAAGAACTAACTTAGGATTTAGTTCAAATATATTTAAAGCCAGCTAGAAATACTTCCTGGTGTCAGGAGGGAACGTAATTTAAATCATTAGGATTTCGCACCTTCTGGTGTCTAATAAATGCGTTACACTTCTATCCCCCAGTCAGGTGAATTCTTCTGGNCCAAGGATTGAACCCAGGGACACTTTACCACTGAGCCACATCCCCAGCCCTTACTTCATTTTGTTTGGTTTGGTTGTTTGGCTTTTTGAGACAGAGTCTGGCGAAGTTGCCCAGGCTGGCCTTGAACTTGCATGTGCCATAGTACCTGGCCTAAACATCATTCTATGTATATAAATTACATCCAGTTTTGAAATAAGAGGTGCTGAGGATTGTCTGGGCCTTTCCGTGATAAGCTTCTCTGAGTAGCTACAGCACCATCTTAATCAGAGTCCTGGGTTCTCAGCACCTAAGTGCATGGTACGGAACCACCCTGGTCTATGCCGTAGCTTCAGCATCCCCTAAGCTCTGATGCCCATGTCACCCATTACCAACCCGCAAAGCTTTGGCATTTTTCCCATCAGTGTATCAGCTCAGGCTGGTAGCCTGAGTCTGGCGTTCCTCAGCTCATAAGCAATGTTACATCACCCACCAAGCTCCTTTCCTAGGCTGAAAAGACTCAAGTACAGCAAGCATTCTTTCCTGACCTGTGAAAAACTCTTCAAGGACTCACTAGTGAGAGAATTGCTAATAGGATATTTGTTAGAAAAGAAAAATTCTTTGTGTTCCAAAATGTGGCACATAGAAGATACTCAGAAAATACGTAGAACAAATTAATGAGACCTGGATAGGAGGATAACTCAGAAATGCCATATTCATAAGAACTGTCAGACAAACGTGACAGGCCCACTTGCAATGTCATGATTTTCTGCATGCCAGACGTAGACAGTAGTAAGAGTGCTTGGTGCTTAGTACTGCAAAGTGCTGTGTGGAATGGGCTCCACGTGATACTCATATTACTGTCAGGCCCTGTTGTCACCTGTATTCCACAGATCCGTAGACTTGGCTACTGCAGAGGCCTCCTTGCAGTGCCAGACCCAGGCAGTAAACTCCTGTGGCCACCTGGCAGAGCAGGCTTGTCTTACTTCCCCATGACCACATTGGTCCTTTTCTAAAGACAATGTTTAGTTTGGTGCATTTCTTGGAACTCTTTAGCTTTAACTTTTTTTTTTAAATATTTATTTTTTAGTTGTAGTTGGACACAACACCTTTATTTTATTTATTTTTATGTAGTGCTGAGGATCAAACCCAGTGCCTCGCACATGCTAGGCAGGTGCCCTACCGCTGAGGCATAACCCCAGCCCCTAGCTTTAACATTTTTGAAATGTTCTGAGAGAGCTATTTGGGTAAAAAGCAGCACAGCTTGTGAACGAGTGTGCTGTAGCCAATAGTCATTAAAGTGTAACTAGTGCATGCACGTAGTTAATAGTCATTAATGACTAGCTGATGGAAATTAACCCCTTCTGTGTGCATGACAAACAGAGTCACATCTGCACCTTTAAGATGGCCTGTGAGTCAGTAGCGTACTCAATTTGTGACTGCAGCCCAGAACTGGGTACATCACTAGTTTCAGAGAAGAAGTATACTGAGGCCCGGCAGGCCCATGACACGTGGCCCAATAGATGTGTGGAACATGGGCTTCCCTTCCAGTGCCTGCCCCTCCAGAGTGGAACCTGCTTGGCTGCACACAGGCACATTTCAAAAATCGAGTTTTCTAGTTAATTGAGCTTGGTTGTCACCTAATATCAACCAGAAAGCTCGCTGAGTTGAAAGCCTTTTAGGAATTGTGTAGGTTTTACCGCCAAATCTTGGTGCAGCACAGCCAGCAGGCACTGCATCATGTTTTGGCCATATTAACCACCATACCCAGCCCAGGCTCCTCTGGCTACCTGGCACCTCGCTGCTCCCCAGGCACGCTCTCTGTCCTCCCTCCTTGCACGTGGCTTGGCTCCTACCTAGGATGAGCTTGGCCATCACAGCCATCTCCAAGCCTGAGCTCAGGACTCCCCTTCCATTGGCCCTGTGCTGTCTGGAGTGGGCACAAGTGTCTCTCTCCACCTCTCTGTCAATTTCTGTTTTATTCAACTTTTTCACCACTGTGACTAAAGGGACTCAACCAGATCAATTGTAGAGAAGGAAAAGTTTATTTGAGGGCTCACGATTTCAGAGGCCTTAGTCTTTAGAAGGCTGGCTCCATTTCTCAGGGCTCAAGATGAGGCTGAACATCATGGTGGAAGAATGTGACAGAAGGAAGCAGCTCACATGATGATCAGGAGGCAGAGAGAGAGGTCTCCACTTGCCAGATACAAACATATACCCCAAAGCCACTCCCCAATGCCCACCTCCTCCAGGAACACCCTGCCATTTCATTTGCCACTCAGTTAATCCCTATCAAGGGATTAAATAACTGGTTTGGTTAAGACTCTCACAACCCAGTCTTCTCCTCAACCTTCTTGTATTGTCTGACACCTGAGCTTTGGGGGGACACCTCATATCCAAAGCATGGCAGCTCCACAAGGGCAGGAGCTCTGGTTTGTACCCAGTATAGTATCAGCTACAAAGCAGGGACTCAGTACCTGCTAGTTGAAGAAATGCAAGCGTGAAAATGGCATGTAAGGTAGAAAGCACATTGCTTAGGACCCCTCCCCACCTCCAGGCTCTGAGAGTTTGCAAGGTTGGGAACCAGGGTGGGAACTAGGGATGCAACTCAGCAGTAGAGCTTGTGCTGGGCACAGTGTCACAGCACCTGCAGTCCCAGCTCCTGGAAGGCTGAAGCAGGAGGATCACTTGAGCCCACTAGTTCAAGGCCAATCTTTCAACATAACATAGTAAGACCCTGTCTCTTTAAAAAAGAAGAAGAAAATGTAAGTAGTTAAATTAGTTAGTTAAAACAGGATAAAATCAGGGTGATAAATGGCAGGTTGAAAACAACTGTGATTCTGGGGAAAATAGCCATTTTAATTATATGTACTGTTTCATTGTCCTGGTATTTTAAAGAAGTAGCTCTTTTCAGTAGAAAACAAAGCATATTAAATTATGTGTATGTATCATTATTTTAAAATGAGCAAGAAAAGTTTTTCTTTTACAAGGTTGGGTATGGTTCTAAAACTTTTTTTTTCCCCCCATTTTAGTTATAAAACTCATTACTTTAGGTTGGCTGTACACCTCTAATCCCAGCAGCTCAAGAGGCTGAGGCAAGAGGATTGTAATTTCAAGGCCAGCTTCAGCAATTTAGCAAGTCCCTGCCTCAAAATAAAACATGAAAAATATGACAGGGCCTGGGGACGTGGCTCAGTGGTTAAGTACCCCTGGTTCAATCTCTACCAAAAAAACAAGAGACTCATTACTTTAAATGCAGCGTCAGGCATAAAGGCCTGGAGAAGGACTGGTTTCCATTAGAGGCCTCCCCTTACCCAGTCCCTGTTTCCTTGCCTTGTCCTAGAACTGCTGGAGGGTTAAACCCGTTCTGATGTACACCGCGCTTTAGGGACATTGACAGCATGAGCCCATGGGGACTGCCAAACACCCCAGTGCTACCAGGTCCCTATCTCTTCATTGTTGATTGCACCCTTACTGTAATCAGAGGGGGTAGAAGGACACTGAGCATGGGATAAGCAGTGGACACATGCTGGGAGGGCTGGGATTTCAGACCTTTGATGGTAAACCAGAGACATCCATGTAGGAAAGTTCTAGATCTGTATGAATACCAGAGTACCCCAAGGTTGCCTTTGTTACAGCCCTCCCCACACACTCTATTGGTGTGAGGTGTCACCTGCCTATTTCCCCACACCACTGAGCCCTGCAGGCATCTGTCTTGTTCATCCCAATGCCCCAGCATCTGGCAGAGTTCAGGGGGTGGATGAATAGGGAGGAGAGTGGGGTGGTTCTTTTCCCTGTATACACCAGTACATTGACTCAATTTTCCTTTCCCACAGACTGGAAACCAACACATCTATCAGCCTGTGGGCAAACCAGGTCAGTGAAGAAATGAGTTGTGTGTCAAAAGCTTGTGTAAGTAGCTGGGTATAGTGGCACACACTTGTAATCCAGCCACTCAGGAGGCTGAGGCAGGAGGATCCCAAGTTCAAGGATGGCCTCAACAACTTAGGGAGACCGTCAGCAACTGAATGAGACCCTGGCTCAATTAAAAAGTAAAAAGTGCTGGGGATGTGTCTCAGTATTTAAGTATCCCGGGGTTTAATCCCCAGTACCAATTTTTTTTTTTTTTTTAAATACTTGTGTAATTGGCAGCAGGTTGGAAGTATTGTAGTGTCACAGCTGGGGGATGTCCACAAGATTTTAAGCCTTCCCCCAACAGATCACAGCAAGTTTGGTTCTGACCACACTCAGCCATGGCTGGAGTCCTGAAAAGCAGAATCTAATACTGTAACACCTCAGGCCCTTAAGACAGGAGCCTGGTGCCAGTGCAGGGCATTGGCTTTCTTCATTACCCTTCATACAGGAAGTCCTTCTGCTTTGCCAGATCCTGCGGCTCCACCAAAGAAACCTCCACGCCCCGGAGCCCCCGGCCACCTGGGCAGCCTCGCCAGCCTCAGCAGCCCTGGGGACAGCTACAACGAGGGTGTCAAGGTAGGCATCAGATGTGGGCATGCTCTGTTCTTAGGGTTGGTTGGATCCCTTTGTCCTTGGAAGATGACGTCTGTGTCATACAGTGGGTGGGGACAGCACAGAGGGGACCATAAGAGGCCAGAACTCAGCTGGTTCTGAATCCCCTGAGAGCCAGGGAAGTGTTACCCAGACTCTCCCAGTTTTCTCTCATGATTGACTTTAGGGACTTTATGACTTTGTGCCTACATCTTCCTCCCATGAGGCACAACGTGTCTGTGGAAATCAAGTGTTGATTTGATTTTTAAAAATCAAGTTTTATAAATTAATTAAGCCATGATACCAGGGGTAAGTGAGGACCTGTGGGCCCACTTCGCCTCTAGGCTCATAATCGTGGTGTTAAGAAAAGCCTGTTGTCCATCCAGAGTCAGGATGGTTCCCTGTGAGAACAAGTAGAGCCCCCCCCACCCTCCCGCCAAGAGCAGCACTGGCCCAGGCACAGCATGATCTTGCCCTTGATTGGGCTCATCAACTCTGCTCCTGGCTTGGAGCTGGAGCTCACCATCTGCTCTCCCAGGCCCCCTGCCAAGCCTGAGAGCTGGGGCAGCTTTCCTCACCTGGATAGGGTGCCCCTCTGGCCTGGCCACTTAACAGCCACTTCTCCAAACACGCCCCATATATTGACCAGAGGCACACCATTCCCATGATCTGACTCTCTGGAATCGGGGCAGGTGGTGGTTTGAGGGGCAGAGCTCTTCCCGACCTGGTGTTGCATGAACACATGGTACACCTCAAAGTAGACAGCACCCCAGGTCAGTGCACATGAGCTGGGCAGAGGTGATCTTTGCTCCACACACTCACTGCGATGTCGGAGTGCCTTCCCCCAGCCAGGTGAGGTTCAGACCTTGTCCACGTTCATCCTCGTGTTGGCCTCACACAGGGGAAGCAGCGTGCTTATGGTCATTGGCTCTTGTGGCTGGGCTGGCATGCTGCTGCAGATCCATGGACTGCACACCTCTGCACTCTGCTCTAAGGTGCCATCTGTAAAGCTGCTCTAGCTGACCCCTTGTCAGGTATATGCATTCTTATCCCAAATCCCGGAAGAGAGCACGCATCCTCACCAGGGGTAGGGTTGTCCTGTCCATCCAGGAGGTGACCAGAGAGTGAGTGGGCTGGTGCTGGCGGGTGTAGCCTGCTTCCTGAGGGGTGTCCAGCGAGCACAGCTAGGCCCACGCTGCCCTGAAACCAATGAATATCCAGAGCACCTATTGGCCAGTCATCAGCTCCTGGGACCCTGCAGCTTCCCAGTGCTGTCAGGGACATGTGGGTATTCTCAGAAGCAGCAAAAACATGACTCTTCCTAACACAGGTTTTTTAAGTAAAAATTTGAAAAACAGAATGGTAAAAAATCAGGTTAGTGAGCTTATTTTCATAAGCCACAAGACAAGGCTTGCACAATTTGTGCTCCAGTGAAAAACCAACGTTAGAAGCTGATGAGGAACCCCAGAACCCTGACACACCTTCGTGTCCCACACCTGGAATAACCTCGTGAGTAAACTCTTGGTAGAAACAATATGCTTGGGCTGGGGTTGTGGCTCAGCCGTAGAGTGCTTGTCTCGCACACGCTGGACCCTGAAATCGATCCTCAGCACCACGTAAAAAATAAATAAGTGAAATAAAGCTATTGTGTCCAACTATAAAATAAATATTTAAAAAAATTTAAAAAAAGAAAAAATATGCTTAAAGTACATGAAGATTTTGCGGGCTGGGGTTATGGCTTAGTGGTAGAGTACTTGCCTAACACGCATGAGGCACTGGGTTCGATCCTCAACACCACATAAAAATAAAACAAAGATTGTGTCTACCTAAAACTAAAAAATAAATATTTAAAAAAAAAAAAGATTTTGAAGTGATTAGTGTGGAGCCCATGCCCGTTCCTTTATTATCTCTCTGTAGTAAGTGTAGCCTGAAAGAATGATTGTTTTGATACAGAAATGTTTGCCTTTAACTAGGTATAACTAAAATAATCATTCAAATAACATTTAGCCAGAAATCGTCCCAGTTTTCCTTAGCAGCTTTGCTCTTGTGGCTTGGTTTCAGTGCTGGGGTCAGATCCCAAGCCTTATGCTGTCACACTCCCCCTGGAGCCTCCCTGGAGCTCTGGGCTTCAGGCACCACCCTGAGGGGTGGGATTGGCCACATGGCTGGGGGACAGTTGATTGTCATTAATTGCCGGACAAGGAGTTTCCAAGTTGTTGAGCTCTAGAAAATAGGAAACCAAGAACAGATGTTTCTCTAAACTTCTGGAGTGTCACCATGCGTGGTTAAAAGCACCATAAGAAGGGAAACCTTAAGCAGGTCACAGTCATGGCAGGCCTCCCCCAACCCCTAGAATTGCAAACCATCCTGTTTCTTGGTGGAATACGCCCTTGGCACCCTCCCGAAGAAGCCATGTGTGATGGAGTCTATACAGGCCATCCTGGGAAGATAAACAAGACTGCACTGAGGTTCTCACTGCAGAAAGTAAAAGGCAGCCAGCCCTTTTTTTTTGAGTGATGAGTTCTAGAGTTCTTCTTTCCAGTGCACATGGAAGTACCAGAGAGAAGTGCATCTCTACACTCAGGTGCTGGGGACATGTTTCTTTTGAGATACTTTTAAGAAGAGGAGAAGGTGCTTGTTTCTCCCATTCACTGCCTATTCAGGCAGAGGACAGCCGGGGTGGTTTTACTCAAAGTCATGGAACCTTCTCTTAAGAATTGGTTCAAGCTGGGCACGGTGGTACATGCCTGTAATCCCAGCAACTCAGGAGGCTGAGGCAGGAGGATCGCAAGTTCAAAGCCAGCTTCAGCAACTTAGCAAGATCCTGTCTCCAAAGAAAATATTAAAAGGGCTGGCAATGTGGCTCAGTGGTTAAGTGCCCTGGGTTCAGTATCCCCAATATTAAAAAAATAATAATAATAATAGTTGGTTCAAAAGAAGGATATTCTTTATACTTTGATTTTTAAAATAAGCTCCTGAGGTCTTTAAGCACACCAGGAATCTTTCTTGGGGCAGTGCAGCTAGATGCCAGTGCAGATTCCCAAGGATGCGAAGGGCCAGGTGTGGGAACCAAATCCCTGGGAAGTCAGGTGGCATTCCCAGTGATGAAACGTCCCCATCTCTTATGAAGAAGCCTCATTCTGCTGATCCTTGCACGGCTGCCACTTGTCACTCTCAGGCTTTGCACGCTGTCCTGCTCACTTATCTCATGGGAACAAGCGTGGTGCATGGCAAGGCTCTAAGTCACCCACTGTGCATGGAGCCCCCAAAAGACAAGGTGGCTCCTGATGGCAGAGAACAAGAGCGGGTTGCAGCCACAGCTGGTACTTTGCGTCCTGCTCATGTGTTTAGGGAGGTATCTGCTGCTTGATTAATGTTGTTTTTCTTTTTTTCCCTTCCTCTGATAAATTCCTCTAACTTTTCCTCACCTCCGTTGGACAATAGCCATGGAGGGTAAGCACATTGTGTCTGTGTGTCTGTCCAGCTTGCTCTCTCACACCCAGCTCCCTGCATGTGACCCTGAACTAGCAAGTGGGAAGCCTGGTGCAGGAGTCGGGGGGCACTTTTGCTTGGTTCTTCGTCTCTCATGACTGACAAATGCCAGAAACAGCACTGATGTTGGCTGAAAACTGAGAGGTGGACACCCTTGCAGTAGATGAGCTGTTCCTGCCCTTTTCTGTCCTGTACCCAGACTTGGGAACAAATGACTAATTCTGTTCCAGTCTCCTTGGGCAAGGTACCCAAGAGTTCAGAAACGGGCAATTATAGTCTTAGACTGAACACCAGCAGAAGATCACAATCGAATGACTGTCATATACAGCAATTTAGTCTAAACGCACGTCCGTGAGTGTGCGCACACACACACAGTGTCTTTCTTGTAGTTAGTATAACTCTAAATGTTTTGGTGGTGCTGGGGATTGAGCCCATGGCTTTGTGAATGCTAGGCAAGTGCTCTGCCACTGAACTATACCCCAGCCCCCAATTTGAATTTTTAATTACTGCCAAAACTTTGGTAGAGGCCACACATTATTCCACCTCTAGTACTCAGGTTATCTGGGTGACATGTAATATCTCCTGTGTCCTTGGGTGGGCATATGTACCTCAGGGCTTCATCTGCCCTTCATCTGGCCCACTAGAGAAGCTGAGGCTCAGAGCCCAGATTCACCCAGCAGGCAGCCGAGAGCTGTGGGAAGCAGCTTCCCCACCACTGGGATTTAGGAGTGTCCTGCAGGTAGGTAGTGACCACTGGGGATGAACTCCCGTGTGAGAGCGGGTCTCTCCTAGGCAGCTCAGCTGAGCCACAAGCCTCCTTACTATAGAACTTGAAGCCAAGGAAATGCTCGGTACTGGTGTAGAGTGTTCCATCATTAGCAAGTGACTTTCTGTGGAATTTGGTGAATCCTCAGATGTAAAGTTTGTGGGTTGTTTCTCTTGTGGTGAATAATCTTGGGGTGTGGGGACACTGAAAGAATCTGGGAGTTTAAGTACAGTATATGTCATTCCATTTCATTTCCTTTAGCTGAGCTCAAAATTAGAAAAAAATATATTGCCAACTCTATTTGTCACTTGGGTGAATCACTTTACTGTCTCAAACTGAACTATATCCTATACAAACAAGAAAATCCATTGTCTTCTGCAGTCTGCTTTGAAGTCTAATTTAGCTGTGGTGGTATCACGCCCACTGCTGGAGAGCAGAAGAATGATCTGCTTCTTTATTGTCAGCTTCAACCCCAGGAAATCAGTCCCCCTCCCACTGCCAACCTGGACCGGTCCAATGACAAGGTGTATGAGAACGTGACGGGCCTGGTGAAAGCTGTCATTGAGATGTCCAGTAAAATCCAGCCAGCCCCACCCGAGGAGTACGTCCCTATGGTGAAGGTGAGTGCAGCCTGCGGTGCACAGAGGCTGTGGTGGAGCTGCTAGATGTCTCTGACATCTCCCAGAGTCAGACCTGATGCTTAGGAAGGTGTGAAGGCACCACATGGTGAGGACTCTGGAGACAGCCACCATCATTGTGAACCCCTGCTTTTCTCATGTCAGTAAACATTAGGATGGTAGGGTCCTGAAGGGATACCATCTTTCACAAATGTAGTCTCTAGTTAAAACAGCAGCTGCAGGTGGGTACTGTCAGCATGAGGCATTTATGTAAAGTTGAAGAACATGCAGGAGCATCCTGAATGAGTCCAAGAAGTACATGGGATCAGTAATTATCCAGTTGAGATACTGTCCCTCTGAGGAAGAGGCAAAAGAGTATATGGACAATTTATCTGTGTTGGTTTTCTTAAACTAAGGGGTGAGTATGTGTGTGTGTGTTTTTTTTTAATTTAAAAAAATAAAGGAAGAGACCAAAATAAAAATACTGTGGACTATTTTTCAAATTGTGCTCAGTGGAATGGGATCCTGGGAGGTAATAACAGATGCTGTCCAAACAAGACTGCCCAGGAGGCTCAGCATTGCTCCTACCAGACCCTCATGATGGCACACAGGTGCTCAGAAGTGTCCTACAGTTCAAAGAGTGCCATCAAACTTAGCTTTAGTGTTTTTAAAAGGTACTGGCACGTGCTTTTTTTTTTTTTTCTCCCCCCCACGGTGGTAAGTTTATCATCCTTGGAGTCAAGTATGGTGGTGCACACCTGTAATTCCAGCAGCTGAGGTAGAAGGATTGCAAGTTCAAAGCCAGCCTCAGCAATTTAGCAGGGTTCTAAGCAATTTAGCAAAACCCTGTCTCTAAATAAAATATGAAAAGTGCTGGGGATGTGGCTCAGTGGTTAAGTGTTCCTGGGTTCAATACTCAGTACAAAAAAAAAAAAAATTTACCATCCTTGGGGATTAAAATGGAACAAACTTTTACATGCATTGATGAATATGTCAAAATCAATGCCGCTATTACATTTAACTATAGTATATGTGTTACTAGACAGCACTAGTAGGAACATTTCTTAAAATATATCATCTTCCCTCCCCCCACATCTGTGACATTAAGCACCTTCAGGCTGCTGAGAACCGTCACCAAGTCCAGCTCAAGCACTTTCTCTTTGCAAAACGGAAATTTCATCAGTTAAGCTCTGACTCCTCATTCCCCCTCCTGCTCAGCCCCTGCAAGCCTCAGTTCTACTTTCTATCTTTGAATCTGGCTGCTCAGGGTCTGTCACATAGTGAGAGTCCTGCAGCATTTGTCCTATTGGGACGGGCTTCTGTAACTGGGAAAGATGTCCTCAAGGCTCCTCCCTGTGGTAGCATGTGTCTGAGTCTCCTTCATCTCTAAGGCTGAGCAGCATCCTGCTGTACGTCCATACCAGCTTTGGTTCATTCATCTGTCCATCTGTGGACACTTGGTTGCTTCTACCTGGTGGCTCTCATGAATAGTGCTGCGGTGCACGTGACGTACAGGTAGCCCTTCGAGGCTCTGTCTTCAGTCATAGTGTGCAGTCAGAAGAGGAGTTCTGGCAGGCACAGCAGCCTTGTTGTGATCCTCCCAGATCCTGCCACCGCACTTCCCAGCAGCTGCACCTCTGGCTTCCCCACAACCTGTGCGAACTCCAGCTGCTCCGCCTCTAAATTGCATGGGTGGGTGGCTCTCTGTTTTGTTGTGTGATTGCTTTGAAGAAATGTCTATTTAGTTCCTTTGCCTGTGCTTTAATTAGGTTTTTTGTTGTTGATTGTGGGGTCAATACCACTTTTTTAGTGTACCTATTGGCAATCTTTGTAGAAATACCATCAACGTAGAAAAGCTGCTTAAAAGCTGTGATGTTTCTTGATCATTCTGGTTCGTGTTTTAAACTGTGCTCCTGTGACTATCATACCCAAAGTTCTTCTGGGAGAACATGATGAACCCATAGCCAAGTTTGGAAAAACAACTCAGCAGTAAACAAAAGCACTCAGGATTTCAGACATGTCAAGATTGTGCATGTTGATTTAATAGCAACTTCTGCTTTAACTATCAGTCATGTAGTCTGTGGGATGCTCCATTCATCACCTGGCCACTTAGAGTGGTGGTCCTGTAGGACTATATGCTCAAGTGGTACTGCAGCCATCCTAGTTGTGCAGGCAGACGCCTTGGTGTTCGCATGATGACAGTTGCCCAGCAATGCCCGCCCAGAGCATCTCCCTTTTAGGTAAAGCCTAACTGCTTTGGTCAGATGATTCCACTCCTTTTGCATGCTGACCCAAGTATTTTCATACTGATCTTATTCATATTACATATTGACATACTGGTCATACATCTTGGATCCTCATAAGAACAACAATACCAATAATTCGAAATTTAGCCTGGCACTGGCACAAAAACCTGTGATCCCAGTGACTCGTGTGGCTGAGGCAGGAGGATCGCAAGTTCAAGGCCAGCCTAGGCAACTTAGAGAGACCCTGTCTCAGTAGAGGACTAGGAAGTGGGAGCAGTGGCACACGCCTATAATCCCAGCAGCTTGGGAAGCTGAAATAGGATCACGAGTTCAAAGCCAGCCTCAGTAAAAGCGAGATGCTAAGCAACTCAGTGAGACCCTGTCTCTAAATAAAATACAAAATAAGGCTGAGGATGTGGCTCAGTGGTTGAGTGCCCCTGAGTTCAATCCTTGGTATTCCCTCCCCCAATAAAAAAAAGGACTAGGGATATAGCTCAGTGGTAGAGTGTCCCTGGGTTCAATACTAGAAAAAAAAAAAATGAAATTTAAAATGATGATGTTCTAAGAAGTTAGCCCTTGTCTTAACAACTCACATGGATTATAAGAATGGATGGAGTGTGGAGTGGAAGATTCAAAATGGCCTCTAGATTCCATGCGCACACATGAGAAAGGTGGCATCTGCCTCACCTGTGTGGGCACCATCGTCTTCCTGGGTCAGGTGGGAACAGGGCATGCCTGTTTCTTAGCGTCTATGTGACGCGTCTTACCTGAGCAACTGCTCTGGTACATTATGGTGAAGGACAGACAGAGATCTGCATCTTTACAGAGGGAAGGAGCCTTGTAATGTACTAGATGGGGTCAGTACTAAGAGAAAGAAGTGCAGAATTTTTTCTTAAAACTGTTAAAAACTGTGTGTGTGTGTGTGCGTGCGTGTGTGCGCGTGCGCGCGCAGGTTCGTGCACACTTCACTTGCAAGGTGAAAGGGTCAGTGCCACCATGAAATTCCTATGTGCTCTAACCCTGGCCGTGGTTTTGTCTGTTAGGAAGTTGGCTTGGCCCTGCGGACACTATTGGCTACCGTGGATGAGACCATTCCTGTCCTCCCAGCCAGCACACACCGAGAGGTAGGCACAGCACTGGAAGGGTCATGTGCGGGGCCACACACAGGAACAGCTGTGGTGCTGAAGGTCCCACATCAGGACCAGCAGAGGCTGGCTCTAGGTGCTCCACAGGTGATAGCCCTTCTGTTCACTCTGTCCCCTGCCAAGGTCAGCACCTGCTCAGGCTCAGAGCCATTGTGTGAGGCCTTCCCCCGAGGAACAGGGTGGCCGTGAGCACTCAGGGAAACTGCTGTCGGTGCTGAGCTCCTCCAAAGTGGGAGACGCATTGCCACTTCCTTTGAATGCTCCTTCCCAGACCTTGGTATTTGCAAGTGATACTGGCTTTCCCTTTAAAATATTCTCTTAAATTAATAAATTTTACTAAAAGTTTTTAAGGGACCAAAGTTCACCCCAAATATTGTCTCCTAGCAACAATCATCGCTTCCACCACCTTTCAGTAATTTTGCCTCGTTCTGACTTACAGATGAAGGGCAGTGTACTTGTCAGAGTGCTCTCAACATGGTGACACTCTTCACATAACTGAGCCTGTACTTGGTCATTAAAGTCAGTGTTGGCCTGGGGTTGTGGCTCAGCGGTAGAGCAATCGCCTAGCATGTGCAAGGCCTTGGGTTTGATCCTCAGCACCACATAAAAATAAATCAATAAAATAAAAGTATTGTGTCCAACTACAACTAAAAAATAAATATTTTTAAAAAAACGTCAGTATCACCAGGCATGGTGATGCATGCCTGTTGTCTCAGGCTGGAGGGTTAGGGGAGGCAGGAGGATGGCATATCAGTGTCACATCTTAAGCAGGCAGGACTCCTGAAGTGGAGTGGAGTCCTTCTCAGGATGTCACATCTGAGGTACACATTGTCTGGGTGATGTCAATCTGGGGAGCTGTATCTTGCCTCCTAAGGGACAGCGGGACACAGCAACCATTGGTGGTTCCTCTATCAGTGACAGAACCACGTAGTTCCTCTGAGTGTCTCCACAGTGCAGCTTTTTCATAGCAAGCAGGTCCTCACTAGTTTACCTGCTTCTCTGGGGCTCTGAGCAGTTTTCCATGATCAGCAACAAGTTTGTCAGAAAGCAGAGGAGTTCATGACCATAGGCAGGAAAGGGGTCTGTCTAACAAGGGTTTTTCTGCGGGACCATCATCAGCACTTACTGCAGCCAGTAGCTGAAGTCACTACTCGCACTCCTGATTCTCAGGCATACAGATCCCTCTCCCTTATTCCTTGTTGTTGAATCATTGTTTAAGAGGAGCCTTCCTGTTGGCCTGCTTCCCCGCCCACTGCCCCTCCCTGCTGCCCACCATGCTTCCTAAGGAGCAGCCAGTCCTGCTCAGCTCCCCTCCTGCTGCTACACTGAGTGTGGTTGTCCCCAAGGTGCCACCCATTTGTATTAAAGAAAACCCCTCATCTTGGCAACCCACCCCACTTCCATAGATCCAAATACTTGTTGCTTCCCAAGCCCGTGCATGGTAGCGCCGTACCGAGCTCAGTCTCCAGCCATCTGTCAGCTGCTGGCAGGAGCCGTCTGCTTTTCCCTGCTTGCTTCCCCAGCTAGGGCTTACCACACACTGGCCACTTGCCCCTTCAGTCCCCTCTACACGGGACACAGTCTCCAGTGGGCCTCATCCTCACCGACCACTGTCACCTCCTCAGACTGCCATAAGACTTGCCTTCCTTCCCTGCCCCCAGAGCTTTCTTTCTGAAAGAAAGAGGTAGATCTCTAGGTTACATTGTTCCTTCCTAAAAATCTGATCTGCCTACCCACCACCAAGTTCAGCAGGAGAGGGCCAGCTGGGCATGGCCTGCGAGGTCCTGCAGTGGAAGCCAGCCCACTCACAGTGCAGGCCAAGTCCAGGCTCTCCTGGGAAGCCTCTGAGGCAGGGTGAGTTGCCCCTTCTCACTGTGCATCTCTGTTGTGCTACTGTCTCTGGGGGTCCCAGGCAGTCCTGTGCCTAGCCTGTGTGTGCAGACATGTCTGACTGCTTCTCATGTCACAGCACAAGGTACCTTGTGCATGTTAAGTGCTCAGGAAGGGCCACAAGAGCAGATGGCTGTCACCCCTGGCTGAATGAACAGGCGGGCTCATGAGACTCCACACACAAGCCTTTGCCCCCATGGGGGCAGTAGGCGAGTCCCGTGCCTGCTCATGCCAAGGCAGGGCCAGGGCCTTCTGACTCCAAGAATCGTCCCATGCAGCTCCGGGAGGTCCAGAGAGGTATCAGGAGTCCAGACCCAGGCTTTTGTCCTGTCTTGGCCTTCAGCAGGTCACTTTGTACCTCAGCTGCCCGTGCTGATATGGGAGAATCTGGACCAGGTAATCTCTGAGATTCTGTCAGGTTCTATGATTTACTTTAAAACAAAGGAAAGCCCTGCCAGATAGTGAGGTGGAAGTCCAGACAGCAAATACAGAATGGAGAGGACGTCCTGGTGACAGCAGGGCTGTGGGTGGAAGCAGGACTGCTGGGCAAGTACACGTGCACAGGCACACGACACTGGCCAGAGTTCCCAGGGAGAGAAAGGTTTTCCACCCTGTTGCTTCTAAGGAGGATTTATTTGAGGGAAAGATTTTTTTTTTTTTTCTCATGGTGGCATCAAAAGAAAGGCTTGTGAAATTGCGTAGAGAAGGGGCAGAGGTGGGGTCCGGTGGGAGAGTGCGTGCCCAGCACTGGATTTTATCCCCAGCCCTGCAATAAAAGACAAGAAAGTTCCCTGAAAGGTTCTTTAGAAGCCATCCTCCTGACCTGCCTCTTGTCCTTCCAGATCGAGATGGCACAGAAGCTGCTCAACTCTGACCTGGGAGAGCTCATCAGCAAGATGCGGCTGGCCCAGCAGTGCGCCATGACCAGCCTGCAGCAGGAGTACAAGAAGCAGATGCTGACTGCCGCCCACGCCCTCGCAGTGGATGCCAAGAACCTGCTGGATGCCATTGACCAGGCGAGACTGAAGATGCTTGGGCAGGCAAGGCCACATTGAGCCCGCCCGGGGGCTGTACTTCTTCCCTGGGAAGGTGTTCACCGACCTTCCACCAGCAGCCAGAGCCAGCGTGTCCTCAGGCGCCAGCACCACATCTCCAGCTGAGCAACAGCTGGCTGAAAACCTCTCACATAAGTTTAACCACATCTTGACTTGGGTTCATTTTTGTTATTCTTTTTAAATCATGGGGTTCGGAAAAGTCTGGGGTCCATAATGTGGCATTTTTCAAGAATGAAAATTATACATTAAGAAGCTTTTAAGAACATGAAGGCCAGATGCAATGGTGCATGCCCGTAATCCCAACAACTGGGGACACTGAGGCAGGAAGTTTGCCAGTTCAAGGCCAGTTTCAGCAACTTAGCAAGACCCTGTGTCAAAATGAAATTAAAGCAGAAATGTGAAGAGCAGTTGGTATTCCTGTTAGTGGGAATGGCCTGGGGGCTGTGTTCATTCCTGACCTGCCTTCACTGAATATAGGAAGAAGAGAATGTGGTAAAGAATCCCAGGAGACCCAGGAGGCTGAGGATTCCTTTCTTGCCATAGCATTATTATCCAGACTGGGGTTTGGCTAGAACACCCTTCTGTTGCAATATGCTAATCCCATTTACAAAGAAAGAATATAAAAGCTATATTTTGAAGACTCAAATCATTTCAGAAAAAAAAAACTAGCACCCTTCTGTCTCCCGCCTTTCACTTTACGTGGACATGGAAGCGCTGGGCTGGAGCCAGCTGCAGAGCCCAGCCAAGACTCAAAACTCATGTCTTCTCACCAGGATAATGTGCCCGTTGTTTGTAGCAGTGTAATTTCTCTTGGAAGCAGAAACACTTTGTACCAGAGCACCTCCAAACTGCAGCGAGGAGTCCAGAACCACCGTTTTCCATTTTTATATGATTTATAAGGAAAGATTAAAGCCATGTTGACCCCTCACAGCCACGGGCGCTGGCTGACCCTCATCGTGTCTCTCTTCCCCACAGAGAACTAAGCGGGACGCAGGGGTTTGGTTCTCGATAGATGTCCAGCTATTGCACCATCGTCCTCTTAGATCATTCTGAAGAACACACCCTCCCTTTAGTTTGTCGGGGGATATGAATTATTCTCAGGAAGAATATAATGAACTGTACAGTTACTTTGACCTATTAAAAAGGTGTTGCCGTAAGGCTCTTGTTCCAGTGTGCTTTCTTTTGATTCTCTTCCTTCAGATGACCTAGAGGTTTTCAGAGGGGTTGCTAGATACAGTAGCAAGCTCTCACTGATGCTGTCTTCCTTGTTCCTGTGTCTCTGAGCATCTGGAGGCTATCCCGAGGCTGGCTGCCCACATCAGAATGCTGGCTCAAGTGCTCCTGCAGGGAAGGCTCCCTCTGCAGGCCTGGCATTGGAATCACCCGTCCAGACTCAGGAAGCCATTTGGGCACAGGGCCCTTTTTAAGGGAGTTGCTGGCTTTGGTCGCCCAGGCCCTCCCTGATCTTGCTGCAGTCTCTGAACCACAGAGCAAATCGAACTGAGTCCCCCAGCTCCAGGACTATGGGAAGGAGAAGGCTTAGGAACAGGGATCCGAGGGGAGGAATCCGGGGGAGTGTTCTCAGATAAACACATCTGTGTAGCTGCACGGTCGGCTCCATCTTGTGCTGTGTGGCATTTTCTTCATCCAAAGGAAGCATCAGGGTTGTTGTGTTCTGAGACAGTCTTTATTCTCTAGCATTCTTGGATCTCTTGAGTCAGTTTCCTCGGTTTTAAGATGGTGACATGGGCTGGAGTGTGGCTCAGTGGTAGAGGACTTGCTCAGTGATACACACCGTCCCAGGTTAAAGCTCCAACACCACAAAAAAAAAAAAAAAGTGGTGATGAGGACAGTGATTATGAAATAAGAAAAGCCCAATGTAGGGTCAGGGGCTGCAGGGCTATCTTATGCTTGTGGGTGTGCAGCAGCATCCCAGCTCCCGCAGCGATGACTGCCAGAGCTTTGCAGACCTGGCACATGACCCCAGGGAGGAGGCCAGAACTGCCCCATTCTCCCTTCAGAGGCTTCAGGGCAAGACTTGCCCACAGTCAAGACACCCCTTTGCTCTATGGGCCACTATTTGGGAAATCCTGCTTTTCCTCTGGGGCAAAAGATGGCAGGTGAGTCTCACACCTTCCTGAACTCCAGAGAAAGACATTGGGTTTGAGAACAGGTGGAGAGGCAGGCTGCCTCAGGGCCAGGGCTGGAGGACAAAGGTGGAGTGTGGCCCCTATAGGCCAGCACAGGCTGGCAGCACCAGGCAGGGGCCCACGAGGGAGGCCTCAGTGGCCTGGAGACGTGTTGGGCATGAGGTGACTTCCACTGTAAAGCAGAACGAAGAGTTCAAGATGGAGATCCAGAGAAAAGGGCATGTGAGCCTTGCCGCAGTCTGGCTGGGCACAATTCAGGAGCCACTTGTCAAAAGAAACGAACTTTATTTTTAGAACCACACACGCCAAACAAAACCGCTCCTCAGGAAAAACCCTCAGAGCCCAACTGCCACCAACGGCTTCCCACAAGCCTCTCCACCTCCCACAATCCTCCTGCTCTTGAGGCCGATTGGCTGGGTCGCGTGGGCGGAGCCAAAAAAGTCCCCCAATGAGCAGCTCTGTGGTCTGAAAGGGCAGGGAAACAGCCCAATGAGCATCACTGCAGAGGAGCCAATCAGCTAGATGTTGCTGGGGCCTCTGTGAGCCAATCATCAGCTGGCAGTCTGAAAGTTTGCTGGGGCCCCTTTGGCTGTGGCTCTCAACATCTCCCCCTCTCTGTTTAAACAACAAGCATGTGGCTTAGGGACAGTGCCTGCCTTAGGTTGTCCAATAGTACATATGGTCCTTACCCGTTATCGGATGAGCTGACCTCAAGGAGTCAGACTCCTGTCTTAGGTTGGTACCATTGTAATTGGATCTTACCCGTCACTGACTACCGGTCCAGAATACAGCCACACCTGTGGAGAGGTCTTTGTACCAGCGGGGGGGTGAGGTTCTTTGCCTCACCTCTGTTGGCCCCCAAATTTTAGCTGGACGATCATGACAAGCAGAAGGGAGGAAGATACACCAAGCCAATTGACGGCTCCTTTTGGAAAAATTGTACCACCGATGACATCATCAGCAAAAATACCCCAACACTACCACAAGTCGCTGCACCAACAGATAGTTCACAATGCATACAGGTGAGCTCACAATGTGTCCAGGCAAGTTCTGCAAGCAGTTCAGTGATGGCTATTGTAGAAGCTGTAGATTGGTTTTATCTTTGACTTCACCAGCACTGGGATGAAGATAGGAATTCTGGCAATAATGGCTAAAGAAAAAATTATGTAACATTACAGAAGGCACTAAAAGAAAACAATTTTCTTAACAATTTACATTATCTTTAAGAGAATTATTAAATATAATGAAAAGGAAAGGTGAAAGTAAACAAACAGATCTGTTAACCTTCTTTTGTGTTCACATATTAAAACAATCTTTAACAGCTGTTTACCCAATTAAATTAAACCATTTAAATCACGTGAATTAAAAAAAAATATTTGGATCCATTTTATCATGAGCGCTCATCATATATGATATATGGACATACATACATTCAAACATATAACACAAAACACAAGTGTGCACACATAATATAATACATACAACACATAACATTATAGTAAAGGCCTTATAACTTTTTACAGGTGAAATCTCCATTGCAATGTTTAAAAACTCTATAGTCAAAAAATAGAACTGATCAGCAAAACATTAACCTAGGTCTGTATGAGCTCAAAAAACAAAATAGAACTTCATGATATGGCAAAGGGCAATAATAAAATAGATATTGAAAAAAGCATCCTGGTTCTGTTGCAGATGTAAGAATAGCCAAACTGGAGTTTTGGATATCAGTTGTTATGGATTTGAGCCAAATCATCTTCTTTTTGGTCTGTAGAAATCGCTTTAGTTAATCTTTCTGGAATCCAAATCGGCTGCTGTTCTCCCTGTGGAAACACATAAACAGACCCCCGACTCCAGACAATCACTGGGTCAGGACCTTGGTTAATCTCTCTGGAATCCAAATCGGCTGCTGTTCTCCCTGTGGAAACACACAAACAGACCCCCGACTCCAGACAATTACTGGGTCAGGACCTTTCCATTGTCCTGTTAGAATATCCTTCCAAAGTACCTTGGGCTTATGTACATTTTTTGGACACATATGCCTTTCCGCAGCACTAAGTCCTGATGAATCCAAATTTAAAAAGTTTAGAGTAAAAAGGGTTATTTTAAGTTTATCTTTGGGGAATATATACCCCTTCCCAATTCCTTCTTTTTGCTTTAATAAGTACATTTTAATAGTTTGATGAGCTCTTTCAACTATGCCTTGTCCCTGTGGATTGTATGGGATTCCTGTTATATGAGTAATGCCAAATGTTGAGCAAAATTGTTTAAAAGAGGTAGAAGTATAACCAGGGGCATTATCTGTTTTTAACTGTTTTGGAACACCCACAGTGGCAAAATTTTGTAAGCAATGAGCTATAACATCTTTAGTTTTTTCTCCGGCATGAAGGGAGCCCATCAAAAATCCAGAAGAAGTATCAACTGTAACATGCAAATATTTTAATTTTCCAAATTCTGGCAAGTGTGTGACGTCCATCTGCCAAATATGGTTAGGTATCAATCCTCTAGGATTGACTCCAAGATTAACTTGTGGTAAAAAGGTCACACAATTTTGACATTGTTTTATTATTTGTCTAGCTTGTTCCTTAGTTATTTTAAAACGCTTTTGTAAAGTATTAGCATTGACATGGAACTTTTTATGAAAATTTATAGCTTCTTCTAGTGTAGAGAAAATATGTATGTCATGTGTAGTTTTATCTGCTAAATCATTGCCCAAACTAAGGGCTCCAGGCAATCCTGTATGTGCCCTGATATGTCCTATAAAGAATGGATCTTTTCTGTCCCAGATTAGACTTTGTATAGTGGAAAGCAAAGAGAAAACAGTAGAAGAAGGGGAAATCCTACCAGCATCTTCAAGAGATACTATAGCATTAACTACATACTGACTATCAGAAAATAAATTAAATACAGAATCTTTAAACATCACAAAAGCTTGTAAAACTGCATTAAGCTCTACCTTTTGAGCTGATTGTTTGGGTACTAAAAATGTAAAAGTTTGATCAGGGGTAACTACTGCTGCTGTACCATTATTTGACCCATCAGTGAATATATTTGGAGCATTCATGATAGGTGTTTTTCTTGTCATTTTTGGAAAAATTACAGGATGCAATGACCAAAAAGACAATAAAGGATTAGATGGTAAGTGGTTATCAAATGAAACATTAGATTTGCACATGATTATTGCCCAAGTATTTAACTCATTAGCTAACTCATCAATTTGATTCATAGTATATGGAGTAATAATTTTATTGGGAGAAATTCCAAACACTCCCTTTGCTGCTTTTATTCCTTTGAGTATTAATTGTCCTACAGCCTCAGGATACCTAGTAAGAATAGTGTTAGGAGAATAAGATAAATGTATCCATAATAATGGACCTTCTTGCCAAAATACTCCTGTAGGAATATTTTTTGTTGGTAGTACAATAAATAATAAAGGCAAACTTATATCAATTCTATCCAAATGCATATTTTCCATATATGTTTCAATGATTTTTAATGCCTTTCTTGCTTCAGGCGTTAACATTCGGGGTGAATTTGGATCTGATGGACCTTTTAGGATATCAAATAAAGGTCCCAACTCTCCTGTTGGTATACCTAAATAAGGCCTTATCCAATTTATGTCTCCTAATAACTTTTGAAAGTCATTAAGTGATTTGAGTTGATCTACTCGTATTTGAATTTTTGGTGGACGGACCATGGTTGAGGATAATAGAACTCCTAAATAATTAATTGGAAAATTTAATTGTACTTTATCTATTGCTATCTCTAGATTATAATTTTTTAATAAGTTTGTAAGTGTGGCATAACATTCTAGCAATGTGTTTTTATCTTTGTGTGCTAATAATACATCATCCATATAGTGAAATATTTGTAGTTCAGGATTTTGATTTCTAAGTGGCTGGATTACTTTGTTAACATAAATTTGACACATAGTTGGGCTGTTAGCCATCCCTTGAGGGAGTACTTTCCATTCATATCTCTGATCAGGACCTTCATGATTCAGTGCAGGGATAGTAAATGCAAAACGTGGACTATCCTCAGGATGAATTGGAATTGAAAAAAAACAATCTTTAATATCTATAACTAAAACATACCAGGTTTTTGGCAAAGCAGACAATTGAGGAATCCCTGATTGAGCAGGTCCCATAATAACCATCTCATTATTAATGGCTCTTAAATCTTGCAATAATCTCCATTTACCAGATTTCTTTTTGATGACAAAAATGGGAGTATTATGGGGAGATACAGAAGGTTGTATATGTCCTTCTGCTAATTGTTGTTTGACCAGGTCATGGGCTGCTTGTATCTTTTCTTTAGTCAGGGGCCACTGAGGAACCCATACTGGTCTTTCTGATTTCCAAGTAATTTTTATTGTCTCAGTGGCCCTTTCTGAAAATCCAACCCATGTCTGTCTGTTCCTTGATCTATTTGTATTGGTGCTGCTATACCTTGTTCTTGTTTTTCTAATCTTTTTCCTTTCCTAAAACCTTGTCTAGTCATAATAGTGGGTGCATTTTGGTTGATGTTATTTGTTAATGTCAAACCTAATTGATCTAGGACATCTCGTCCCCATAAATTTACGGGAAGATGATCCAATACATATGGCTGTATAGTTCCTTCACATCCTTCAGGATCCTTCCAATCTAATACCATTGCACTTCTATGGGGATTAGTCGCCACTCCTAGGCCTCGAAGCGTTTGAGTGGCTTGTTGTAATGGCCAATGTTTTGGCCATTCTTGACGAGAGATGATGCTAAGGTCTGCACCTGTATCCAGTAGCCCATTAAATTCATGTCCTTGAATATTTAGTTTTAGCATGGGGCGAGAATCTAAATTTAAAGAAAGCATAGCCCAATCTACACCTGTGGAGCCTAATCCCTTGGAACCTCTTTCTACAGTACGACTGGAAAATTTATCATGTAGGCTGGGTATTATTAGTAACTGTGCTATTCTATCTCCTGGTGAAATTACTGATATACCCTTTGGAGAACTGGCTATAATTTTTATTTCACCTTCATAATCGGGATCAATTACCCCAGGACTTATCATAAGTCCTTTTAGAGTAGAAGAGCTGCGTCCCAATAATAAGCCTACTGTTCCTTTGGGAAGAGGTCCTTTCACCCCTGTGGGAATGATTTGAACTCCCATCTCTGGAGTTAGTACTGCTCTGGCGGAGGCGCAGATGTCCAACCCTGCGCTCCCTCTGGTTTGTCTGATGAGGGATCTGATGGACAATGTGTCCTGGGCACTACCCTGATGGGGTTGCTGGGTTCCTCCAGTGCTCCGTATATTTGTGGTTTTGGGCCCCGGAGCATTGGGCCCCCCTGTCCATTTTTTGGCAATGGAGCCCGATGCCTTTCTCCACGATATCGTGGATAAACACCTGGTCCTTGTTCGTTTTTTGATAATGGAGTACCCTCTATGGTGGTTTGAGAACGGCATTCATTAGCCCAATGTCTCCCTCTACGGCATCGTGGGCAAATACCTGGTATTCTACTCCTTTGATACCTAGTTTTGTTAAACCCTCCTCCAATGGGGCAATTCCTTTTAAAATGTCCTGTTTGTTCACAATTGTAGCATGTTCTTGGCCTGGCATCTAAAGCCTGTTTTACTGCAGCTGCCACAATTTGCCCTTGTTCATTAATGTCTCTGGCATCTAAAGCCTGTTTTACTGCAGCTGCCACGACTTGCTCTTGTTCATTAATGTCTCTACATAATTTAATATATGTGTTTAAATCTTCATGTTTCCATGGTCTAATGATATCTCTGCACCAACGATTCGCTTGCTCATAAGCCAGGTGTTTTAGTAATGGCATTGCTTGTTCTGTATTCCCAAAAACTCTGGTAGCTGTTTGAATAAGCCTATCTACAAATTCAGCATAAGGTTCATTAGCTCCTTGTATTACCTTAGATAATTGACCTTGTAAACCTCCATGTCCTTGTAAAGTCTTCCATGCCTTAATTGCATCTGCAGCAATTTGTGCGTATACACCAGGATCATATGCAATTTGTTGCTGCTGATCCTCATAAGGTCCCTTTCCTAACAACATATCTAGATTTCTCTGAGGATAACCAGCTGCTGCATTTCGCCTAGCCGTCTCCTTGCAAAATTCCTCATTGGCAACCTTCCATAACAGGTATTGTCCTCCATTTAGCACAGCTTTACACATATTAGCCCAATCTGCTGGCGTCATGTTCAAGTTGTTAATGGATTCGACCATGCTTACAGTGAAGGGTGCTTGAGGACCATAGGTTGTTACAGCCTCTTTTAGCTGCTTCACTGTTTTGAAATTTAAAACTTGGTAAAATCGCTGCCCTCCTGCCTCAAATACAGGGCATGTTAATATTTGAGATCTTGTCTCAGGATCCCAACTATCAACTGCGGGGGTTGGGGACCTCCCAGCATATGGAGGTGGCCTTGTTAGTTGGACACTTACGTCCTCTGGTGATAGAAAGGTGTTAGTAGCAGTCTCCTGTTGTAACTTTCCCCCTGATGGCTTTTTCTGTTTTACACTTTCTTTCTCTGTCTGACTAGCTTGAGAGGCCTTCTCTTTTACTTGAATCTTTTCCTCTGTCTGACTAACTTGAGAGACCTTCTCTTTTACTTGAATCATTATGTCTTCTTCTTCCTCTACCATTGTCTGAACTGAAGGCTTTGGACTAAGCAAACAAGATATGAACGTCCACAATGGCAATGTGCCAACTGGCAGAGTCCCTGGGCTTTTCTTTTCTATTCTTTTTAAATCTTCACCATGATGGTTCCATTGTGATATATTTAACAACTCCTCCTTAAAAAGCCATGGGCTACATTTTTGTATTGTATCAACGTATGCCCTGATTGTTCTTGATTTTACTGAGATGCCTCCTTCCTCTAACAATTTACTTAACACTCTTTCAGTTTGTTTTTTACTAATTTCTGATCCCGTATTTCTACTATAATACAACCCAACAAGATAACGCCTAACAAAACTGAAACAGAGTGAAACAAAATTGGAACAACACAAAATCATTATAATAGCCTCCTGAAATGTCCATCCGTCCTTTCTCCCTATCTGTTCCTCAGATGTGAGCGGTTTTTCTTCCATCTTACACATCTCCAGGGACAGGCAACTTAAAACAAAAGTGAAACAAAATAACAAAAGAGGAATCTTAAAATGGCTACCCATCCTCTCGCCCTGCTCTCAGGGGCGAGCAGTTTACCTTATCACTTACCCTCAGTCGCTCCCGTGCGAGCCACCAAATGCCGCAGTCTGGCTGGGCACAATCAGGAGCCACTTGTCAAAAGAAACTAACTTTATTTTTAGAACCACACACGCCAAACAAAACAGCCTCTCAGGAAAAACCCTCAGAGCCCAACTGCCACCACCAGCTTCCCACAAGCCTCTCCACCTCCCACAATCCTCCTGCTCTTGAGGCCGATTGGCTGGGTCGCGTGGGCGGAGCCAAAAAAGTCCCCCAATGAGCAGCTCTGTGGTCTGAAAGGGCAGGGAAACAGCCCAATGAGCATCACTGCAGAGGAGCCAATCAGCTAGATGTTGCTGGGGCCGCTGTGAGCCAATCATCAGCTGGCAGCTGGAAGTTTGCTGGGGCCCCTTCAGCTGTGGCTCTCAACATCCAGCAACATCTAGCTGATTGGCTCCTCTGCGGTGATGCTCATTGGGCTGTTTCCCCACCCTTTCAGACTGCCAGCTGATGATTGGCTCGCCTATTAAGGAATGGGACATTGGGGTGGTTTTCCGCTTGCCAATAAAGCTGCCATAGATATGTGTACAGCTGGCTGTGATGGCTCACGCCTGTCTGTAATCCCAGCAGCTCAGGAAGCTGAGGCAGGAGATTGCCAGTTCAAGGCCAGCCTGGGCAACTTAGCAAGACCCTAATCAATTTAGCAAGACCCCGTCTCAAAAAAAAAAAAAAAACTACAAGGATTTGGGTGGTAAAATGACCCTGGGTTCAATACCCAGTACTTGAGGGGAAAAAGACATATGTACAATTACCATGTTCATTTCTCATGGACGAATAAACAGTGAAACTTCTGGAACACACAGTACGTACGAGCGTAACTCACTGAACACTGCCAGACTGCCTGCCACTGTGCGAGTGCTCCGGTTGTTCTGCATTCACACAGCATCAGGTTTCCTGAGTCTGATCGCTAGACTTTCTGCGGGTGTGTGCACCAAATTCCAATTTGATGTCAGCGTCCAGTGGTGCTGGGCATCTCTTCCTAGCCACTTGCCTATTGTGAAAGATTGACTCAAATATTTTGCCTTTTTAAAAGTTGGGTCGGGGTCGGGCACAGTGGCTCCCACCTGTAATCCCAAGTGGCTGGGGAAGCTGAGGCAGGAGGATTGGCGCTAAGCAACTCAGTGAGACCCTGTCTCTAAATAAAATACAAAATAGAGCTGGGGATGTGGCTCAGTGGTCGAGTGCCCCTGAGATCAATCCCTGATACCCCTTCCTCAAAACAACCTCAAAACAGGTTGCAATGGTGCATACCTGTAACCCCAGCTACTAAGCAGGCTGACAGAGAAAGAGTGCAAGTTCAAGGCTAGCCTGGGTGACTCAGGGAGATCCTGTCTCAAAATAAAAGGGGCTAGGGTATAGTTCAGCGACAGAGCCCTCCTTAGCATCCTGGGTTGATCTTCAGCACTGGAAAAGGAGGGAGGGAAAAGGAATGAACAGGAAAGGGGGAAGAGACCCTGCATACCCTCTGCCTAGTTTCCCCTAGATGTTTTGCTATTTTTCTAAGAGTTTTTATCATGAATTGGTATTAAATTTTGTCAGACGCATTTTCTGCATGATTTTTCTTTATACCATTACTATGGCAGATTACATTGATGGAGTTTCACACACTGCATCCCTGGGATAAGCCTCACTTGGTAGTGGTGGTGTATGTACATTTTTTTTAATTCTGGGGATTGAACACAGGGGCACATACCACTGAGCCGTAATCCTTTCTATTTTTGAGAGACCCTGTTTTTAGTTGGTTGGTTGGTTTTGTTGTTTTTCGGTTTTGGTGGTGCTAGGGACTGAACCCACATTACCTTCAAGCATGCAAGGGAAGCGTTATACCACTGAGCCACATCCCCAATCCCTTTTGTTTTATTTTGAAACAGGGTCTCATGAAGTTGCTTAGGGCCTTGATAAATTGCTGAGGCTGGCCTGGAACTTGTGATCCTTCTGCCTCAGCCTCCAAAGTCACTGGGATGACAGGCTGCACCACCATACCCAGATAACCCTGTGTTCTTAAGAAAGAAACTTGGATAATTGGAGACTCTCCTTCTTTTCTAATGTATGTATGTAGTGCTACAAATTCCCTTCTCAGCATTGATTTAGCCACATCTAGAATTTCACTTTGTTACCTTGTATTTTTTTTAATATTTTTTGGTTGTAGATGGACACAATATCTTTGTTTATTTATTTTTATGTGGTGCTGAGGATCGACCCAATACCTCACACATGCAAGGCAAGTGCTCCACCACTGAGCTACAGCCCCAGCCCTGTTACCCTGTATTTTAATTCTGTTCAATGTTTTGTTTTCCTTGAGACTTCCTTTTCTAGCTATGGATTATTTGGAAACATATTTGTCACTTAATTTCCAAGCACTTGGAGACTTTCCTGTTACTGATTTCTGACTTGATTCCCCCAGGGTTTGAAGACATTGCCACATCAGGTGCTTTTACCTCTGTACTGGGTGGCACAGGGAACCCCAAACCTCACTTGCACTCTGAACCTGTAGACATGCCCCTCTTGGAAACAGGGTCTCTGTGGATGTCATCATTAAGATAAGGCCATGCTGGACAACGCTGGGCCCCAATCCAGTGAGGGTATCCTTGTAGGGAAAGGAGAACGCCACAGGATGGCACTGCACACACCTGCCATCCCAGGGGCTCTAGAGGCTGAGCAGGAGGGTCGTGACACTGGCTCTGTGAAAATTTCTCTCGGCATTCCTGTGCCTCGGTGCTGACTGCCCATCTCCCCTTGGGTGTCCATTTCCATGGCAGCCTGGTGACACCTCGACTTGTGTGGGATGGGGTGGATAGCAGGGCCAGGTACACCCTGCCTGCCATGTCCATGCAGCATGGAAGCAGGTGCTGCCTTTGTTCCTGGAGAATGGCACATGGAGGAGACTCCATAGCAGCCCAGAGCAGTCAGGTGCCTGGAGGGAAGACAGGGCCCTGCCTGGGCCTCATCCACCTGAAGGCACACCGGTCATGCAGGTGCGGGCTTCCCTGAGGAGGTCCAGAGAGCAGGGCTCCTCCGAAGCCCCAGGGCTTGGGTCCCCACAAGACCTGGCACAAATGACCGCAAGGGAGATTAGCATGAAATGTAACTGGGCGGAGAATGGGGAGCACACATCACTCTGATGAGAGGAAATCCCGACTTCTGGACATAAATATGGAGCACAAGGGGCCTTGCGCTCCCTGGCAGGGCGGCCCTCGCTGCAGCCTTCTCCATGACACGCACAGTCTTCCTGTGTATAATTACAGAGGCACACATGTACTCACCCCAGTAGGGCCTATTCGGCAGTGTGGTGTAAGCTGCAGTGTTTAAAATGCAGTCAGGCTGAGCAAGGTAGCGTGCACCTGTAGTTCCTGTGGCTCGGGAGGCTGAGACAGGAGGATTGTGAGTTCAAAGCCAGCCTCAGCAACTTAGTGAGACCCTGTCTCTAAGTAAAATAAAAATAGGGCTAGGGATGTGGCTCAGTGGTAAAGCACCTCTCAGTTCAATCCCTGGTACCAAAAAAAGAAAAAAAGTCAGCTTTACAAGGAATAACACTTTTTACAGCTCATTCATTTTACTAAACTAATTTCAGTGTCTTGAGTGTTTGTGCAGAAAATATAGAAAGAAACATACTTAGGATTATGTGGTGATCAAACACTTTCTCTGTCATTGAATTTTTAAAAAATTTTTTCAGAGTTCTCAGTAAATACCTCAATTTAGTATTCACTTGAGAGACTCATGTTTATAAGGAAGTTTAGAGATATTTTAAATTGAGAAGAAAAAAACAATGCAAACAATATTGGCATTAAAACATATACGACTTTCAGTTATTCTGGAGACTTTCCAGCTTTGAATTTGGAGGCAAATTTTTCTTAATGAAATATCAAGTACCAGTATCTTTGAATACTGTTGTGATTTAGGTTCCACTAATTCAAAACTTGGTCACACACACAACATGCTCAAATTTTCCATCTTTCATAGCACATTAAAAATATTTGGGGTTGGGGATGTGGCTCAAGTGGTAGCGCGCTCGCCTGGCATGCGTGCGGCCCGGGTTCGATCCTCAGCACCACATACAAACAAAGATGTTGTGTCTACCAATAACTAAAAAATAAATATTAAAAAAATTCCCTCTCTCTCTCTCTCACTCTCTAATATATATATATATATTAGGAAAGGTAGACTTCCACAACCAAAGATGTTACAGAGTACACACGTTTCTGACAGCAATGATCCAGCAGTGACCTTCTTTAGGAAATAGTTCTACTAAAAAAAAAAAAGAGAGAGAGAAGTAATTTAAAATATTCAAGACATTAAATGCAAGACTGTGACTCTAAACTGCCATTTAATATGCTTTGTACTGTAGGATATAAAACTAACCCCTCACCTATGGCATGTTAAGCTGACACCCAAGACAGTCCAAGCCTTCCATGATTCAATACCCCACTATTTTCTGGTTGTACCCCAAAATAAACAACCAGCAAATTATCTCACTTGTGAAAAAAAATCATTTACACTTAAAAAATGGGATGATGTAGGATTCCCTCTTTTATAAAAATGCTTCTAGAGCTACTATAAAACTTGCATTTGTAAAATAGTTGATAAAAATACTCCTCTGGGGCTGGGGTTGTGGCTCAGTGGTAGAGAGCGCTTGCCTCAGATGTGTGAGACACTGGGTTCGATTCTAAGCGCTGCGTCTAAATAAATGAATAAAATAAAGGTTCATCAACATCTAGAAATATTTTTTAAATATTCCTCTGGATTGTAAGAGAGCGGAGATGGGCCCACTGGTAAGACATGGTGTATGAGCAACGAGACTTGGCTTTGTTCTCTTCTGCTTTGTCAGAGGCTGACTCCTCGGTTTTCGTTCTCAGGTACTGTGCTCTCCTGTGTGTCTTCTTTAGTTTCTTGGTTAGCCACTTCAGCCCGTTTTCCCTGTGCTCCCCTTTTTCGCTTTTGTTTGAAGGTTTTTGTCCCCAGATTTATCCTTGCCTGCCACCTTCCTGGCGTGACCTCCACCTTGGCTGGCGCGGGTGGGCAGCCTCCTCTGGGGCTCCTCCTTGGCCAAGCAGTCAGCAGAGCTGACCTTCCTCTTGGCCTGGCTGCTGCTACCGCTGAGCTGCAGAGTCCCGCCCTTTTTAAAACCTCAACCAGGATTTGTGATACTTCTGATGTTGGCAAGACCCTAACTTCACCAGTGAGGTGAGGTTCCTGCTGGTTCCTCCCTGCACCCAGCCCTGATTCATTTCCTAGCATCAAAACAGCCCATTATAGAGGCCAAAAACCATGTTCAGAAGTCATATGTGAGATTTTGGTTTGTGACTTGCCCTTTTCTTCAAGCTGCTCAGTGACCAGGAAGGCTGGAATCTCCTTCCTAAGCTCAGTGTCCAGGAATGCCTCCCTTCTCCTGGGCGGCAGACCCTGTCCTCTCCCCACCACCTGGTCCTGACTGGCCACAGCCTTGCACTGAGGGGATGGGGCCAGGACAGAAGCCCCAAGGTCACTCTCCAACCCAGCATGTCCTCCACCCCTGGACTACTGTTTCAAAAGTGCATTGCTCACTTCCTGTCTGGCTCTGGAGTCAGGCAGGACCAGGCCAATCTGGAGAGGAGTCCAAAAGGCCAAGAAAGGTGAATTTGTTTCCTGTCTCTTTGGGAACCAGGACACACCCTCTGCCCTGGACGTCATGCACCCAAGTTCTCCAGCCTTCAACCTCAGACAGAGTTCTCCAGCGGCTCCTCTGGGTCTGCCGTCCAACTTGGACTGAACTGCGCCTCTGCTTTCCCTGGTTCTCTGACTTGCATTCTGAATGTGATAGGGCTTCTCAGCCCCATCCTCTATGCTTCAGTCCCTGATGAATCCCTTCTCAGCGGGCTGGTTATCTGGCCAGCTCCTGTTGAATCCCAACTGACATGGGGTCAACATGCTGCATGTGGCGTAATCATTCCCAGGACATGCCCACAGTCCACGGAGCTGGGAAGTACATCAGGGCTTGCCAGGGCTTGGGAGGAGGCCATGGAGTGTGGCCATGTCCGGTTTCATGGGCTCTGCTGGGGTGAGGAACATGGTCAGGACCTGGCTGGAGGCAGCATCTGCACAATGTTGTCCCTGTCCTAATGTCACTGTAAGGGTTAATTTTACATTAGTGTGTTTACCACCAGTTTTAAAAGCAGCTGGGCATGGTGGTGCCCCATTTGGTCCCAGCTTCTTGGGAGGCTGAGGCAGGAGGATCACTTGAGCCCAAGAGTTCAAGACCACCCTGGGCAACACAACCTGACCTTGTCTCAAGAGAATAAAGAAAAGAGAAGAAAGAAAAAAGTAGGAAAAGGAAAACAAATGTGGGGACGGAGGCGCGTCACCCTGGCTCCCTTGGCAGTTCTAGGGAGCCACCTAACACCCTGCCCAGGGGCGTCTGGGTGACGCTGGGCAGCTCACTGTTGAATCCACAGCAGGCCTGTTCTCTTTAATGTGGGTGGCAGGAAGTGATGAAGTAGGTCAAACTGGGTTATCAAATCACCTTTAAAGGCTCTGCTTTTGGCCAGTCCTTTTATCCCAGACTTTCAAATGCTTAGTCTTTTCTTCTTCTTCTTCGTCTTTTTTTTTTTTTTTGTACCAGGGATTGAACACAGGGGCATCAACCCCTGAGCCACATTCCCAGCCCTATTTCGTATTTTATTTAGAGACAGGTCTCACTAAGTTGCTTAGTGCCTTGCTTTTGCTGAGGCTGGCTTTGAACTTGCAGTCCTCCTGCTTCAGCCTGCTTCAGCCTGCTTCAGCCTGCTATGATTATAGCGTGCACCACTGCCACCTGCGCTTAGTGTTTTCTACTCTAACAGCAAAAAGTAAAACTGGCAGGGGAGCTGTCAGAGTGAGTGTTTTTAGAGCAGTATCTACCTTGCTCTTTCCTTAGAATCTTAAGAAAATGATCCTGATATTTAATAAAATGAATGAAAGTTTCTCTGACTTTTTTTTTTTTTTTGATGGTTCTGGGGATCAAACCCAGGGCTTTGTGCATGCTAGGCAAGCACTCTACCAACTAAGCTATATCCCTCGCCCCTCTCTGGTTTTTATACTTGATGCTGATTTAATAAATCCTCAAAGCCGAAACTGCACATGAACACACACATGCACACACATTTATCAAGTGACCATGGGAACTTCTGTCACACTCCTGGCTTCATAAGTAACTTGTTCCACTTGGTATGTGTTATGTTGCATAGTTGTAAAGGATGTCAAAGAGCGTATTGATTGATTTTCTTGTTCCTCAATATATGATAAAATAGATACATGAATTTTGTTTTTATCATTTAAATCTTGACTGCTTGTTAGTAATCTGCCTTATATGTCCCTTAGTTTATTTCTCAGTAGATTCTGTTCTGTTCCTGGAAATATGTCTGAGCACACTGATGTAGGTTGGAAGATACAGTTGCCTCCTGAAGGGAGTGAGTCTGGGTAAAAGAAGGTCAAATTCAGTAAAGCAGATTGCATGCCAAATTTTCCCATAAACTAAATAAGCTAAGTCTACAACTTTAAGGGTTTGACAAAAGTGTATTTAAAGAATCAATAAGGGGCTGGGGTTGTGGCTCAGCAGTTGAGCACTCGCCTCTCACGTATGAGACCCTGGGTTCGATCCTCAGCACCACATAAAAATAAATAAACAAAATAAAGATATTGTGCCCATGTATAACTAAAAAAACATTAAAAAAAAAAAAAAAAGAATCAATAAAGCAGGGTGTGGGACACAGCCTGTCTATCCAGCTGAGCTAGGAGATCACAGGGTCAGCCTGGGCAACTTATTGAGACCCGGTCTCAAAATAGAAAGGGCTGGGATGTGGCTCAGTGGTAAAAGGCCCATCTCCACCCCCACCCGACCCCGGGTTCAATCCCCATACAAAAAAAAAAAAAAACTGAGCACAAGTCTATAGGGTTTGCCCCTTTTCCCTCCTGTGGGGCAAGTCTCTGGAGTGGACTGCTGGCTCATGGTGTGGATGTACGTCTGCCTTTGTTCAGAGCCCACACTTTAGGGGAGGGCAAGCAGCACACGGGCTCCCGTCAGCAGTGTAGGATTTCACACCACTCACCCTTTCCATCTTGGTTTTGTTGGTTTCTTTCTTATTAGTCATTCTAGTGGTTGTGAAGTGGTGACTCATTGCGGTTTTAATTTGCATTTCCCTCATGACTAATGACATTGAGAGCCTTCCTACATGCTTATTGACTGTGTTGTGTGTGTGTGTGTGTGTGTGTGTGTAATGCCTGGTCAAATCTTTTGCCTATTTAAAAAAAATCAAATTATTTATTTTTGGTTGTTGATTTGTAGTCATATTTTATATATGCTGGGTACAAGACCTTTGCCAGCCATCAGTATCACAAGTACTCTCTCATTCTGTGGCTTGCCACCTTCTTATTTTCTTAAAACTATCTTTTGTTGAGCAATGATTCTTAATTTTGAGAAAGTCCAATTTATACTTTCTTAAATACTTTAGGCTTTTTGTCATTTTTTCTAAGGTATCTTTGCCTACCCCAAGGTTATAAAATAGTCACATTTTATTCTAAAAGCTTCACAGTGTCAATTTTATGTTTAGTTCTGTGATTTATCTTAATTTGTGGAGGAACACGAGGCCGGTGTTGAGGGGCATTATTTTCCATGTGGACATCCAATTTGTACAGCACCTTTTATTGAAAAGCTCTTCCTTCCGCCATCGGATTACCTTGGCAGCTTGGTTGAAAGCGAATTGACATTCCTGTGGATGTATTTCCAGCTTGCTGTTCGGTTCTGCTGATCTCTGGGTCTTTCCTTGTGTCTACCCATACCCACCTGGTTACTGTAGATTTGCAATCAGATGTGAAATTGAATAGAGTTGATCCTGAAATTGACTAGTATAAGCTATCCCATTTTGTTCTTTATCAGATATTTTATTTATGCCTCTTCTAATTCATTTTAAGTTATACGGACATTTTGGGATTACTTCGCTGGTTTCAGGGCAGGGGGTGGGGCTCTGTGGTACAGAGGTCACCTAGCATGCAGGAGGTCTTGGGTCTCTCTCCACCATTGCAAAAAATAATAAAATACTTGTTAAAAAGAGTCAATTTATCATTCCCCCCCCCCTTTTTTTTCCTTTGCAAAGTGAAGTCTCTTTATTGGGATGATCTTAACAGGCAGAATTACGTAGGTCTGTCCCGTCCACGAGGAGGAGGTCCGTCTTTAAGGAACACCGCGGGGAACTGAGCACCAGAACGGCTCCACCCACGGCTCTTCCTGGAGTCTCACTCTCCCCCTGGGTGGAGGGCACCCTAGGGTTGGAGGGATCTGCCTGGGAGGTGGGGGCACACCCTCCCTCTACCACCTCCCCTCAGACCCGCCGGGGTTCGCTGGGCTCAGTCGCAGGGTCGTGCGTGCTGAAGAAAAGAGGTGAACTGCCTTTTCTTGCAAAATGAGATGGAAAATAGATCCGAATACACTGTCCGGAGTCACTTTCAAACTTCATGCCTATAAAGACAGGCTACGTCCACTCATTCCTCCCACGGTGGGGCCCGGACTTGGCCTTTCACCTCGCCCTGCGTTCCCAGGTTTCATGAAGCCTCGGGGGCTCGGGCCGGGATCCCGGGCCCGCAGCACTTCCGGCGACCCTCGTCCCCGCCCCGGCAGCGCGGGCTGTCGGCGGAAG
>NW_025999949.1:35150871-35156853 GCF_001458135.2 Marmota marmota marmota | reverse complement strand
CTCCGCAGACCCTGCGCTCCCGGAGGCCGCCCTCGCCTTCTTCCCCAGGGCTGGACCGGCGAGCTGCCCGCTGTGGCCGTGCCCACGGTGGTGAGAGGAGAGCACGTGGGAGAGGGCACTCAGGACCTTGCATCGCCGTGACAGAGCACCCTCCATTCCCATTTGGCCTTTAGGGCCCAGCCCTCTTCAGAGCTCACGTTGTGAAATGCAAAATGGGGCTACCATTGATGAGGGCCCTCCTGGATCTGCTTCCAGGACTAGGGCGGGGTCGGCCCAGAGCATCTGCCTAGCAAGGCCCTGGGTGCCATCCCTGGCACAAAGGGAAAGGTGCGTTTCCAACAACATTGTACTTCTCATGACTAATCATGATTATCCAAAATTTGTAACGTATCTGCAACAGCTGTGTACTGTAATTGTAATGATAAACAAGATTTTTTTTTTTTTCTTTTTGGGGATTGAACCCAGAGGCCCTCTACCACTAAACCACATTCACAACCCTTTTTATTTTGAGACAGGGTCTCTCTATGTTGCTCAGGCTGACCTCAAACTTGCAGACCTCAAACTTGCAGTGCTCCTGCCTCAGCCTTCCCAATAGCTGGGATTACAGGTGTGCAACACCAGGCCTGGAAAGGATTTTTTTTTTTCCCCTAACAAATGGAGCTTTGCAGGAAACCAAACATATTTGGAGATTTCAGCTTATAGATTTTTTTGTTGTTGTTTGGTTTTGTTTTGTTTTGTTGCTGCTGGGCATGGAACCCAGAGTCTTGCCCATGTTAGGTAAGCCCTCTGCAACTGAGCTATATCCCCAGCCCCTATACATCCAGTTTTGCTGTAGAGAACTATGTAGAGGGATCAATGAAACTTTCAAACATAAAAATGTTACCTGAGGAGAAATATCTGTAGAAGAATTAAAATGGAATATGGGTTCCAGGAGCACAGGATGTCCTATGTCTGCATCCTGTGCTATTTTAAAAGGATTGTGAGGGACATCAAATGGATGTGGTATTTATATTCCATCTGGCTACATTCTTTAAAGTGATATGACAGTTTTGCTTCTAAGTGTCAATATTTACAGTACGCCAGAAGTTGCATTCTTTGTAACTACTTAAGCTTATGTAATGTTTTAGGTGTCGACTTAATGTGTTGGGGGATGGAATATTTCAGGTTGTAGGGGTTTATGAACAAGACTGTTTGAAGACTACTGAAGCCAGTGTTTTCAATGGCTCTTAGGGTCAGAAGGAACCCAGAGACCAATCTCAAGGTCCCTTGGTGTGACGGTACCACTGTGCCTCTTGGGAGGTGGCTGGTTCCACACTTTAGGCCAACCTACTGTGTTCAAAGCCTGCTGTGAACTCAAGGCCTCAGTTTCCCATCTGTAGGATGAGGGTGAATATGGGAGTTCATGCACTGCCAGGCACTGAGCTGGCAGAAGTGCACCGTGCCAGTGTTTACTGGTTCTGATGGGAACTTGTCTCCTAGCTAGGAGGTTACTCCTCTCAAGGAACCATTCTTGGTCTGCGTTTTCAGGAAGCAGCAAGATTCTTCCCTTCTCAGTAGGAGGGCCCAATAATAGGCCTTGGTACCTTTGGGCTAAAACAGAACACCATAGACTGGGTGACTTACAAGAAGAGAAATCAGGGCTCCTGGGGGGCGTGCCCATCTAGTCCTGGGTACTCAGGAGGCTAAGGTGGGAGGATCCCTTGCGCCCAGGACTTTGAGGCCAGCCTGGGAAGCACAGCAACTCTCATCTCAGAAGAAAAGGAGGGGGATAGGGAAGGAGAGAAGGAAGGAAACAGGTACACAAGGGAAGGAAGGGGAGAAAAGAATGAAATCAGGGTTGTGGGGCAGCTCAGAACGAGAACTCTGCCTCCTGCACGAGGTTCTTAGTTTGAGCCCCAGCACCCCCCAAACCAGAACAACAGAAACTGATTTTCGTAGTTCTGGAGAGGGAAAGCCCAAGGTCAAGGCAGGGCAGATCCAGGGCCTGGCAGGCCTGTCTCCTGGTTCAGGTGGTGCCTGGCGCTTTATCCTGCCTGATGGGTCCCTGGGTATCTGCTACCAGGGCACCAGCTCCACTGAGAAAGGCTCTGCCCTCACGTCCTCATCACCCCCAGGGTCCCCATATACCGACACTGTGGGGATAAGGTCTTTAGCACAGGAATTTGAGGGCACACACACGTTGAAACAGCAATGCCCACTACCCACCCCCACTGACTCAGATCAGAATTCAAATTTTCCTTATACTCTTATGATTTCTTTTTAGTTTTTTAAATATTCAAATGCAAATCCGGGGCATACTTTCTTTTGTTGAATAGAATTTTTAATTCAATGTACTCAAATTTTTCTTCACAGTAGTGTTATTTTGTCTTATTTCAGAAATCTGCGCTACATTCTCAGTGTGAGACCTTTCCAAGATTAAATTTATTTTAAGATAATTGTAGGTTCACATTCAGGTCTAAGAAATAAAAAGTCCTTCCTGAAGAGGACCACTCTCATTCTGCCAGGTGCGGTGGCCACTCCTGTGATCCCAGCCACTCTACTCAGGAGGCTGATGCAGGAGGATCCCAAGTCAAGGGCAGCCTGGGAAACCTATTGAGAACCTGACTTGGAATTTAAAAAGGAGCTGGGGAGGTAGTTCAGTGGTAGAGTGCCCTTGGGTTCAGTCCCATTACCAAAAAGAAGGGAAGGAAAGAAGGAAGGAAGGACAGGAAGGAGGGAAGATGGATCCTGGGGATGCTTGACTCAAGTCCCCAATGCTGACATTTGCGAAAGGGCAGGACACTAGCACAACCAGGCAGTGACATTGGCCCACCTGGGTCCAGGGCTCTACCTCGCCTCAGGGTCCCTCATGGGGCTCTTTGCCTCCCATCCACCAGCTTCCTCACCCCTGGAACCATTTGTTCTTTGCATTCCTGTAAACTTTGTCATTTGGATAATGTTACATACATGGAATCACACAGCATGTGACCTTTTGGAATTCTTCTTTACCTTACGTAGTTCTCTTGAGCTTCCTCCTGGTGGCTGTGCATTTCAGGAGTTATATATCTATATCTATATCTATATATTTATATTATTTATATATTTATATATTTATATTTGGGGTGGGTACTGGGGATTGAACTCAGGGGCATTCGACCACTGAGCCACATCCCAGCCCTATTTTGTATTTTATTTAGAGACTGGGTCTCACTGAGTTGCTTAGTGCCTTGCTAAGTTGCTGAGGCTGACTTTGAACTTGCAATCCTTCTGCCTCAGCCTCCAAAGCCGCTGGGATTACAGGTGTGCACTACCATGCTTGGCCAGAGCTCTGTTCTTTTATAAATTATTCAATTTGTGACATTCAGTTACAGCAACAGAAAAGAGACTAAGATACCATCTCTGTTTCCCTCCTTTCTCTTTGTAGAAGTGAGATTCCTCATACTTTGCTAAAGGCCCTAAGGAGGCCTGCACTCAACAAAATAGTGTAGTGTTGTTTGACCCAGTGCTTCTCAGTTTGTTTCCTGGACCCTCTGAATTATGTTCAGATCATGCTTTGGGAATGAATATTGATTCCAGTGCTCATATTTTAGTCTTGAGGGAACTAAGGGCCCCCGAGTTGAGAGCTTTGCAGGCCCCTTCTCAGGAGCTGGCTTTGTGCTTGCTTTCCCCCAGGCTCTTTTTTCTTTCCTGGATAGGTCCTGTGTGCCCTGCCCAGCTGCAGAACAGCCTCGATTGTCCAGTCTCCCTGCCTGGGATTGCAGCCCACTGCCTTATCACAGCATCAGGAACCCCTAATAAAGAGCCAAGTTGCAGCAGGGAGGAGCTGGCCCTGGGGGCAGGCTGAGTGCTGGGAGAGGGCTGGGGAGCAGGACGGGAGGGTTGGAAAGGGTCCCAGCTGTGAATAGAGAGGACTCAGCCACATGGAGGAAGTAGGGTCACTAACTACACGAGAAGAAGGCCGAGGAGAGGGAGCTTCCAGCTTCTCTGGTGGATGGTGAATCTGTTAGCCAAGCTGGAAGAGCAGGTGGGAAGAGGAGATGATGCCCTTGGCTGGAGCTGTGGGCCTGAAGCTCTTTGGAGGCTGGGAACTGGGGCTGCAGGAAGGGGCTGGCGTCTGAGGAGAACAGGCGTCCAAGAGCCACCCGGCCAAGGAGTAACCTGAGTCCCAGTGCTGTGGGACCTGAACCCAGCCATTGCTTTTCGCCCTGGAAGTGCACAGGCAGACTGTAATAGCAACCCTTTGCCAGCAGGGGGCCGCCAAGTGTCAGGTCTGCGCAGTGAAGCAACACAAGGGCAGCCCGAGGAGACAGTATCTTGCTGCTCTCCAGGAGGGAAGCTTGGCAACAAAGTATCCCATTACGATACTGTTAAGTTCCGATCTCCTCCTTTTTTGAGGCCCTAGGAGCAGTTCGGCTTCCAGCGATTTAGGGCAGAAGCCAATTTTGTGGGTGGGTGAAGGAGAGAGGCAGAGTGATGGGTGTCTGGGCGTTGGGAAACTAATGAGATAGTGTGGTTCATAAGCAAGAGAGTGATAACCTTCATGATTAGTTGCAATGTTCTTTGTTGAGAAATACAGCAAAGGTACAGAAAAGTACATTAAAACGTCAATGTCTAAGTACATAAAAATGTGTTAAAGGTTGGCTGCAGAATGAACAGCCAGCAGTACTGCTGGTAGGAACAGGCTCGAACCCCAAGAGGCCCCAGGGCTGTGCTCCATATCAGCTCTGCCCATCATTCTGACGCTTACAGATATCTGTCTTGTTTTTCTGTGGATTTTAAAAATTTAATAACACATTAAACAATGTAGTTTAACTTAAGGGTTAGAACTTTATGAATGGAGCCGGGCAGAACGCCTACAGCCTCAGTATGCTGAGACTCGTCTGTGTCGCTGTATGTGGCTGCAGTGGGTTCTCTTTAATAGCTGGATTCCATTCTAGCAGAGGCTTGATTTCTCATTGTACTGCTAGTGGGTACCCAGGAACCCCAGCAGTGTTCAGTCCTGGCTGTGTGAGCAGCACTGCATCCCATCCAAGATTCCTGATGCACAGAAACCCATTTTATCATGATGCTTTTTGTGGTTGCTGTTGTTTGTTTGAGGTGGGGTCTCCCTGTGGTGCCCAGGCTGGTCTCATCTCTTGGGCTCAAGAGATCCTCCCACCTCATCCTGTGCAGCTGGGACCACAGGCCACCACCTATAGCTATGATGATCCATTAGTATCATCCACTGTGAAGACTTAGGTCCTCCTTTTCCGTTTATCTGGAGGACAGTGGTAGTTTCCCTGCACTGACTTTGGGCCTTCCTTGAGGACTGCAAGTCACTAACAAACCTACTTGACCTCTTGGCAAGCAGGACACCTGTTTATCTTTTGACCTGGATCCTCAACACTGGGCATTGCACCCCATAAGCTGATAACACCTGTTTACAGGGCAAGGGAAGGGGTTGGCACGGATGTTGAAAGATGATGAGCCAGTCTGGGTTTTATTTCCCCTTCTGTCTTCTAATCACCGATTAGGGGAGAAAACAGGGAACTACTGTCCGGCTTCTGCTGGACTCAGGGGCAAATGAAGGACCAAGAGTATTTGGGTTGGAGGAAAAACGGACGCCAGCAATTGGGGAAGGTACAGAAATGCCCAAAAGGAGTATGAGGGAGGTCCATGAGGTCCGCAGGGCAAAGAGAGTGTGTTTGGATGCTCTGACCGCGGAGAGGGAGTGGTATTTGATGTGATCCTTGACAACTGTGAAAATCTACCAAAGACTGACTACATTTTAAGTGCTTTATGCGGATTTCTGGGTGCTTGGGACGCGCCGGGAGGTGGCAGTGTAGTCGCGTGCTAGGGCCGAGCTGCGCTCAAGTTCAAGCTCCGGGTCGGCAGAAGCTTCGCATTTGTTAATAACTTAAAGAGCCAGGCCGCCAGCTGGGGCCGGCTGCGCGGGCAGCCAGCGGACCCAGCGCCGCTCGGGCCTGCAGAGCTCTCCCCACGCGGCGAGGGACGGTCCTGCCC
>NW_025999949.1:35041959-35148053 GCF_001458135.2 Marmota marmota marmota | reverse complement strand
TTTAAGAAGTAGCAGTATTTTTTCAACTTGCAATTTCTGTATTGAAAATGTTGTTTTGTTTTGTTTTAGAATCACCCCCACCCTCAGGTGCTCTACCACTGGGCTACACCCCCATCCCCCTAGGTGCTGTACCACTGGGCTACACTCCCACCCCCAGGTGCTCTACCACTGGGCTACACCCCCACCCCCAGGTGCTCTACCACTGGGCTACACCCCCACCCCCAGGTGCTCTACCACTGGGCTACACCCTCACCCCCAGGTGCTCTACCACTGGGCTACACCCTCACCCCCAGGTGCTCTACCTCTGAGTTACACCCCCATCCCCCTAGGTGCTCTACCACTGGGCTACATCCCCAGTCCTTTTTAGTTTTTGTTTTGAGACTGTCTCTTGCTAAGTTGCTGAGGCTGGCATCAAACTTACTTACCTTCTTTCTTTTCAATAACTTTATTTTATTTATTTACATGTGGTGCTGAGGATCGAACCCAGGGCCTCACACGTGCTAGGCGAGCACTTTTACCACTGCGCCACAATCCCAGTCCCACTTAGTTACTTTTTTTTTTTTTTAGTTGTCAATGGAACTTCATTTGATTGATTGATTGATTGATTGATTGTTATATGCCAGGCAAGTTCTCTACCACTGAGCCACAACCCTAGCCCTGGCATCAAACTTTCAATCCTCCTGCCTCAGCCTCCCTAGTGCCTGGGATTATGGGTGTGGCTACTGCTCTGGGCTATATTGAATGTGTAGACAAGGGTCTGGTTCATTCTCTGAGTTAAGCAATATTCTGCTGCAGTGTGCCAGTCTGATGAAATGTGTTTTTATTTTATGAATTGTTACTGTGAACTTTGAAAATGTAACATTTGGCTTCTTTTAGAAAGAGTTACTATTGTGAAGTAATTTGAAGAACATAAAAGTAGAGTGATTAGTACAAAATGTGCCTTCAGAATTTTCTACCTTTGCTTGTTTCCCCCACTCTTGTTTCTCCGTGGATATTGTAGATGGATATGATACCTTCGTTCTGTCAGCCTGCCTACCTATTTGTGATGCTGAGGAGCCAGCCCAGCGCTTCACACGTGCTAGGCAGGTGCTCTACGCTGAGCTGTCACTGTGGCCCCTCCGTGAATACCCTTTAAAGTGGTTCCAGCCAGGTGGCTTCCTCTCTTTGTACGTGTGCACCCAGAGGCCAGGGAAGTTTTAGACGAGGCTACTGTCACCCCAGTTGGCTGTCGGTTCTCATTCACTCAGGCACACGCTTATGGTTGACTGTTTTCTCTCCTGAATTTTAATAGAAGTCATACATAAATCTGGGTTTCTGTCTTCTGAGGCAATTTACTGAGTCTCTGAAAGCTAGTCCCGCTTTTGTACTTTCTTTTTACTTGTTACAAACATTTAAGTCCTTAAAATTATCTTTTTTTCAGAGTAGGCATCTCCTCCCTCCTCTTCTTTGTTCCGTTTGGTTGAACCCCAGATGCCGCCGGGGTGTCATTGAGCCACATTCCCAGCCCTTTTTGTGTTTTATTTTTAGCCACGGTCTCACTTAGGTCCTCCCTAAGTTGCTGAGGCTTGCCACCAACTTGCTGTCCTCCTGCCTCAGCTTCCTAAATTGCTGGAATTCAGGTGTGCACCTCTGCACCCAGCTCAGTTTTCTTTCTTTAATCAGTTTTATAGAGAACCCATATTCACAGTCCTCGGTTCCCTGAAGACAGGGCTTGTGAACTTCACTCCAGTACACTCACCAAGTGTCTTTGCTGACAGGTCACTCTGACTTTAAGTCACAGGTGAAGCAGAGCCCTCTTCATGTAGCATCTTTCATGAAGTAGAGTGACCTAATACTTAGAAAATGGAAATGACACTGTGGACTTAAAATTATTCAAAAGAAGATGGACCTCCCCTCCCCCATTTTGGGCTGAGAGGGCCTCTCTGGCATGAGGTGGGCTCCAGGTCCTCCCCCGACTCGCTGTGCCCTTATCTTTGCCCACCATTCCCTGCACTTGGCAGCTTCACCCCTGGCTTGGCTATCTTCTGGGTGAGCACCACCAGCCCACACCCGTGCTGCTGAGCCCTAGCTGGTGCCATGGCTGTGGCCTGGCCTTTTCCCTCTGGCTAGCTAAAATCGAGCTCTTGGTGTGGTGAAATGTCATTGAGTACACTACTCTAATTTCTTTCTCCACCTTTTCTCCCCAGAAGTTTAAGAACCTGAAACCACTATTTGTTCTCTGGTCCCTTAGTCTTTTTTTTAAAGATCTTTTTTTTTTTTTTGGTTAGACACAATACCTTTATTTTATTTATTTATTTTTAAACCCAGGGCCTCGAGCATGCTAGGCAAGTGCTCTATGGCTGAGCACAAACCCCAGTCCCTGGTCCCTTAGTTTTTGTGACCAGATAACCGTGCCCTTCTAGTTTATCTTTCAGTAGAGCTGTACCCAGTGACCACAGCTTGTCCTCTTGGCTGGGAACTTGTATAAGTATAAGTAAAACGGGGTCCTTCTGATTGTTTCCTGGGACTGCGAGCACATGCAAGGACTGTGGGCAAATTGGGGTGGCTGCTCCCTGACTAAAGGCTGGTGCGTAGCCTCAGAAATGGTAGGCTTGCACCCTTTAACTGTGTCACTCCTCAGTGGTCCTGCACTTCGGGGAGACTGAAGGGTGCGGTGCGCAGGTGGCTCCCTGCCGTGTGCCAGGAGGGGGAATTGGATGCCCACTTCCAGTCTTTCTCAGCTCCAGCCCTGTCTTCCTTCACTGGTATGGTGTGGGCCTCAGTTTCCTCATCTGTAATGGCCGGGAGTCTGACCTGGATGGCTCATGCTCTTTCCGTCTCTGGATCTTATGACTCAGNCGGGGCCGGGGCCGGGGCTGGCCGGGAGGGCGCCCGCGCGCCGAGCCGCGGCTCATTCTCATTCCAGACACGCGGCTGATGCGAGTGCTAATTGCCTCGTACGAGGTACTCGGAGAGCTGGGGAGACGTGTCGGTGTCCTCAGCACCCCTCTACTACTCAGCCTCGCTCCTTGGAAAAGTTCCAAAAAACTTAAACCCATAAACATTTTTTTTTTCTTTCTCGTTTTCCATGCAGAGTAGTAGGGCCGTTTACTTGCTGGGCCAAGAAAACGGTCAAGTGCTCTGGTGCCTTTTTGCCTTCTCCCGCCAGGCACGTGGCTCCTAAATTTCCCGGCACTTGGACCGGGCACTGCCTGCTCCCCTTTGTCCGCCACGCTCCAGCCTGCCGCCTGCCCCACAAGTCCCCGCCTGTCTACCTGGTCCACTGCTAGGTGGTTCACGTCCCGGGTCTCTCCAGACCTGCTCCAAATTGTAAGGTCTAGAAGCCTGCCTGATCCACTCAGGTCCCTTAATGGTGGCCCCACGGCTGTGTCTGTACACAATTAGCTCTGTGCCTTGTGGATTCTGAGCCGTTTTTTTTTTTTTTCCCCCTGATGTCACTTAGCTGCACCAAGGCTCTCTGACCAACTTTTAAACCCTCAAAGGCCCTCAACAGTTTGATTGATGAATGGTTTAACCCTGCACCTAGAAGGTGCCACAGACCTGATGGCAAATGCTGGCCTCTAGAGATCCTGGCAGTCAGCCCCCTAACTGTGAAGTGGGCTGGGCAGCCCCTGCCCTGTAATGTGAGAATCTTCTAGAGCAGAGTTGCAAAGGAACCCAGCAGATGTGAGTCATGAAGCTGTACATTTTTTCAGATTATCAGTTTTACAGTTGAAGGCCCAGAAAATGTAAGGAACCTTGAGGAAGGTCAGGCTTCTGTCTTGTGTTTTATGTGTTGATGGTTCAGCTTGTTGAAATTGGTGGAGCGCCTTCATTTTGAAGGCAGGCAGCAGAGAGGCTCAGAGAGGTTAAGAACTCTGCCAAGGTCATGGAGCCAGGAGCATTAGAACAATCTGCCTGGCTCCACTCCTGAGCTGATTTTCTGAACCCTCCTTACAGAAAGTGGCTCTCAGTCCCTTTTGACCTTGACCCACAGTAAAAAATACCTGTTAAGTCTAGGCTAGACTAGGCCATGCTGCGTACTTGTAACTGAGATGAGAACTTCAGGAAGTGGCATTAAGGCTGCTTGCTGTGTGTACCTGCACCAGGCTGTTGACTTGTCTATGGCACACTGCTTGAGGATGGCTTCTGTGCTGTGGGCTTCTGCTTGGTGGCCTAGCGGGGATACCCTTTAGCCAGCTTTCATGGGGAAAATAAATGTCTGCAGGATAATTCCTAGCGGGGACACCCTTTAGCCAGCTTTCATGGGGAAAATAAATGTCTGCAGGATAATTCCTAGCTAATGGCTGGACAGGATTGAGCCCAAGCTCCAGGTGTACAAGTGTGCTGTAATTATGCAGTTAAGTTTTTTTTTTTTTTTCTACCCAAGCTTTTAATTTTGTTTAAAAGGAAATTTTTGGAATAGAATCTGTTCAGTGAGACTCTTTCTAATATTTTGTTTCCTAATTTAGAATCCTAATTGCATCTGAATTGTAGAAAAGTTACAGATAGTTCTGCTACTTCCAATTGTTATAGACTTACTAAGCAACTTGTAAATTAATTTTAAAAATAAAGTTCACATTAGGTTTATATTATTTGCCTGTTACAAAAAAATACTGTTACATATATGAAACTGAAATTTGGATTCCAAAGTTAGGAATGTTACTGTTTCTTAATTTTTCTGAACTATTGAAAAGAGTGAGGATAGGTGGATTTTGCATTGACCCTGAAACTTCATAGATCAATCAATTAGTTGTGGGCTCCCCTGGCCCCCCAGTACTGGGGATTGAAGCTGGAGGCCTGTGCCTATTAGGCAAGTGCTCTACCACTGAGCTATATCCCCAGTCCCACATATTTTCCAATTAATTAATTAATTAATTTGTACTGGGGATTAAAAACTCAGGGACACTTGACCACTGAGTCACATTCCCAGCCCAATTTTGTGTTTTATTTAGAGACAGGGTCTCACTGAGTTGCTTAGCACCCTCACTTTTGCTGAGGCTGGCTTTGAACTTACAATCCTTCTGCGTCTGCCTCTTGAGCTGCTGGGATTACAGCATGTGCCACCATGCCCGGCTTTATTTTTTATTTTGAGAGGGACTTGGTAGGTTGCCCAACTGACTGGGAACTCTTGATCCTCCTGCTTTGGTGGCTGGGAATACACCCATGTGCCACCTGAATGCTACCCACCTTGCCCCCCATTTAAAGATCTTAAATGGTATCTAAAGGATTGTTTCCTCCAATGGGGTGGTTTTCTGAGGATTTTGCCTAATGTTATACCCCTTGTGGGTTTGCTACAAAGTAATCTCTGTGACACCTAATTCCTAGTGAGAGTTGTCTAAATAGGATCTTGACTTTGAAAATACCTGGTTTTGATTGGTAATTTCTGGTACCACTTAATTCTCTCTAAACCCCATTTCTCCGTGACTCCGAGTTGTCCAGTTGTCCCAGCAAGGATGCGAGCAGCTCTCCCAGTGATGGTGCCTGTTTACCATGGCAGTACCTCCACCTGGGCCAGGAGGCATGGCAGTATGGCTCTGCATTGTGCAGTCTTCCTTCCCCTAACTGCAAGAGCTGTGACTCCTAAAACTACTGTTTAAGAAGTAGCAGTATTTTTTCAACTTGCAATTTCTGTATTGAAAATGTTGTTTTGTTTTGTTTTAGAATCACCCCCACCCTCAGGTGCTCTACCACTGGGCTACACCCCCATCCCCCTAGGTGCTGTACCACTGGGCTACACTCCCACCCCCAGGTGCTCTACCACTGGGCTACACCCCCACCCCCAGGTGCTCTACCACTGGGCTACACCCTCCACCCCCAGGTGCTCTACCACTGGGCTACACCCTCACCCCCAGGTGCTCTACCTCTGAGTTACACCCCCATCCCCCTAGGTGCTCTACCACTGGGCTACATCCCCAGTCCTTTTTAGTTTTTGTTTTGAGACTGTCTCTTGCTAAGTTGCTGAGGCTGGCATCAAACTTACTTACCTTCTTTCTTTTCAATAACTTTATTTTATTTATTTATTTTTAAACCCAGGGCCTCGAGCATGCTAGGCAAGTGCTCTATGGCTGAGCACAAACCCCAGTCCCTGGTCCCTTAGTTTTTGTGACCAGATAACCGTGCCCTTCTAGTTTATCTTTCAGTAGAGCTGTACCCAGTGACCACAGCTTGTCCTCTTGGCTGGGAACTTGTATAAGTATAAGTAAAACGGGGTCCTTCTGATTGTTTCCTGGGACTGCGAGCACATGCAAGGACTGTGGGCAAATTGGGGTGGCTGCTCCCTGACTAAAGGCTGGTGCGTAGCCTCAGAAATGGTAGGCTTGCACCCTTTAACTGTGTCACTCCTCAGTGGTCCTGCACTTCGGGGAGACTGAAGGGTGCGGTGCGCAGGTGGCTCCCTGCCGTGTGCCAGGAGGGGGAATTGGATGCCCACTTCCAGTCTTTCTCAGCTCCAGCCCTGTCTTCCTTCACTGGTATGGTGTGGGCCTCAGTTTCCTCATCTGTAATGGCCGGGAGTCTGACCTGGATGGCTCATGCTCTTTCCGTCTCTGGATCTTATGACTCAGTTGCTCTTCTGCCTCCTACCGCTAGGGCCAGAGACCGAGGAGAGCTACACATTTCCTCTGCTGCCTTGAGAGTGTTCTGGCAGGGTGGGTCGTTACCTAAGCTAGGGGAGAGAAGGCTGCTCCAGGCCAAGCAGGGATGGCCCGAGCCTCAGTGGAGTCCACTGGGCAGCACTCTGCTCCCAGCCACTGTGCTGTGTCGCCTGCAGAGCTTCTTACTCTGTGTGTCCGAATAGACCATGGGTTCCAGAGTCAGGCCTATCTTAGAAGCATCTGTGCTGTTTTAACACTGAGTGCAATTATGGGGGGTGCTGAGAGCAGCACCCTCCTGCCATGTGCAGACACAAGTACCTGTGCCTCCATGTGTGCTGGCCCCAGGTCCCTGACTTTCCTGACTCTGGGGAACTCGCTCACACAGATGCTTCCCTGAGAAGCACAGCCAGCCCAGGATGGGAGCACTAGCTGACCAGGAAGCAGTAGGTCAGAGCAGGTGAGGTTGCCGTGCTCTGGAGGGGGGTTTTGTGGGGAGGAAGTAGATCCCTGCTGCTGAGAGGCAGGGTTGGAGCAGGGAGGTTGTTTGGGGTTTGGTAGCTGGGCAGAGCTAGTTGTCTGAAGAATCAGGGCCTGGCTTGGTGACACATACCTGAACTCCCAACTGACCACTCTGGAGGCTGAGGTAGGAGGATCACAAGTTCAAGGCCGGCCTGGCAATTTAGTGAGTCCCTGTCTCAAAAAATAGAAAGGGTTGGGGATGTAGCTCAGTGGCAAAGCACTTGCCTAGCTTGTGTGAAGCCTTGGGTTCAATCCCCAGCACCATACACACCAAAAAAAAAAAAAAAAAAGGTGGGGAGGGATTGGACTCTGGGAATTTTTGTCATGAACACTGGAAGGCTGATCATGCTCTCCTGGGAGACAGAGTGGCATGAGACCCTCCTGCCACTCTCTAGAGAGTGGGGGTGGGGAGAGTCTATGAGCCCTAGGAACAGCTGGAGGACACCCAGTAGTCTGTGTGTGGGTATGCAGGGACTGTGAAAGGCTCTGTGCTCCCAAGCACATGGAGTGTCAGCTGGTCAGACCTGTTCTAGAAAGGCCATTCTAATAGCCTTGTGGGGGTGGGCAGTTGGCAGCAGTGCTGGGAGGCAGACAAAGGTTGGAAGTGGGGAAGGAGAAATTGCAGGTGGGTCCTTGGGACCTGAGAGGTGGGACTCACTGGGGGAGGAATGATGAACAGGAGCCTGTAGACCCTCTCAGCACCTGGGCCCTGTGGGAGGTGAGCACTTGGAGCTGACGCTCTGGTACTGTGTGTGGGAGGTGACAGGTGAGGCTGCTCACTCAGGCTAGAGTCTTGTCTGCACGAAGCCAACCCAGCTCACCTAGGTAAGGTGCTCGCTTGTGTGTGGCCTCTGGCCTCCACTCAGCTAGCTCCTTGGCCTGGACAAGGTACAAGGCTCACACAAGACCTCCTTCCTTACCTAGAAAATGCTGGTGATCGCGCACCTCCCTGAGAGTTGCTCTAAGGGTGGGTCAGGTGACAGGCTGAGCTCATCACTCGGGCGGGTGTCACCCTGCCTTACCAGGGGCTTTCTGCAGAACCCAGCACAGGACCCTTTGTTGGGGAAGCAACCTATGCATGACCTTAGGCCTGACGGGCCCTTCAACTTGTAACTTCAGCTCTGGGGATGTTTGAATGAGTGACTACATGCATTGTGGTATCTAGCTTCAGGTCCTGTGGGTGATGACATGACTAGCACAGGCTTGGGGAGGAGGGGTGTGCATAGAGAGGTCAGGGCAGGGCTGAATCTGGTACTAGAAATGGGCTCAGAAAGGCTGGGAGATGTGGTATGGGCATGGGGCTCCAGGGTCCGTGAGACTCTTCCTTGGTCCCCAGCTGGCCTCAGGCACACCCTGCCCTGGGCAGAGTGACCTGGGCAGTGGCTCCAGAGGTACGTGAAGGCCCAGGGAGTGGGCTTTGCCTGTCCCAGATGATTGCTGTGTGGTGGAGCTTGGGACCCACTGGTGCTGGAAGTGGGGTGGGGAAAGGAGGTAGGAAATGGGCCAGAGCCCACTCCAGGGACACCTTGCTCAGCCAGGCCACAGAGGAAACCTGGGCACAGCCTAGAGAGCTGGGTCATCAGTCAGGTGACCTGGGCATCTTTTCAGAAAAGCTCAGAGGTCTGGCTGCTGGGCTTGGATACTGTATGCACTGCAGTTTGTGGCTCCTGGTGGCCATGAGCAAGCCTGAGAAGACCTCTCAGGGATACTGCTGCGGGGGAGCAAGTGCAGTGGAGACAGTGCTGCCTCCGCGCTTAACAACCTGTGGCCTGAATCAAACAGGACTCTAGCAAGAGTGAGAAACAGCCAGACTCAGAGTCTCGGTGGCTCCTGAGCCACGTTTCTCTGTGAGTTACTCCCATCTCCTGAGCGTCCTTCTACAACAGTGACCCAATGGCAGTGTTTCTGGGGTTCTCCAAGCTATTTTGGGTGCTTCCACCGTGAACTCTAGGGCATACTTTGTGTACAGAAGGCAACAAGAAGAAATTTCTGGCAGTTACACATAAAAAAGTCAAAAAGCCATTGGAAATGTTTTTTCAGGTTTGAATCCTAAAGTAAAATAATGCAGCCATTGGGATTTTTGTCTCACAACCTGATGGCCATCTGTTGGGGGAGCTTGAACCCTGTGTGCTTGTCGCCATGACTGAGGACGCACTGGGGTATCCTGCTTGGGCTATTTCCTGGACTTTGACAGCAGGAGGACCCTGCAACCCCAGCTCAGGTGCTCACACCCTCAGTCTTGCTCGGCCTGAGCCCCTGAGGACAGGAAGGGGGCTGGTGCTGGTGAGGGTGGTGCTCTCTAGGCACTGTGTTGGTGGCTGCCTCTGAGCCTCAGGCACAGTGACTGATGCTCCCTTCACGTGGCACTTGATGCTCTGGGAGTCCTTGGCACAGTTCTTACCTGAGCCAGCCGTGTAGCTGGCGGAGCCGTGAGTGAGGAAGCCGCCAGGCTCCCAGGGGTGGCAGCTTCCCCAGACTTTAGCTCTGGCAGGTGGTCGCATCATTTAATAGAGTGATCAAGGAAAGAGTGGGCGAAGCTGAGGACAAGCCCAGGAGAGGAGGTGCACTTGGAGAAAGCCAGGGAGTCAGGCCTGGGAGTGCCTCCCCTCAGTGCCTCTCAGGGAGCCTGGTCACAGGCCAGGTCTCCTGCTCTCCTTATGGAGAATGGAGAGCTCGGTGGGGCACGTAGATCACATTGACCAGATGAGGTGCTGGTGCAACTGTTTTTTCCTGCCCGCTGTGGCTGCTTACCCTGCAGGTGCAGCCCAAGGGCAGGAGGGTCTCCTTCCCACCTCTGTGCTCCATTGTTGACCTCTGGGTCTTTACTTTGCAAGGAGGGAGGAGTAGAAATGAGGTCTCAGCTGGGTAGCATTTGCCAAGTGCTTGTGCCTGTGCTCCTTTGTAAGGTGTGCCTTGGGGATGTGACAGTATGGCCTCAATGCCTGGGCCCCAAGCCCTGCTCAATGTGATGCAGCACCTGCAGTTGGCTGCTGGCTGGAGTTGGGGACCAGCCTTGCCTACCCACGGGGTCAGGAACATTGGTGAAAGAGTGCCATGTTATGTCCCCAGATCATACCAGTGGTCACAGCTGGGCAGGACTGAAGGGCAGTGCACTGTGTGGTTTCCCCGCAAGGGTGCTGTTGCTCACTGAATATTAAAACAGGTGGTTTGTTTTGAGTGTGCTTGTGTTAGCCTTGGGAGTTTTCTTAGCACCTGAGACAGAAAATTACAGCTTACCCTTTTCAGAGGCAGCCAGAGCTTTGGGGGGAGGGGCAGTCAGGAGCACACTCAGGTGGGAGAGGTCCCTGTTCTGTTGACTCCTCTGAGGAGTGCAGTGTGTTCTCTTGAGATGCTTTGGAACATTTGAGGAGGACCCTGTGGCAGCTGGCCACACTAGCACCTGGCATTGGAACGTAGGAACTGGGACAGTTTCGCAGAGAGAGGGTGGGAATCCTGGTTGGAAAACCCAGGAAATGCTTTTCAAAGAAAATACCATTTGCAAGGGACTTTTAAAGGGCAGGGTGGGTGCCAGCTCACAAGGAGCAATGGAGAAGAGGCCTCGAACCATGTTCTGGGGGACGGACATTCCAAACATGCCACACTCAAGTTGCAAATATGTCTGCCTACTGCAGGAGAAATCCCACTGTGTGCTGGGGAGGGGGTCCCTGAAGCAAAAAGCAAGGACTAGAGGAGGGGAGGGAGGGAGGCCAAGGGCCCAGGTGTGCCTTGAGGACTGGTAGGGCACAATGGCCTGACTTTGAGCCTGGGAGGATCCCAGGAGAGGCCCAGCAGGGGAGGGCACCAGCTGAATGTCATGCCAGGTGAGAGTAGACCTCGGGGTGCTGCAAAAGCAGGCACACCTGCCTGGAGGAGGCATCAGAGGCATCTCAGTGACGGGACTGGCCGGCTGAGCCTTCTCAGGACCTGGAAGAGCATGTGTGCATGTCCTCACACCAGCCAACATCTGTGTGGGTCGTCCTGCTGCTGCTGTTGAATTTTATTTTGAGTATTACAGATTGAACCCAGGGTGCTCTACCGCTCAGCTACAATTTTAGCCCCCAGTCCCCCGTTTTTTGAGTATCAGAGATCGAACTTAGGGGCACACGGCCACTGACCCACATCCCCAGCCCAATGTTTTGTATTTTATTTAGAGACAGCATCTCACTGAGTAGCTTAGTGGCTCACCATTGCTGAGGCTGGCTTTGAACTCGCGATCCCCCTGTCTCACCTCCTGAACCACTGGGATTACAGGTGTGCGGCCCTTTTTATTTTTTGAGACAGGGTCTTGCTGTTCAGGCCGGCCTCCAGCTCGGGATCCCCGTGCTTCAGTTCCCAGAGTGGCTGGGTTACAGGAGTGCGCTGTGTGCCGAGGTGCTCTTCACTCTATTACGAGTGTCCCCGAAGGTATCCCTGTGATGGTGTGCGCTTCTGCCTCCTTCCCTGTGCACAGCCCCTGAGAGCTGATGCTCCCTGGAGCAACAGAGTTCCAGTTGCTGCATTTCTCATGGGGTGGGAATCCCACGGTGGCTGAAGTGGGATGCAGGGACTGTGGCTTTCTCCCGTTCTCCCCAGCCTTGCTGTTTATTTGTGGAGGACCCTGGCCGGGTTGTGCTGTTAGGTTTCCCACAGTTTGGATCTGGCTGGCTTGTCATGCTTGCGGCATGTCCCTGAGTCCCATGTGTATTGCTGCAGGTGAGTAGTGAGCGGTAGCCTAACTGATGCAGTTTTCCTGTTTGTTTTAGTACCTTCTTCAGCAGCATGCAGGGCGCTTGGTTGTCTTGTGGCTCCTTCTGTTGATCCCCCATCACTGGGCTCCGCTACTTTAAAGCTGTGACATGCAGATTGTTTTTTTTTTTTTTTTTTTTTTTTTGGTGCTAGGGGTGGAACCTGGGGCCTGGTGTACGCTAGGCAGCACCCTATCAGCTGAGCTATATCCCCAGCCCTCGCATTTGTGTTTTTAAATTCTACTTCTTCAAATTAGTTTCCCTGGTCAGCTGTTGGGATCTTGAGGGCAAAACGGGAGGCAGCGTGTGATGCGAAGGCCACTGCTGGACCTGGGAGGAGGGCTGCAGGCAGGGCTGCTGCGGGAGGCGCTCTGCGCTGTGTGGACAGTGGGGACCCCAGCACTGAGCAGGTGCTGACAGGCTGTAGCTGGTTGAGCCAGGAGCAGTGGCTGCGGTGGGGAGGCACAGAAGCCAGCTTGATGGTCACCTGAAGCTGAGAAAGAAGCACGGGGTAAGGTTTCTTAGGCCAGGTTTTAAGGTGATTCTAAGAAACACAGGAGAAAAGACCCATCGAGTGCACGTTGCGTGTGAACGTTGCTGGGTGTGCTGCCTTACAGTGCTCTGTGTCCTCTTCCTGCTGTAAACCCTTGCTGCCTGAGGATCCTCATGGTCACCCTTGTCGGCTTTCAGGATCTAATGTGTCTTCTTTTTTTTTTTTTAAATATTTTTTAGTTGTTAATGCATCTTTTTATTTTATCTCTTTACTTATCTGTGGTGCTGAGGATGGAACCCAGGGCCTCTCGCATGCCAGGCGAGCCTCTGGGCTGAGCCGCAACTCCAGCCCCAATGGTATCTTCTTTTTGACTACTTTAAATTGATTAAAAAGTTTGAAAGTTTATTTAAAAGTTAAATCTGTGCATTAGAACTTGTCCCCGTGTTTGAGAATCCCGCAGGCAGCTGTCTGGTCCCTTGGTGCCTTCCCTTGTGGGGCCACCCCTGCGTTGTCTAGGTTCTGGGTGGCAGTGGGCTCCCTCTGCCCGGCTGTGCAGGGCAGGAGGCAGCACCCATCCATCCCACTGGACATGGCCACTCATTGACGGGATGTGGAGAGGACGGCAGGGCAGGTCAAGTCCTGAGACCTTAATAGCAGTGAGGCGGCTCCTTCCTTCCCACCTCTGTGTAGAGCTCAGCAGCTCCAGGTGTAGTGGCGGGGGCACGCACCCTGTCACACATGGTGGCCCGACTGCTTTCTCTGCTGTCCAGAGCTGTGCCCTCAGGGCACAGGCAGGAAGCTGAGGGCCTTTCAGTGCTCAGTGTCTGTAAAGCCGGGACCATGGTGGCGCCTGCCTTCTTATATGGATCAGCTGTGGTGACCTGGGCTTCTCTGAGCCAGGCCGCGGGCCCCCTGGGCCTGGGTATGTTATAGAATGGCCTCCTAAGCCCTGCTGTGGACAGTTGCCAGCTCAGCTCTGGCCTGCCAGACTTGGAACATGACTCGGGGAGACTGAACAGGGGTTGGTGTTTCATGGGAATATGGCAGTCCCTCGACAGCAGTTCTGTTTTTCCATTATCTGAGCCCAGTGAGCTGCCTGCCCTCTGCCAAAAGCTTGGAGGTGAACGAAGACAAAAAATGGGTGTCTTGGAGGGAAATTCTTATTTGAAGAATTTTCTTATGAAAGATAAATGCTGTGAAGTAAATATAAAAAATGCCCAGAATCTTGAGAGGCAACAGTTGCATGCGTCTGTGTCTGGCTCTCTCTCTTTAGGGTTGGCCCTGGAAGGATTTGAGTTTCTTTCATTCCACAGCATCCTCTCACCTGGTAAGAGGATGGTAAGGAGCACCGTGCTGAGGAGGGGCTTCCCGGACAGGCGCACTATCAGTGTGTGCCACTGGCAGGGCGGGGAGGGTGTGCCCTGTGCCTGGCCCTGCCCTCCCTGCAGACCCACTCAGGAACGAAGTTTAAGTTGTGGTTTGTAAGACCCAGCCTTCCTGAGCGTTCCCATGGTTCCAGGTATCACTCAGTGACAATTTATTTGAAGTGTGGTTTCTATTTTATTTTTACCTTTTTTTTTGGTCCTGGGGATTGAACTCAGGGGCACTCGACCACTGAGCCACATCCCCAGCCCTGTTTTGTGTTTTATTAGAGACAGGATCTCACTGAGTTGATCAGCACTTTGCTTTTGCTGAAGGCTGGCTTTGAACTCAAGGATCCTCCTGCCTCAGCCTCCCAAGCTGCTAGGATTACAGACGTGGGCCACCAAGCCTAGCTTCCTTTTTAAAAAAAATCAGAATAAAGTATTTTTAGGTTCATGTTATAGAATGGCCTTCTAAGCCCTGCAGTGGACAGTTGCCAGCTCAGCTCTGGCCACCCAGACACGGCCCGTTTCCCACTTGGGCCTTCCCAGCATGGGCTGAGTCTGACCCAATACAAGTCTCGGCTTCTACCGATGTGCTTGTGTTGGCTCATCCAAGTGGGTCTGTATTGTTAGCAGAGGGAAAAGAAAAATGGTCTATGTTTCAGAGGGGGAAAGTTATTTCAAAATGTGTATTTTAAGAAAAATTGAGGTGAAATTCATGCATCATAGCCATTTTAAAAACATTTAAGAATGAAACAGCCATTATTACTGTATGTGTGTATGTGACTACATGACAAATATGATTCTGCAACATGTACACTCAGGAAAGTGAGAAATTATACCCCACCTATGTGTGATATATCAAAATTCATAAATGCATTCTACTGTCATGTATAACTAATTAAAACAAATAAAAAAACATTTAAAGAAAAGGTTTAATGGTACCCACTGAGCAGTGACTCCATTCTGACCCCCCCACCCCCAGCCTCTGGAAATCACGAGTCTGCTCTGACTGTGTGTATCCACCTCTTCCTAAGATCATGGGTGACAGTCAGACAGTGAATGGCCTTTTGTGTCTGGCTGTTTTTTGCTTAGCAGTGTATTTTCAAGGGGTGCATTTCAGCATGTATCAGAACTAAATTTCTTTCTCCTCCCCTCCTTTTTCTCTTTACCACTGAGCTACATCCCCAGCCCTTTTTATGTTTTGAGACAGGATCTCACTATGTTGCTTAGAGCCTCAGACTTGTGGTCCTCCTGCCCCAGCCATCACAGTTGTGCACCACCACGCCAGCCGCTTCTCTTTTTTTTTGAGATGGGGTATTGCCATGTGGCCCTGGCTGGTGTCAAGTGACCCCCTGGGCCATGGTCTCCTGTGTGGCTGGGACTGTAGGCACAGACCTCCATGCCCAGCTCTGAACTTTTCTTATTGCCAAATAATATTCCATCATATGGTTATACCACAGTTTATCTTCCATTTTTGTTATTTCTACCTTTGGCATTTGGGTACAAATTTTTGTGTGAACCTGTTTTTTTGTGTGTGCAGGTGTACAGCAGGGAGTGGAATTGCTGGGCTGTGTGGTGGCTGCTGTGTGCAGCTTTGTGAGGAACAGCTGAGCTGTTTTCCCTCTGCTTGTGCTATTTCGTGTTTCCATGCAACACGAAAATTTTGGTTTCTTTACATCCTTGCCAACACTTGTTATTGGCACCTCACATCTTTAAAAAACTGAACTTTTTAAGTAGTGAACCATTCGTGACAGATTTTATTAGTCACCAAGCTGGGGAAAATGTTAAATTCATGCACTTTTTTTCCTAGACCAACCTAAGAGATGTAAGGTACATTGATTTCTTTATGCCAGAGTATAGTATTTGGAACTCAGACAACCAGATGAACACAGAAAAGTCAACATAACAGGCCCCCCCCCCCCCACACACACACACACACAAAAAGAATCCTGATTCAATCCTGGGGTCTAATGTCAAAGCAGCTCATTCTTACAAGCACCGAGTGCCAACTATATCCTAGACATCCTGCCTGGGGCTGGGAAATGCAGATTGGCTGCTGCCTTTGGGGCTCACTGACTTGTGAGTACAGCTGTGAATTGAGGGGTCACTGGCATCCATACGAAGTTCCAGGTATCTTTCACAGCACGTGGTGTGAAGGGGGGCACCGTCTCCTGCTAAGTGAGGGTCTGTGAGGGTCAGAGAGTGGCCAGGAATGGCGAGCTCCTCTGGAATGTCAGATGCACAGTGCCTTTTCAAGGCCCCCCGCCAGTGGCAGGTGGGAGCGAGGCAGGGAGAGGTGCTTTGGACTAAACAGGTGGGTCAGAGTGTGTCCCCAGGTTCTGTGATTTTGCCTTAGATGGTGTGACTCACTGATCAGAGACCAGATTTTTGTTGTTGGTAAACTTTGAAAAAAATATTTTAAAGGTCTTTTTATTGTGGAAAAGTTATAATATACACAAAAGTAGGTGAGAAACTCTGAGACCCACCATGTGACCCTTACAGCTATGGGATTAGTGCAGCCTGCTCATCCCCACCCTCCGTGATTCCCTGAAGCATGTCATTTAATTCATGACTTTTCTTAGTGCTGGGGACTGAACCTAGGGCCTTGCACGTGTCCCACCACTGCACTGCACCCCAGCTCCTTGAGTCCACATTGAACCACTTGAAATGATTTTGGCTTACAGAAAGTGGCCATAGTAACCTGGAGTTTGCTGATTAGCCCAATGTCCTCATCCTGCCCAGTCTTGGGACCACCGTGGAAACCTGGACATCCGCCTCTCACAGTGCTCAGCCCCGGCCTGCAGATGGATGCCCGCTTGCCACTTTGTCTGACTACCTTCTGTTTCTGGACCCTTTCCAACACACTGCTGTGTGGTTGACTGACAGCTCCTCAGCCCGCCGTGTCTCTTGCAACCTTGAACTGAGTGCTCTTTCTGGTGGGTCCCTGTGGGTGAACGGTGCCCCTCACATTCTGTAACATTGTGTACCTCCCTTTTCACTGTTCAGATGCTCCAGGCCTGTCTTGGGTTTGTCCTTTGCAGTCCATGTCATCAGCGAGCTCTTGTTCCTTTTATTGGAGATCTGGGTACCGCATGCTTGTGGCTGCTGGAGTGACCTGGTCCTCTGGGTGGACACAGCCAGGAAATCCTGTATAAATGACAGATGTGCGCACACACTTCTATATTTATCCTTCTGTGTTAATATTAAAATCCACAGTTTATGTGAATATTTCTGATTTGAGTCACACTGGCCTTCCTGGTCCTTGTTATAACTTTTTTATCAGAAAATGCCTGGTTTCTCCTCACCCACAGTAGTTTGCCTACTTGTTCAAACCCAGTGTGCACACAGTACTTCAGGATTGCCAGCCAGTGTTCCTGTGAGAAGCTGGTGTGTGGAGCCCATGGTCTTCAGTGGCCAGGCCTTCAGAGACGACACGCACGTGGGAGGCTGGCATGGCCAGGGCTTCCTGCCCACCCTGTCCCTGGTGCTCCTCAGCTGGCTGTGCTCCCATCTCTCTGAGGTGTGCATTCTGAATTGCACGGGTGCCAGAGGACATTCCTCTTTGCCGCGGCTTGGGTCCTCCCGTGTGTCTTCTTGCGTTGCAGTTAGAACTGAACCAGTCTGAGGAGGCCTTACTTCTGACCCCGTGGACTTGTTTTTGGTGTTGTCCCTGAAGGTTAGAGTTGCCTCTGGCGCCGCTGCCAAGTATGTGCTTGAGCCTGGATGGTGACCCAGGAGCAGCAGCAGCTGCTGGAGTAGGGGTGGCGCTGGCTGCGTGTGGAGGCACTGCCCATGTGGTCAGTCTCTGCGCAGGCGGCAGGGTGAGGCCCCAGGCAGTCTTATCTTGGGTCAGGAGGCGCAGGCTCCCAGCACACTCTTCCTGTGCGGTTGCGTGGGTATGCACTGTTTTGCTTTAATTTGGTTTTCTTTTTTTAAGCTGTTCTCTTTAATAAAGAGGAATACACACTCTTCCCAGAGAATTTAGATGATTGGTAAATAAAAAGAAACAATAGCCTTTAATAATCACCTGTGAGAAACAGCTGTTGACCCGATGTATTTATTTGCAGATCTTTTCCTGTGTGTGCATAGATATAGATCAGCTTACTTTTCAGTTTCTTTTTGGGGATTTAACCCAGGGTGCCTAACACTGAGCCACGTGCCCAGCCCTTTTTATTTTGAGACGGGGTCTTGCTAAGTTACTGAAGCTGGCCTTGAACTTGCGATCCTCTTGCCTCAACCTCCCAAGTTTCTGGGGATCACAGACGTGCACCACCACACCCTGCTGTTCTTTTCTTTTTACCTAATATCTTGAGCATTTCTCAGTGCTGCTTACCTGTCCTGATGGAATCAGGCATTCTGCACTTTAAAAAGCTGATGACTGCACTCAGATAAGATGGTGGGCACCCATGAGGAGGGGCTGTGCATGGGGCAGTGGTGTCCCAGCTGTGGTGTTGGTGCCTAGAAACTCCCCATCTCCTGTTTGGTGTGGTGCCATAACCACAGTGCTCTCCTCACAGTTACTGTGAGTCATAGAGGAGTAGCTGGTATACAGCAGGTGCTCCTGCCTGCCTCATCACGGACACTCAGCATGTATTCCTAGAGCTCCCTGTTGCCTGCAGCATGCTTGTTAATCCCTAATAGTGTAGGGGATGATTTGATGTCCTGTCTCACTGCCTAAGGGCTGGGCCATACCCTGACTGTGTCCCTAGCATCTAGCACAGTAGAAGCTGAGAGCAGAGTGTTGCTTTGTACTGTGACATTTCCTTGGAGTCAGATACAGAAGGAACATGCCGTGTGGACTTCTGAGCACCTGGGTCTAGTGGAGAGGGTTGAGCCTGGACAGTGGGCCATTGGTCCCTGGACTCCGCCCTGGCCTCGCTCATCACTTCAGCTCTTTGGGCTTGTGTCTAGTTCTGTAAAACTAGGATAATAGTCCCTGTTATCATTGTTAATTATTGTGCTATAAAATTGTTAATATAAAAGTTTAATATTAATACAAAATTTTGTATCATGACTATCAGAATAATATAATGCATTGTATTATATATGGTAAAGTGATATAGTAGTTCATGTGTATTATATATAAACTAGTTTATAGTATCATAATAACTAATCATGATATGAAGGGAAATGAATAAATGTGTGAGTAGTCTCCTGGTGCCCCGGAAGTGCCTGGTGGGTGGAAGGGATGCCCCAGATTCATTGATGGGGCTGCTCCTGCTGGGGTCTGGAAGTGGCGCCGGGGCTGCCTGGGTAGAGCAGGGGTGCTGGTGAGGTGGAGTTGGGGTTCCCTGGGGAGTCTCACCCGGGCTTGGACCAGGGGACATAGGAGCTGTGACAGTGTGAGCTGTCTGTCCACCCAAAAGACTCATTGCATGGACCATGCTTCGGCGCCATCTCCATCGTGTTCTGAGGTAGGGATCAAGACTGTAGGTGGGGAGTGCATGTTGGTTCAGAAGAGTGATGCCAGCATATGTCTCATAAAATGTCCTTCTTTGTATGGGAACAGTATTCTTTTGTTCAAAGTGACTTTACCAGCATTTGGTCCCAGTGTTTGCTTGGATGTTGTTAAAGTTGTCTTCGAAACAAAGCTGCAGAAGAGGCACAGCAGACACATTAGTGCTGCAACTCATCAGTGCATGTAGTTCAAGCCTGACGCTGGGCTGGGCTGGGCTGGCAATTCTGTCTCTAGCAAGGCCAGAGATAGACACGCAGCAGAGTTGTCTTGTTTCAAAAGACAACTCTGAGCCAGGCACGGTGGCACATGCCTGTAATCCCAGAGGTTTGAGAGGCTGAGGCAGGAGGATTGCAAGTTCAAAGCCAGCCTGAGCAACTTAGCAAGGTCCTAAGCAACTCAGGGAGACCCTGTCTCAAAGTAAAATACTGAAAAAAAAGCCTAGGGATGTGGCTCAGTGGTTAGGCAACCTTGGTTTCAGACCCTGGTACTAAACAAACAAACAGCAACAACAAAAATCTCTGAACAAGATTGAATTTCATGTCACTGGTTTATTCTCCGAATTGAGTTGTAGGCTTCAGGTATACGTGCCGAGCGAGTCTGGATTCTGACCTGAGCAGTGCCTGCAGGTTCTGGTATCTTGACTGTTGTCCGCATGGTCTGGATTATGCAGTTCATGTGTTAGACCTAGGAGGGAAGAACAGTCAGCTGAACAGATTATGTTAGGATGCTGTTTTGAATAAATGAATGTTGACTTAAATTAAAAAAAATCTTTTTAGTTGTTGGTGGACCTTTATCTCAGTTGTTTATTCATATGCGGTGTTAAGAATCAAGCCCAGGGCCTCACCCATGTGAGGCACACGCTGCACTGCTCAGCCCCAGCCCCAGCCCCTGACTTGAGTTTTCCTCTTTTGTTGTTTTAACCATGGGTTTGTGATGCTCTGTGGTATACTATATGCCACTGATGCTGCAGGGCCCTGGGCTCCCTGGGGATCTCCACCAGTCTCCTGGGGCTGTGCTTGAAGTCACTGTCATCTGCTTCTGTGAAGGCTGATGGCACCAGCTGGGTACTAGGGTAAAATGCCTTTTTACAACCGGCTTCTGTCTCTCTACCACTTTCCTCCTTTTTACATCAGAGCAAAGGGGTGTTGTTGGTACAGTGGCTGCGGAACCCTGGCTGCAGGTAGTTGCTTCGCTTCCACTTCTGTGGATGAGGTTGGGCTGTGTGTCAGGTGACCCCTTCATAGCCCGCCACCACATTGAAATCTGGCCCCATCTTGTGCTTGTGTACTCGGGACTCCTTTGCCCTCAGGAGCAGGAGCTGGAGTAGGATGACACTTGCATTCAGTAGCAACCCCCGCCCTCGCCCATCCAGTGCTGGTGATGGAGCCAGGGCTTCGTGATGCTAGCTAGGCAAGGCTCTACCACTGAGCTTCACTCCAAGCCCAGGTTTTTTCCTTAAGGATAAACTAAAAACAACAACAACAACAACAAAACACAACAATAACAAGAAGTGGAAAAGGAAAGCAGTTGTGGCGTCCCTAAAGCAGTGCAGTCCAGATCTTGAGCTCATTTCTGCCCCCACTCTGGGTCAGGGGCTTCCTGGGGCAGGCTGCTGAGGACCTGGTCGGGCCTCTAATCCTGCAGCTCTGCAGCGGCGCACGGCTGTTTGCTCACGCAGAGGGCAGAGGCGCACCTGTTTGCTCAGCTCTTTTCCCTGGTGTGGTTTTGTGTATTTTGAAGTGAATGATGTTTGCTGTCTTTTGAGTTAAGCACTTGATAAGTAGTTGTTTAAACTGAAGTAACTGGATAAACTCAGAGGTAACATGATGATTTGCCAAACTTCCACAAAAATACAGGAAGTGTGTCCTGGTCACTAAATTAGGGATTCTGAAAGTCCAGTATTTGTAGAACGTGTGCCCACCTCCCTCTCCATTCTGGGCTGTTGATACTAGGAAAAAAACAACGGGCTTAAAAGACATTTATAAGTTACCTTTAAACATCTGGGCCTGTTATACACTGACCCCAGGCATTCTGGAGAGATCTGATTGCTGATTAGGATCTGTTGGCTGTTGATGTTGGCGTGAGTGGCCTTTTCCTGTGCTGTGGGTTGTGTTCAAGGCCCCGCTCTGCACCCACTGTGAGGAGGAAGTGCCTTCTGTCCTGGGTCGAGTTGCCTTGTGGACAAGCCTCCCGAGAGTGGCCGGAGGACTGAGTTATCTCAGGCCCTAAAGACCAACCAGTCCTCCACACCTGGCCATGTTGACATTTCTGTAGGTGTCCCGGTTGTAGTTCCTGTGTGTCCTTGAGGCTGCCAATGTTTCCATGCCGGAGGAAACCTCATGCCTTGAGAAAATATTCAGTCTATGCCTCAAATGATGAGGCCAGACAGCAGGTCTTAAGCCGTTGGGGTCAGCACTTCTTTGTATTCTTCAGTTATTGAAGACCCCAGAGACCTTCTGTTTATGGGGGTTATATTTACTATCAGTATTTACCGTATTACAAATTAAAGCTCAGGAGTTATAAGCACTTAATGTAATGAAATGTCAATAACAAACCAAATGTGTATCAATATAAATATGATTTTTGTGAAAAACATTTTTGTCTAAAACAAAAATAATACAGTGAGAAGAGTGGTGGTCTCTAACATTTTTGTAAGTCTCTGTACTGTTTGGTTTAATAGAAGATAGCAGTTGGCTTTGGCATTCATTCTGGAATATGTGTAATAAGACTGGAAGCACAAGCCCTATCCTCACACAGCTAGGTAACTGGAAGGAAGGATTATTTTCATATAATTGTGGATTTATTTATTTGCTATGGGGATTGAAGCCAGGACCTCAGCATCTAGCTAGGTAAGTGCTCTTCCACTGAAGTACACCACATTTTAAATTTTATTTTGAGACAGGGTCTTGCTGAGTTGCCCAGGCAGGCCTCAAATTTAAGATTCTCCTGCCTTAGCCTCCTAAGAATACTGGGTGGTTTTTGCTTCTATGCCTGAACTCTGCAAGTTGACTGTCCCCAGTTGGAAATCCAAAACGCCCCAGATCTGAAAATGAGCGCTGACACAATGCTACAGACAGAAAATTGCACCCCTGACCTCGTGCACAAAGCCTGGGTGCAACACGGGTGTTGAGGTGATTGAGTGCGAGGCGTGTGGAACACGTGCATGGATTGTGTTATCACATCAGGTTCCGTCCTCGTCACAGCTCTTCACGCATGTGCAGATCTCGGGGAATCTGTACCACTTCTGAGCCCAGTGAGTGAGGGCTGCTCAGCCCAAGTGGTCTCTCCTGAGCTGGTTGCAGAGCAGGCCCTAAAAGCCCACCCTTCATGCCTTGAGAAAATATTCAGATAGCTGTGCCCTGCTGCTGTGTGGCATTTCATAATGGCACACAGCGCCCCTCCCAGGCACCGACACCACGTCACACAGGACCACGGTCCCCCTCGTGGCTCAGCCCATCTCCTCAGGAGGCCAGGGCCGAGAAGACTTCAGCCATGGTGGCGAGCACAGGTCTCTAGTTTTCAGTTTTCCATCTGGTTTCATGCCACAGCTTGGATTTCGTAATTGCAACATGCACTTTGCCACTTTCTTTGGAGGGCAGGTCACTTGTTCACCTGAGACTGTCTGCCCAGCCCCACCCTGCTCTTGCCCAGGGAAAAGAGCCGGCTCCCAGCCCAGCACTCCTCTTCTTTGGGCAATGATGCCAGGCCTGGTCACCGCTCTCTGCCTCACAAGGTGGTGAGGGCTTGAGGTTGGTGGTGGTACAGCTCCACGCTAGACATTTTAAAGTGAACTGGCGTATTTGGCGGGGGGGGGGGTTACTGGGGAGTGAATCCAAGGGTGCTTAATCACCGAGACACATTCCCAGGCCCTGTTTTTGTATTTTATTTAGAGATAGGGTCTCACTGAGTTACTTAGGGCCTCGCTAAGTTGCTGAGGCTTTGAACTCTCTATCTCCTGCCTCAGCCTCCTGAGCCTCTGGGATTATAGGCATGCACCTCCATGCCTGGTTTAAACTGGCATTTTATGATGCAAGTGTATTCTGGTGATAGGTGCTGTGCTGGGAGTTCAGCTCCACCCTGTTCTGTGGGTACCTGCCTTGGACCCCATGAGCCCCTGGGCTGGGTGGATCACACCCAGTAATAGTAAATTAGAAACATCCTGAATTCTGTTGTTTTGCTCTACAGAGCAATCTGATGGTGAGTGAGAGTACTTCATTCCAGGATATTTTAGAGATGTGCCCCTTAGTTTAGCTGCACACTGATTGATAAGCATGCTTCCTAGATGCCTGAGCAGGCAGCCTGCCTGGGGTGTGTTGTCAGCTGTGTGTGCTGGGGCTGCATGGGGAGTCTTGGGGGCCTCCCTGTGCCTCCAGTGCAGTAGGTGGCCCAGAGGGCTGCCCTCGTCATCAAGAGCCGCCAACCCCTTTTGATCAGGGGCCAAGAAGTGCTGCTCCTTGCTCATCTTGATGACCTTCTTTTGAAAATGGGCACCTTTGGGGAGTGGGGTTGTGGGTGCTGGATTTTGGATGTGCTTTCTGTGGAGAAGTCTCCTCCCTGGTGATGCGTTGGGTGTGTCTGATCATTTCTGCACACCTCGACTTGGGTGATTACCCAGAGATGATTCCTTAGGTCTTTCTGTGTTTTTCTCTGTTGGGGAAAGAGAGCCTCCTCTCCACCCGCCCTACCTGGTTCTCACTTCCACTCTATGAAAAAATAAAGTATACTCCTCCCTCCCAGGACCATGTGGAAGCCCACCAGGAGGCCTGGGTGGGGTTTGGGAAGGTCTCTACTTGGTGGCTGATTCCAGGATGGTTCTGCTTGTCTGTGCCCGTGGGCTCTGACCTGCTGCAGTGAGGTAGGTGTGAGTGTGCATCCTACATGGTCCCCCATCACAGGCAGCCCTCTGGGTGGTAGCCCTATCATTGGGAGTCATGATCTGCCATGTGTGGTCTCACCACGGTCCCAGCCCAGGGGCCAGAACAGAACCCTTGTTGCCTTTTGTTGGGGTGGTGCCCTGCCCTTTCTCAGGGTCCTCTCTGCTCCTATGTTCTGTCTTTACAGTTCTTCTCTGCTGGACGTCAGTTCCTTCCTGCCATCCCTTTCACTGTATCAAGCACCTACTATGTGCTGGGCCCTATTCCAGGTGTGGCAGAGAGAGCAGTTACCCAAACAGACCGTTCCTGCCCACAGGGAGCTTATGATGTGATGGGATGGTGACAGACAAGTGCGGATAAAGAGCATCATGCCTTCTGTGCAGAGCATGCAGGGACAGTGGCGGGGGAGGCCTGGTGGAATGGAGAGTTTCCGGGAGGGAAGCCATACCTGGGACTGTGCAGAAGGGAAGGGCCCCAGTGGAAGCCACAGGCCTGGTGTGGCTGGAGCCCAGGCTGGGAGGGCAGCAGTGCCAGTGGGAGGGGACCCTGTGCTAGCCTGCTGTGACCCCCACACCTCTCTGGAGGATCTGAGAGGTTGCTGGTCCTATATAGAAAGCATCCCAACCCCTGGAGCTGGGCCTGGGGACACCCCAAGTCCCCATGGCCACCGAGCACCATTGCAGAGCGTGTGCCATGTGTGCCATGTGGCTCCTAGCCTGTGTGACCTTGGCCCTTCTGCTGCTGGTGGAAGCTCCACTTCTTGGGCCCTGCTGGATGCCTCACCAGGTGGCTGGGGCAGCAAGCAGCTGGCTCGCAACCCAGTTCTCTTCCCTTCCCCTTACCTGTTGGGTCTTGCAGCAGGGTCTGTGCCTCGCTATGTGGTGGCCTGGGGGAGGGGCTGGAGCCCGGGCTCTGCCGCCCTGCTCGTCCTTGCCCATTGCCAGTCGACATTCAGCACCTCAGCTCGCATGGTAAGGTGTGGGCAAGATCTGGATGGTATTAGGATCTGGGGAGGCACAGGTCCCTGCCCTGCTGGAACTGAGGTGCTGGGGAGTGGTGAGGGCTGCCTGCAGTGAGCTGTGGGGACAGAAGAGCAGGAGCCCACGAGGCTGGCCAGGTCCTGGGTCAGGGCCAGGTGGGGGGCTCTTTACCATGGACTGTCCCACAGGGCCTGTTCAGGGGCCAGGGTTGACTGGACATCGTACTGTGACCCACCAGGTAACCTCTCATCATGGAGAGTAATAATCTGGCAGGTGTTCCTCCCTTAACTGCCCTCATTTGACTGCCTTGGCTTTCAGGGCTTTTCCAGATCTGACGAGGGCGGCAAGCTCCCAAGCCTGGTCTGCACAGTGGAGTCCAGCACCTGGTAGTTCTCTTGGCTAGGGCTGCTGCGGGTGAGTTTCACAGGTGACGTGCTGTTGGCTGCTGACCCGTGACCTTGCTGCAGCTCTCCACTTCTCTGTGGGCTTTTGAGAAGCGAGAGGTGTCTGCCCACATTACTGCCAGCTTGGCTGCCTGCCCAGCCTGTGGGCAGCTCAGAGTTCTTAGTAGCACCAGTAAGAGGGATAGAGGTGTCATTAAGCAGCGAGACTGCAGGGGATGAAGGTGGACTGACGAGTGTGAAGAGCCTAGTGGCAGTTTTCTTAGGAAGGAACTCTGGGGAAGTGGCCTGTGCTATGAAGCTGGGGACTTATTGGCTGTGACATTGAATGGCAGTGAATGGGAAGGGTGGCATCATTGTCCTGAATGGCACAGTTACCTGAAAAACCACAGCTTTGTCTCCTCAGGAAAGAGTGTGCCAGGCCCCGGATTCCGGTGTGGGCTGGGGTGCGGGTTAGATGGTCTGAGCTCTAGGTGCCAGGCATGCCTTCCTGGTGTCGTCTCCATCAAGGCCACAGAGGAGGGCCGTTCCTTGCCAGGAGGGTGGGCAGGAGCTCAGTGCCGAGGACAATCGTTGGGTCCATTGTAAATGTGTGTGCAGAGCACACAAAGCAAATCTGCCCCCACTGTCAGGTGTCTGTTGGCACTGGGTGTACCCAGGGTTGTGCATCCTCCACCTCCTACCCACTTCAGGATGTCCATTGCCCCAGAGGGAAGTCCCATGCCCCTCAGCAGTCAGTCATTCCCCAACCTGCTTTGGGTCCTAGTAAGGGAGGGATATCTGCCAGATTGTCACTCTCCAGCTGCTCCAGAGCGTGAGGAGGGTGCCTGCTGGGTCTGTGCCCGCCTCAGTGGCTTTCCCTGTTGTGACGTTGCCTGTACGTAGAACCACGCAGCACATGGTGGTCTGTGGCTGGCTTCTGTTGTCCAGGTGTTTTCTTTTGGTGGTGGTGCTGGGGATTGAACCCAGGGCCTTGCCTAGCGAGCACTAGGCAAGCACTCTAGCACTGACTACGACCCTATATCTGCCCAAGCATTTTCAAGTTTATAGGGATAGTGTGTATCAGTGCTTCCCTCCTTTTTATGAACGTGTGATATTCCACTGCAGGCACAAGTACTACATTTGTTATGTCATTTTTCAGTAGACATTTGGGTTGTTTTCAAGTTTTTTTTAAATTATAGAATTAGCTTGCTGTGTCAGAACTATAAATTGTGCAACCTTATTGGGACACAGTGGCCAGTTTGACTGTTCTTTCACGTTGTACTGAAAGCACAGGAAGCGTGTGCCACAGTTGGTTCTCGCTTGCCCCGAGTGATGGGTGGGAGCCCCGTGTCCCATCTGCATTGGCCCCTCCGTGGGGTTGGAGTCGGCTTGGTTTCTTCAGTGAGCTGGAATGTCGCCACTGTTCTGGGAGGGTCGGCTCCAGCTTCATCTCTATGTGCATGTGATCATGGAAAACTTGCCTTATTCTTGGTAAACTTTTCTGAGTTGTAAGTGTGCTGCTGGGAGCATGATTTCTGTTACTGTAACCATGAAAAACAGCTTATTCTGTGAGATTGTGTATAGCGTTGCTCATGTTTACTGCATCTCAGGCTCGAGGCTTAGAATTTAAGCTCAGCACAGTGGGGAGATTAATGGAGTTACTGTCACTGCCTCATTTCCCAGGAGTTAAACGAGGGTTCCCACAAGGACCTCCTGGGCTGGCATTTCTGCTGCACAGTACCTGCTGACCTTCCTACCTCTGTCAGCTCCTGGCTAATTTTGAACCCTTCGAGCGGGTTTCTGGCTTTCCCCTCTTCTCCTTGAGGTGTTTGTTTCCATTGTTTTTCTTGTTCAATTTTATGGTCAGGAGAAAAATGCTGGGAAATAAATCTAGGCCCATACCTGTGTGCCAGGCTCCTCGCCAGAGGGTCCGTCCCATCATGGCTCTGGATGAGAAACCCTGCCAGCCCCATTCCCAGCCCTGGCAGCCCTGATGAAGCTGCAGGCCCTGCCTGGAGGAAGCACAGGCCTCACCCACAGGATCTTGTGAACTCCAGCTGTGCACACAGTCCAGTTAAGAATCTGGTGGGGGTGTCCCTGTGTACCTCCCCAGGGAGGGCAGCAGCCCCACTGCCCACCCCCCAGCCTGCAGCCCTTCGGGTGGGCTGCTGGCCCAGGGGATTCCTGGCTGGGTAGCTGCATTCCACCCCCATCTGTCATTCCCTCATGTGCTGCTAGGCGATGGTGAGTATATATTGGTGCTGGGGATCCAAATTGGGTGTTCTACCACTGAGCTACATTCCACCCTTTTATTTTGAGATGGGGTCTCTAACTTGTGATCCTCCTGCCTCAGTTTCCCCAAAAAGCTGTTGTATTTCTTTAAGCTTTAAGACATGCCCATAGATGTCACATAAGCAGGAGAGTCCACTGTGCTTTTTGCCAACTGTGAGAGGTATCTAATCTCACTTCTTTACCTGGGGATTTTGAGGCAAATCCCCATATTTGATCCATAAAGGCTTGAGTGTGTATCTGAGTCACAGCATCATGACCACGACAAATGGCCACTTCTCAGTGTCACCAGATTTACACTTGGTTTCCCCAGTTGACGCAAATGCATTTTTATTTTCAGTTTGAGTTTGATTTGGTGCTGAGCAGTGTGGGCCATGCAGCACTCTTAGCTGCTGCCCAATGATTTCAAGTGGTGCAGGCGAACTGCGGCTGAAGGAGTCTGCTCTAGTGGAGGCTGTGTCATGGGCCACTCTTCATGGTGCAGAGCGCTCTGCTGAGCTTAAGAATGTGTGCTTTCCAGGTCCCGTTTCCCTGGTGCACCCGGTCTGGACAGTGGCCAGTTGAGCAGCTCAGCCACCGCTGCTGGTCCTCTCACTACCTGGATATCCAGGTTCTCTCGGTGGAACTAGTGGCTCATCCCCAGGAGATGGGGGTCCCAGGAGAGTGGGCAGAAGCAGGCAAGCACTTTGATAAGCCTCCAGTGGCTCTGGAACCGTTGTTGGCCAGGGGAAGTCACCTGGATAAGCCTGAGTCTGTGGAAGGGTCCAGGGTGGCAGGGAGAGTAGCCAGCAGTGCCATTCTCCCCACCCTGCCTCATGTCCCAGGTGCCAGCTCCCTCCTGAAGCCCCAGAAAACCAGTTCAGGTGAGACAGTGAGGCATTCAAGGCCAGCCACAGCGTGGAGGAGCCTCAGAAGAAGCCAGGCACAGTGGCCGTGTGCTCCACGATGTCCTTATGCAGTATCCAAGCAGGCAAATCCAAAGGCAGAGGCTGGGCAGAGGAATGGGGTGACATCGGAGGGCATGTGGCTCCTCTGGGGTGACGAAGGTACTCTGGAATTAGTGTCATGGCCAGCATAGCAAAAGCCAGGATGTTGCACACTGTAAAATGGTCAAGGTGGCAAGTTTTATGTGAACTTGAATACAGAGAAGGATGAATGCAGGCTCTGCATCATCTCATATATACTTATCAGCCTCACTTTCCAAACTCAGCTCTGTGTGGAGCTTGAAGGCCCCCAGACTCTGCTTTGAGGTGTATGCTTCTGGACCGCTGGCTCCCGATGACATAGCGGTTCATTGGGGCACATAGACCCAGTCTCCCATCTCCCTGGGCAGCAGTTGGGGAGCCTTAGAAAACCAGCCCAGCTGGTTGCCTGGCCCACCGGGCAGTTGTGCAAGAATCCCGAGGCAGCAGAGGGCCCACCTTTCGCCTTGTAGAGCAAGGAGTAAACATTTAGCAAGTGCTGGAGCCTGACTTGGATGGGAAATCCCGTGATTGTGCCATTTGAAAGGTAGCAGTCAGGGCTCTGCATCAGTCACAGTGCACAGTCCAAAACTTGTGCAATTAACTTTATTTTTTTCAGTCTTCTGAAGAACACAGAATACAATTGTAATTTATTTTAAGTTGTGAGCTTGTCTCCAGGAATGAATTGATTAAAGAAGCCAAACAGTCCTGGGGATTTTATCTGCTTGATTTTCAACAATTTACTCCTAATTAATTATTCTGACTAGAAAAAAAAAAATTGTACCTCTACGGGATGCCAGTATTTAGAAGTGACATTTCAAATCTCTGGTTGGACAAATTGGGGGAATTTTCTGATTTCGTCATTTGTTGAATTCACTTTTAAGTGTCTCCTCAGGGGATTATGTTCATTCCATGGGCCAGGAATTGAAGTAGAATTTGCATTTGGTTGAATTGGATTGAGCCACAGGTATTGGCTGCAAAGCATTGCTAGCTTACAGGGAAATTTTACTTCATAAAAACAAAGCTAAGGCTGTTTTTTTTTTTTTTTTTTTTAAATGAACATTCTGGTTTTCCTCTGGAACATAATGGTTTTCTAATACACAATGATATGTATATAGTTTTCTATTTAACGTGTGCCCTGTTTTGTCAACATTAAGACAGTATTTCCATTTGCAGTATATTGTGATTGTAATCTAAGGTAAATTGAGAGTGTTCTGGTAGCTGATGACCTGCTGAGTTGAAGTGCTAGGTTTCTAAATGTGTCACACGGGACCTGAAAATCCAGGCTGGGGAGGCCTGCTGTGTCATGGGAAGCCACATTTATCTCAAACAAGATATCATGAGCAGAGGCTGCATTTCCCTATCATAGTGCTTACTTTTAACATCGATGTTCTTACTTTCTAAAAAAAAAAAAATAAGCACCATAGAAAGCATAGTGGCCAGGAAGGGATGTGCTGCCGAGGTGGGCAAAACTCTTAAAGCAGGTAGACCCTCCTGGTGCATTGGCTCACACCTGCCATCTCAGCTACTCAGTAGGCGGCAGGGCAGCAGGTCGATCGCTCATTTGAGGCCACCCTGGGAACTTAGTCCTTGTCTTAAAAGGGGGGGGGGATTCTGGGGATGTAGCTCAGTGATGAAGCACTTGCCTAGCATGCAAGAGTCTCCAGTCCAATCCCTAGCACCAGAGGGAAGAGAATGAAACAAAAGTAGCACAACAGAACCAAACATAGTGGCTTCCTGGGAATCCAGACCCTTAGAAACTGGTTTCTCTTCTCCAGGATCGTGGGCTTTCGTGCTGCTCTGTGCAGCCACCTAGGTCACTGGAACATGCAGCCCCACGGGTAAAGATGTGGCAGGGGTGCTTCTGTGGGACCTGCCTACCACGTACCTAAACACCAGGGGCACCTGGAGCACGGTACAAGTGGGCAGCCACATACCCAGTTGCTGTAGAAGAGTCAGCAGGCCGCAGTGGACAGCCAGCAGCTTCTGATACGGTAGAGCAGAAAGAGATGCTGTGCCTGGAGACTGCCCATCCAGTTCCTGTCGTTCCTCAACCTGTTGTTTGCCAGTGGGTGAGTGCTGGAGGTGCACCAGTGAAAAAAGCCGAGGAGGCAGCCCTTCTTGGTTTCCCTGGTGCGGGGAGGACAGATGATGTGATACACAAGTATGTAGAGAAGAGTGGGGGGTGGTGGAGGGCAAGTGCCATTTTAATGAGCAGTCAGCAGTGGTCTCTAAGAAGGTGACAGTTTAGCAACGATCTGAAGAGGATGAACAAGCAAAGGCCCTGGGGCAGGCAGCCAGGAGGAGAAGAGTAGGTGACAGAAGAGGCCTGGCTTGGGCCTTTACCTGATAGAGATGGATGCCACTGGGAGCCTTGAGCAGAGGGAGACCCAGTCACCTTACCAGTCTCTGGCTGCTTCTGAAATGCAGGGGGGATTTGTCAGGGATTATGAACCAATCCAGGTAGAAGAAAATGATGGCCTATAGCGGCACTTTCATAGTAGAGAAGGTAAGTTGAGGCACTTCCAGATGTAAGAAATACTTAGATGACACAAGAAATCAGACCAGTGTTGGAAAGTGGGTGGGTAAGGCAGACTTTCCTACTGCCGAAGGGCTGCTGCCAGGACTCGGCTAGCAAGTGCACCCGACCTAACGTGCACTGCCCTGCGTCCTGATTGGAGGAGCTCGGGGTCACAGTCTGTATCATTGACTGATTCTAAAATTGGGTTGGGCAAAGGGAAGGGCTACAGTTGGATCCAACTAAGGCTCTTCTGAAGACGGCCCTAGACTGCTGTCTCTCACCCAGGCGTGCTTCGGTATTTCAGAGTTGGGGCATTGTGCTTGTCGTGAGCTAGGTGTGAGAGGGACAGCAGAGTCATCGAGCCTGTTGACATTGTGGCCTGAGCAGCAGCCTCCTAACTGAGATGAGAATATGCAGTGTCAAGGGTTTAACACGGCCTAGTCACAGGGGTCTAGAGGAGTCAGGGCCTTTGCTTGACTGGAGGGGAGGACTTGGAGCTGGCGAGCACAGGTGGCCCTGGGGGCATCTGTTGAATATCTAGGTAGAGGTGCAGTGGTCAGAAGCCATGCTGCTGGGTGAGGTCCCCAGGGGAGGTGTAGGTTTGTGCAGAGCTGACTGTTGGGACCCAGCCCTGTGTTTCAAACCGAGAGAGTGGAAGGAAGGGCAGCCAGCGAGGTAGTAGTGGAAGCCAAGGAAGCAACGGTCTGACCGTCTCTGTGACACTGACAGGCCAGGGGGCTGAGGTCTGACTGTGGGTGTTGACTTTGCAGGGTAAGGGTCGTTGCGCGGTCTTGACTGGGAGAGGGGGTGGGAATGGACAGGGGAATGGAAGGTTGGCTGGCAGGTTGGAGGGGAGGTGCACTTGGGAGACGGTGTTCCTTGTGCAGATGCTGTGGGCTCTGACCTGGTATTTACCCGAGAACTCCTTTCTCTTCACTCTTCAGGGGGAGGTTTCGGAAGGCACATCTAGAGTCATTTTCTTTGTGCTCTGATGGTGCGGCTCCTCTGTTCTGGGCGAGCGGAGCTGCTGTTGGCTGCTGTACGCCTGACCAGTCTTTCACTCTCGTCCTTTGGGGGTCTTCGCCTTTGTCTTGTTTGGACAGCAGCATGTTTGTGTGCCTTTGGGAATGAGCCGGTGGAGAGAGACTACGTCTTTGGTATGGAAGCCAAGCTGGTCCTCCTTTGGACAGCCATAGTTCCCTGCACAGCAGGCAGAAGGCTTGGGCAGTGTGGTGAAGGCTGGGGAAGATGAGAGGCTAGTCGCCCAGCCGCCTGGTGCTCAGTCTTGGGGTAAGCAGCAGCTTCCTGGGAAGGCCTCACCTCTTAGGCAGTGTTGGTACAGGGCTAGATGTGGCACCGGTACAGTCTGATTTGATTTGCTTCTGAGTTTGTGAACATTTTCAGATCCTTGAGCCTGCACCATGCTGACCTGTCACAGTGCTGCGGGGTCCTGAGTGGAGAACTTGCAGTCACCCAAGGCCGATAGCCTAGGAAGTCCTCCTGTGTGGAGGGACGGACAGAGTCTCTTTGAAGTAGATCTTACACTTGTTCGTCTCTGTTTTTTGTACTTTAGTTGTTGTTTGCAAATGGCATCTTTGTAAAATCAACTTTTAAGATTAGTACTGCTCAGACACAGGAACGAGAGCCCTGGCGCTCCCTGGGTCCCACAGCGCCGTTGCTGGTGTGTGGCTGTGTGTCTGTGCCAGCCTCACTGTCTGCTTGCTGCTCTTGCTGAGCCTGCTGAGGCCTGTGGAAGCAGTGGTCTCGGGCCTCCTTGATTCTGAGCTTGAATCTTCCACTTCCCCAGTGAGCGTGATGTTGTCATAGGCCTTCTCAGGCCAGAGAAGCAGCCCCCGCTCCTGAGCTGCTGGGGGTTCTCATCTGTGTTAAAGTCATGAGAGGCTCTTGATTTTTCAGACAGGTGAACAGATGCAAATTATATGGGGGGGGGTGTGTGTATGCTGCCACCTCATTTAAAGAAATAGCTGTGAGGGGGCCGGGGGCCTTGGGCCGTGGGCCGTGGTGCACGTCTGTAATCACAGTGGCTCAGGTGGCTGAGACAGGAATATTGCTAGTTCAAAACCAGCCCCAGCAACGGTGAGGTGCTAAGCAACTCAGTGAGACCCTGTCTCTAAATAAAATACAAAATAGGCTGGGGATGTGGCTCAGTGGTCGAGTGCCCCTGAGTTCACCTCCCCCGCCTCTCCCCCCCCCCCAAAAAAAAAAGAAGAAGAAAATTGGTGAATTAAAATTTTNTTTAACTGTTATATAAACTGAATTTTATACTTTTAGGTTTGTGAATTTATGATACCATAAATTTTCTGGTTTTGTCTTGCAATTAGAGACATTTAAAAAAAAAAGAAGTAGCTGTGAGCTCCCTGGGGGCACTTCATGTGAGAGTTCAGTTTCTCTGGGCTTTCTGGACCCTACAGAGAGTGCAGATTCAAAGCCCAACCTGTTACTTGAGCCTGTAGCTAAGGGAGCCTGCTGCTTTGCCTCCACCATCTCCTGATTGCTCTTGGGCAGACCTTGTGTCCTCATTGTCACTGGTATGTGGTGCCCTCAGAGGCCACCAGCCTGGGTTTGTGACTCTGATAATTTCTTGATTTATCTTACCCTATCTCGTCTAAGGTAAAATGCTTCATAAAATTCTTCATACTAGTTAAGAAAGTGAACACAGTGCTCCTAGCACACAGTAGGGGTTCAGCAACATCCCTTTCAGATGCTGCTTGCTGGGGGACTGGACAACGCGGTCACAGATGCTGAGTGACAACTGCACTGCAGTGAGCACTCACCGAGGTGCCAGGCTGCCGGGTGCTAGCATGCTGCTGGGACCCCTGTGTGGTGGCAAATGCAGAGCCCTCCCTGTCTGGACTTGGAGAAAGGACAGGTTGGTTGCCTCACTGGGCAGAGCAGAGGCAGGGAGTGAGGGGCTGGATGGTGGCTGCGCCTGAAGGTCCTCCTGTCCTGCCGGAAGGTACCAGAAATTCCAGGGGAGGCTCTGGGGTCAGAGCCTCTCCCTCATTGAAGGTGGAGCTTCTCTGGATGACCTGAGGCCCAGGAAGCAGGAGAAGGGCAGGGTCCCAGAGCGGGGAGGGGTGTGGCGAGGGCATGTTTTCCTGGTGGAGCTCAGCAGTGCAGGGCAGCACAGGGGAACCAGCAGTTGGTCTGTGCCATGGGCTCCTCGGTGTGGGGACATCGGTCGCTCCTGGAGGGCCCTAATGTTTGGCCTGCAAGGATTGAGGAAGGGCTGGATATCAAACTGGTGAATAACAAAGATTTGGCAAGGTTTGATCTCTTGCAAGGTTGGATATGGATGAGCAGAAGCTTCTCTGGATGGCCAGGCTTCCAGTGGTGGAACCAGACTCGGGTCTTGTCAAGTCCTGTTGCTTTTCCCCAAGTTGATTCTTTTGGTGCAGTGGCCCTAAACCATCTGACCGAAGCCCCTGATCTCTGTGACAGCACAGGATGTGACTCTCCTGTGAGGAGAGCCTCTTCCCATAGGGGTTGTGGGCTTTCTTGTGGATGTCCATTTCCTTCCCGAATGGCCGCTGCCAGTGTCAGGGCCGCTGTGCGGGACTTATAGCCCCTTGGTGCAGCCGGCTCTCATCCCTTCCCTCTCTCTCACCCTCTGTGTTATGTCATGTGGAATGATGAGCTCAGTGCTGCATGGGGCACGAGGTCCTGGGCAGCAGGATCATTTTCCAGTTTTCCCAGGTGGTAGGTGGCACAGTGTCTTGTGCAGAGTATATAGAGTGTGTGATGTGCAGATAAGTGGAAGATATTCATAGGTTTTTCTGCTTCATTGGCAAAAATAGACATTCTTTTCAAGACAGGCCAGAGCTAAGACGTGCAGAGCCGTCAAGGACAGCTGAGAGCTCAGTCACCACTGCCCATCACCAGCACGCGGGCTTTGGGGCTTTTTGCTCTGTGGTGGCCGAGGCCTGGTCCTGGTTGGATGGGGCTGTTCCACCAAGCAACTGGAGAACGCAGTGGCAGGCAGCTTACCAAGGCTGACGCAGAGCGAAACTCCCCTCTCACTGGGTGAGAAACTGGCCTTCCACATCTCTTTCACACGTGTGCATGTGCAGATCAGAAAGACACAGATGGTCGTTCTCGGAGGGGACTTAGCTGGCAAGGTGCACTGCTGTGAACAAGAAGCAGCTCCCCTCTCCTGCACGTCGGGTGACCCTGCTGCCCGAGTGGGCACCACACTTCCCAGAGTGTGTACTGGTGCCAGGTGTGCAGTCGGGCTCTGGAGGTGGACTCCTCCTGGTGCCCACTGCAAAGGGTGTGTGTCAATGAGGTGTTTTTCTGACACTTCAGGAGTGTGGGAGGAGGACCGCCCTGCCTGTGTCGAGTGAGCAGCAGGTCCTGCCCAGGCCGTGTCGGTCGGGTGGAGCTAGAAACAGAAACAGATTGGCCGAGTCGAAGTGTGAGTTCTCTTTAACTGTGATATAAACCCAGATTGTGGCTTTTGTCTTCTTTCAGATGGTACAATCACCAGCTGTCCTGTAGAAGAGCAGGGTGTGCTTCCATGCAAGCATGCTGTTTCCATCTTGCCCTGGCTGGCTGGGGCTCCTGGGCAGCTCCCCAGGGACTGGTGGTACCAGGGGAATTCTCTAGGACAGAGCTGTTTGGCCGCAGGGTGGCGTGATGATGGTGCTCCACTGTGGTGCTAGGCACCTACCCCTTAGCCTGCCTCTATACCTTCTGCCTCCTAGCACCTGTGTGACCTGGTAAGGGTTTCACCTGTAACCCCCACCTTGTCGTTCATGAGAGGCACAGTGGGGAGACAGGCCCACCTCGGGGCCTGAAGTGAGGCAGTGACTTTGCACACATTTCAGCTTCTTTAACTTTAGGAAATGTCAGGAGGATGACATGTCAAGGGTATTTTGACCTTCCTTCCAGCGGCCACTTGGTTTGTCCCTGTCATTTTTTCTAGTAATAGATAGAATATGCCTACTTATAAAGTATAGGAACACATCAAAGAGCCAGGAGACCAACCAAGACTTGGTGGCCCAGGAATAGTCACTGATAGCATTTTGTTTTTTAATCTGCCTGTAAATTTCCTCATTCCTTCAACAAGACTATGGGTGTCAATATAGGACAAATGGGGTGCCCTCCACCATCTTGGAACCTGCCCACTTGCTAGTGTGTGGACCTTTTCATGTGATAAACGCAGCTGCACAGTGTGACTTAACTGATGGATGTGTTCCTTTGCACTCAGTGTCAGCTGCAGTGGGTTGGGAACAGCGCTCTGGGTATCAGTGCCCGAGCCTTGCTTAGGACAGTGGCTGGAGGAAGTTTCTGGATGAGAGGCAGTGAGTCAGACCCTGCACTGCATCCAGTGCTAGTGAGGCGGGGTCCTTCCCTGCTTTCGCCACATGGGGAGGCAAAAATTTGCAGTTTTCATTTGTATTTCTTTGATTAAAGGCTAAATATATTTTATGTTTGTTGGCCCCTGGCGTTCGTCCTTCCTTGTCCATTTCCTGTTGGATTTTAAAATCTCCTTGTTAATTTATATAAACTGAATTTTATACTTTTAGGTTTGTGAATTTATGATACCATAAATTTTCTGGTTTTGTCTTGCAATTAGAGACATTTAAAAAAAAAATCTTGTGTAGGGCTGAGGATGCAGCTCCGTGGTAGAGGGCTTGCTTAGCACGCTGGGTTTCATCTGTCGCACTGAAGATCAAATAAAACATAAAGATCAAAATGTTAGGCGGTTGGGCTGGACATGTGATCCAGTGGTAAAGCACTTGCTTGGTATCCGTGAAGCCCTGGGTTCAGTCCCCAGCACTGCGAAAAAGACCAAGAAGAAGAAGATGGTGGTCAAGTTTGTCTTTTGTGCCCTCTGCTTTTTTTTTTTTTTTTGCTTCTGAGAAAGTGCCTCCTGCCAAAAATTATAAAAAATTACTGAATTTGGGCAGGGGTTGTGGCTCAGCTGTAGAGCACTCGCCTAGCATGTGCAAGGCCCTGGGTTTGATCCTCAGCACCACATAAAAATAAATAAAATAAAGGGATTATGTTCAACTACAACTAAAAAATAAATATTTTTTAAATTTACTGAATTTTAAAATTCTTATGTGGATGTTTTTGTTTTGCTTAAAAATACTGACCAGTCAGTTTTGTGCCCATTTGGAATCTGTTTCATGGGATGTGAGAGAGAGGCCTCACTTTCCCTCAGGTGCTCCGCAGGTAGTTCCCACACTATCTCTGCAGTGGGCCTTGGTTCCACCCACTGCCTGCTCACACCTCCCTTGGGTGTGGGGGACGTGCAGGGTGTGGCCAGTGCAGATGCTGTGCCAAGCTGGCCTCTGCCTGGACTGTTGCTGTGCAGTGTGCCGCTCTGGCTCCTTGGGGTGAGCCTCATGCACTCTTTTTCCTGTGCACCTTTGATAGATGCACACACATCTGCTCCTAAGAGGGGGCAATCTGGCTTAGAGATTGGCTCCGGGACAGATGCCCTGCCTTCCCTCCTCCATACCCACTTCCACAGTGATCTGTGGGATGGCATTTGCATAGTGTTTGGCATAATGGTGGTGCTTGCTACTTAAATTCTTAGGCAAAATTAAAATTAGAAGGGAAAATAAGTAGGGCCAGGCATGGTAGCACTCACCTGTAATCCCAGCAGCTTCAGAGGCTGAAACAGGAGGATCACAAGTTCGAAGCCAGCCTCAGCAAAAGTGAGGTGCTAAGCAACTCAGTGAAACCCTGTCTCTAAATACAATACAAAATATGGCTGGGGATGTGGCTCAGTGGTCGAGTGCCCAAGTTCAATCCCCAGTACCCCACCTCCAAAAATGGGGGAAATGGTAGGTATTGACAAATGTTCTTAGTGTCTAGGGTGAGTACATTACAGTAAAAGAGCATACAATAGTCCTTGCCTTGCCATCTGCTGCCACATGCTGGTGTCCTTTTATGGGACACAGGGTTGGCTTTGGGGACCATCTCTCAAAGAAGGATGGTTGGAGTTTGAGGTTGAATCACGGAAGCCCATGCTTTGCAGTGAGAGTGCAGCAAGCCCTGCGCACCAGGTAACTGGGAGTGTTTACAGTTCATCTGAAACTCAGTGTCATGTGCTTCTCTTTTGCATGCCATAGTGCTCACTAAAATAAGGTCAGAGTATTTTTAGAAGAATACTCATGAAACCAAAAGAGCCGAGTGAGTAATGGTAGTAGACTTGCAGTGCGTTGGGGAGTTCTCCACTTGTGCCGGCCTCACCTGCCGAACTGCATCAGGATCTGCTCTCGCGCTGTCTTCCCCGGGGTGCGCTCTCCGCCATGCTTGCCGGCTCCTGCATGTCCCTTTGGACCAGTGACTCCCCATTCGGGTGGTCTACCAGGGCCGCTCTCTGGTGCTCCCCCAGGCTGTGATGGATTAGAGATGCTCAGGGGGGTTTTCAGAGGGATAACAAAAGGAACTGTGTACTGCCTGCCTGCCGATACAGCATTTCCAGAGAGCAGTCCTCTGGCCTTCCTGCACATCCCCCAGTCCTGGCTGGGCCTGCTCGGGGCTTCCTGCGCGCCCTTCACTCCTCACCACCTCATTCCTGAGCCGGCAGCGCTGGCCTAGACTCCCTAGGGGTCAGGAGAACTGGAAGTGAAGTTCCTTCTTGTGGCAGATGGATGTGTCTTGTGCCCCCATGCCTGCAGGAGAGGGGGAAGGAGTCCTTTATTCAGCTGTAACCCATGAGGTCCTGAGGGCCACATTAGGGGTCTGTTCCTAGGAACAGGGGGCCATTGGCTGATGGACACTTATGGTTAGCTATACGTCCTGGGTCTCACGGGAGAGCACTAGTTAAATGGCTCCTGTGCTCTGGTGTCTGTTCCCAGAAGCCATTAGGATCTGTCCTTTTCCTGAGCAGTGCAGGCTGGTAGCAGTCCCTGGATCATACTCCCTGAACCTGTGACTCTGGGCCAATTACCATCGCATTTACATACCCTGGTGGTGCCAGCCACACCTGAGGACAGGTATTCCTCCTTTCAAAGGGAACTGATAACATGATTTCTACCAAGTATTGATTGGTGCACACTTCGCCTGCATGGACTGGCGTCAGGAGCTGCCTCCCACTCGGTGGCTGTGAATGGTGGCTAGAAAGGCTGGGGCCATCACCCCGTTCCACCCTGGAGTGTTTGTGTGCCTGTCTTAATCCTGTTTTGGGCAGGGTTCTCCAGGTCTGGGAGCTGGGGCCTCCAAAGGGCAAGGGCTCCTTCCCCCCCCCCCCACTCTGGCCACATTTTACTTCTCCTATGGCCTTGAACACCTGGAAAACTTAGGCTCTCATTTTGGATGGAGTCTGCCGAGATTTGGGAGTTGGAACTGGGACGGGAGCTGCCTGGCTGCGGATGCAGCTCCTGTCCCCAGCTCTGCTTGGCTGTGAGGTTCCAGTGGGACAGGAGAGCACTGACCACTCTGAAACACGTGTCCGTGGGATGCAGGCCGAGTTTAATTGTGTTTCCTCTCTGCGGTTGGCGGGGCGGTGCTCCAGGTTGTGCTCTGCACTTTTGTGGTTGTGCAGTAGGGCTTATTCTCCAGCCCACTGGGCCAGGTTCCCAGCTGCATCTTTTTTTTTTTTTTTTTTTTGAGACAGGGTCTCTAATTTGCTGAGGCTGGCCTTGAACTTGCCATCCTCCTGCCTCAGCCTCCCAAGTAGCTGGGAGTACAGGCTTGGCTACCACACCTGGCTCCGATTACATTCTCAGCACCTATTTTTAATGCCCTATTGGTTTCTCCACAGGGATGCTGTGGTTGTGTTGAATGCAGTCCAGTTCATTTGGTGACCAAGAGTGGGGCTTGCCATTTAGGCAGCAGATGACTTCCAGCCACATGTCCTCTGCCTCCCAGGAGGACACGTGTTTGGTGGTTCTCCTCTCCAATCAGTGTTCCCGTGAGCCATCAGGATCCTTCCTTGTCTGGAGCCAGTGATAGGTGGCAGTTCTCTTGGCCACTGCCTGGCCAGCGGACCCTGATGAGGCTGTCAACCCTGCAGCCTGTGACTCCCCCTGCAGGTATTACCAGAGGCATAAAAAAGATGGTGTCTACGCCGGCTTGGCCCAGGTTGTAGCACAGAAGTGCTCCTCAATCCTGAGCCGTTTTTGCCACTTTATGTGCCCTTCACACTTCCTAGAGGGCACCGGTGTGACAACAAGAGTTCTCGAGGGAGATCAGGGAGGTGTGGCTTGGAATAGTGATGCTCACCCTGAGGCCTCAGGTGAGTAGCTGGAACCCGGCAGTGTTCCCGCCGCCTCCTGGGGGTTGCTGGGCCTGCCCCCTGGAGAGCTGCGAGCTCCATGCCATCCTTGGTTCGGACAGCAGCATGGCACGTTGTGGGAGACCTGGGCCCTTGGGTTCTTGAGCTTGTGGTTTATTGGGTGACTTGTGCGGTTTAGTTTTCATGAGTGACCCGAGAGTGAACATGGTGCGGATCTTTCTGTTTTTCGAAGGCCCCGTAACTCATACTAAGATGTCGTGCTGCAGGCAGGGTGTGATGGGAAGCTGCAGCCAGTGGCCAGCCCTTCTGGGAAGTCTGGGTGCTGCCTCTTGGCAGTTCCCTTTTCATTTCCCCTTCCTTAGATGGAGCAAGGCCCCAGACTGTCTCCTTGGCTTTGTGTGTCCAGCAGCTTGGAAGAGGAGTGAGTGATTCTCTCCCGCTTTGGCTTCTAAGGTGACTTCCAGCTCAGTTCTGAGGTTTGTCAGGCGTTGGCTGCGGTCAAGGGCATGGTCCTGGGCCCTGTGCTGGTGCTCATTACACGGTTGGCGTACAGTGAAAGCCTGGCCACTTGGAATGGGATGAGATTGGGGTGGGGGGGTTGGGATGAGGTTATTTGCCCTGTAGGTTTGAGACCCATATGCCCAACCTGATGGGTTGAGCAGCTGTTTTTTGAAGTGCTTATGTTTAAGTCTATAGAAAATACCAGAAATTCCATCTCTGGCAGTCGCACTCTTCTGCTTGCATGCCCTCCAGAGTGCCTTCAACGCTAGACCCTCTTACTTGCCAGTGGCTGCTTGTTTCTCTGGGCAGGGGTGCCAGCAGAGCGTGAGTGTCAGGTCCCCCGGCCACCTGCTTGCTAGCTCTCCAGGCACATGTTAGTGGGGTGCCGCAACTGGAGGCACAGCATTGACGCATGGGTGTAAGGCCTGGTCAGGATGGCTGCTTTCTGATTTCCAGTTCTGAGCCCCACCCACACCCAGGCAGCCTGTGTGGTGAGACAGACTCCGAGAGCATGGTTGTCATGGTAGCTGGTACATCGTGAGCTCAGTGCACATCAGTGCAGCCATGGAGACAGCAGAGCCCCCACTGGACCTGCAGTGCATGAGCCTATCCTGGGAGCTGCTTCTCCTCAGAACCCTGGCAGGTGACATGCCTGGGGGCTGTGGCAGAGGAGCAGCAGGCCCTGCCCATCCTGCCCCAGCGGTGACCAGGGCAGGCTTGGGTGATGTTCTCAAGCTGAGGCACCTTCTTTTTAGAGAGGAGGCTACCGGGCCCCGAGGAGAGGTAGTTCTCAAAGGTTAGGTCAGTCTGGTGACGCTAATGAGGATTCCTTTCCAAAAATGGTTTTCAAGGACAAAACAAAATAGGATGGCAGACGAAGCCAGTTGTACTAAGGCATGGTCATCAAGACACCAAGCCAAATGTGACAAAGTTTCAGATGAGTTCTTCATCACATTTGATTACAAGGACACACAGTGGGTGATTTGAAGTGCACTCTGTGGCTTTGATAATGACTGTTGTGTGACATGGGGTCAGCTGTGCTTTCTGAGTTGCAAGTACTCCTGGCCTTGCAGTGACTAACTGCACACATTCCTAGTGGAAGGCAGAACAGCTAAAATATTCCTCATCTAAGTTTGCAGCTCCAAGTTCCAGGGGTGAAAATTCCAGCCCTTGGGTGCATGGCGACTTGCCACCAGGGTACGTGGTCAGGGCGAGTGACGAGATGATGATGGCCTGAGAAGCTTTCCTGGTGAGGACTCTGGTGCCAGGGACTTGCCTGCCAATTTTATGTGTAGGTTTTGTCCCAAGGGAAAGATGGCCAGGGAGTCCATGGTTTCTCAAGATGCACAGAATGTCAAAACCACAATAGCCACTAAAACCCCTCAGAATCGGGGTGTGGCCAGCAGCACAGGAGCATTGATTGGTGCTGGGGTTGAGACAGGCATAGGGGAAGCAGGGAGCCAGGGTCCCATTGCTGTTGGGCTCAGCTTTGCACTGCGTCCCTGGGCTGGGGAGCACCAGCAGTGTGTGCAAGGGTTCTTCTGGGATGGGATGGGGCTCCAAGCCTGGGTTGGTGCCTGTGCCAGGGCCAGACTCACGGGGCAATTCATCAGTGATAGCCTGGAGGCCCAGAAGCCGTAGGCCAGAGGCCGGAGTCTGGCCAGGAGGGGTGGGGGTGTGTTGGGGTGGTTGGGTTTGCTTGCATTGCCAGGTGGAAGGGCAGGTGGCTCAGTGTAGCAAGAGGGTCTCCGCTGACCACCCTGGTTCTTTCAGGATGAAGAAGTTGCCACAAGGGGCCGCAGCAGAATATTTACATTACTTAATGTGAAAAGTTGGCATCAGCAGCTAAAGCTGCCTTATCCCAAGCTAGCACACACATGCTTAATTTCATGTGCATCTAGAACAAGACCTGACCTGCAGGGCTGCCCCTGGGGTGGTAGCATTCTAGCTGTATTACTTGCCTTCTCTACTTTCTGTAGTAAGTTCTGATCATCAGGGTCAAAGAAACGACAATACATGACCGCAAGTACCTGGTCATGTGTCCCGCAGTGGGTGGGAACAAGTTCCCTGACCTCCATGGCGTGCGCCCTGGGTGCTGGCTGGGATGATGCTCCCTGACTGTGCTGAGATCCTGGGCTGGTGAGGAGCAGTGTGCCAGGGTGTGCCCCCACCCCTCCCCCACACAGAGCCTGGTGCCGCTGGTGTGTACCTAAGGAGAAGACACACAGCACAGATCTGGAAGGCTGCTCAGCCTCTTTCCCTGGGAAGGGTTCGTAGCCAGGCATGAGTTTGCCTTCCGCAGCAGGGGCACTAGAGTAGGGACAGGTGACCATTGAGTATGCACTAGGCAGGTGAGCTGGGCACCTCTATGCCTCCTCGCTCCCTGGGCAGTGAGCTCGCCCCTCATTCCAGTGCTGGTTGGCCTATAAATGAGCTCAGAACATTGAACCCGGCTCACCAACTCCAGTTGTGCCCATGTGTTTCAAACCAGGATCCCTTTGGGATTAGGTCATCAGAGTAGTCAGAAAACCCAGCTGTGCTTAAAACCACTAAGATCTCCTAGGTAGGCCCAGCCCTGGCCATGCTGAACCTCCCTGCAGCATGCCCGAGGGGTGATGGTGGGGGCATGTGCCCACCTGGTCATTCTGCTGGTGCTCGCCAGCCGTGAAGCTGTGGGCTCTGGCTCTTTTAGTTGAATCTTTGACCAGGCCCCTGAGGACAGACCTGGGCCTTCCTAGGGTGGCTGAAAGCACAAGCAGACATCTGGCCGTTGCTCCCAAGGACACTCCATGGACCTGATAGCTGTCCAGGTTCCTGTGCAGTTTCCTCATGCTACACTGGCATGGAAGTGCATGCCCCCAGTCGTCCTGAACATGAGTGACCGCAGAACTCTGTCCCCCGCAGTGCTCTCAGCAGTGTCTCTGTGAGCGAGTTTTCATCATCAGGACTGTCCCCTTGGCCACCCAGTAGGCGCTCTCCCTCTGCCTGCAGGCTTCCCCTTGTCCTCCGCCCTTCCTTGGAGGTAGGGCTAGGGATGAGCACGTTCAGCTGTTCCCGGAGGTGGCTCTTGGGCAGGTGTCACAGCCCATTCTGTGACCCTCCTCTGAGAAGCTGATGCACACTCCCTGGACATTCTGGGGGGGCCTCATTCACAGGCATGCCTCTCTGCGCCTGTCATCCACACTGAGACTTGGTGGTGACCCAACTGCTCATACAGGAAGTCAGTTACTTGCTGCTTCTCTCTAAAATGGGATCTTATCACCGCTGTGCTGAGTGACATGCAAGTCAGCAGACACTTGCACCCACTGTCCCCGACACTGCTGGATTCTGGGCCTCAGGACTCTCGCTGCTAGCGGTGCTCAGCAAGGAGTGCCTAGCCAAGGGGTATGTCATTATGTACAGAGCAATGGCCCTGCTCCTTCCTGGAGCCGCAAGGTGCCTTCCCACTGTTAGGGTCCAGGGAACCCTAGATGAAAAAGAGGGATTTTCCTTCTCTTCACACAGGCTCCAGAAACAAGTGGAAATCATTTAAAACAAGCCCAAGGGATCCATCCCAGATGAGAAGCACTGGTGTGCTGCCTGTGGTCTGGAGGAAATGCCTGCGGGGGAGCTGGGGTGTCTAGGACCCTGGGGAAGAGGCGCAGTCACTGGGGCGGGGTGGGGTCTTGGGCCCTGTGGAGCAGGCAGCAGGAGCCGTGTGCTTTCTCCTCTCTGGTGCCTTCTGCCTACGCTTGAGACTCCCTGTGAGTGATAAAAATAGCCCAGGCACTCCCAGGGCTTGAGGCCTGTGTAGGGTTCCTGTTATTCAGGGAATTTCCTTCCCCAGGGAGGAGGTGTGGGTCCACTCCCTCTGCTTGGAAGACATTCATGACTTTAACTTGGGGATTTCTGTTCCATGTGCCTTCTAGCGAAGTCCTCAGTATTTTCATTGTCCCCAGCAGCAAGGAAGAACTGTCGTGGGAAGGTGTTCATTTTATAAATATATTGCCTTTTTATTTTCCCATGGCTTTTATTCATTTGGGTTAGTAACATAGGCTGGTGGTTAGTAACCTAGGCTTGTTTCCCACAGAAAATATGAAAGGAATGGGGCCTCAGGGGATGCTCCTTAGGAGCAGCAGGGTTGACTCCAGAAAGGACCTGGCCCAAATCTGTGCTGCTGGTCAGTTTTAAGTACCAGTCCATCAGCTGCACTGGCTGGCCAGGGGGAGCCTGGCTGGCGCTGTCCCTGCTCCACCATGAGGATGTGCTCCCTCCATCAATGCCTCGGACCCCTCCTCTGTGCTGGAGAGGCTCAGTCAGGAACGCCCATGAGCACCCTGTAAACCATACCTGCCAGCAAGGACTGTTCATTCTTTTCCACCAAGAGAGTGTTCTGGCCCTGAAATGGACTGCAGGGCAGAATTGGTGTCTCTGTGTCTGAATGTTTCCTGGGCACTAACGTAACTTTGCTTCTACTTTTGGGTTGGACGGATGGAGACCTGAGCACTAGAGCATTTGTCTGTTGGTATCCTCTTTGTTCAGCCCCCCTTGGTCCTCAAGGGAACAGGTTTGCAGAGCTGATGTGGACAGTGATGTCCATTCCTTGACACAGAGTCTACGGTGGAAAGTATCACTGGCAAAAGAGAAAAGATCGGGCTGGGGGCTGTAGTTCAGAGCACTTCCCCAGCATGTGAGGCCCTGGTTTCTGTCCCCAGTACTGCCCCAAAAAAGGGAAAAGCTTCCTCCAATTGGGGTGACTTACACTCAGAAACAACAGGAAGCTGCTTGAGAACAGTTGTTCCTGGGCCCCCAACAGGGAAGGGGCACAGTCAGTGTGCTGCTGGGCGCCGTGAGTGTTCTGCCTCTGCACAAGTGTCTCCTCCCCTGAAGTCGGTACCTATGGAAACAGCTCAGTGACCTTAGTAACCCCTGAGCATATAAGTTTGTCCATAGAAAGCAAAACACAAACAGTTCAAGAACTGAGTTTTCCTAGGTCAGAAGTACAGTAAGAACAGATCACTCTTGCTCTTCTTAATAAATTACTTGTTTCAGGTGAATATCAGTAAATACTGAAATATACTGAATTCTTTTCAAATGGAAAGAGTTTGGTTTTTGAGACAGACATTTAATTGGAAGTAAGAGAAGTCCTTGTTGAACAAGTGCTTGTGTTTTCCTAGATCCACAGGTTGAGCTTTACCAATATGGAGTGCCTGAAATTTTGACATGACGTTTCTTTCCACTGCCCGTGTACCGGTGTTTCTGAGTGAATTACTGTTTTGAATAGCAATGAAAGAGGGGGCTCCACCTTGACATTTGGACCCCTTTATCACAGTTGAGCCTTGCCCTTTGGCCTCATCTGCCTTGCCAGTGCTTGATGCTGCCTGTCTTTCCAGTGCCCCAGGTGTGACAAACCATTGGTGATTGATGTCCTTTAGGTCTGTGATCAGGTTGACACCAAGACACCTCCTCTGTGGAAATGCAGTTTTGGTCTGTTGCAGACGAGGGCATGGAGCTGTGCTTTCCAGGGCTGCAGAGAATGCCTGGAGTAGCTTGCACGGCTCTCAGGCACCAGGGAGTGGATGCACACAGCAAGTGCTGCTCAGGCCCTGTGGCAGACGTGTGCATGAACTTCTGTGTTAGGAAAGCTGGCCTTGGACTTGGAATGGCATGCACATCTTCCTTTGGGACTTCGGTCATGACAGAGGATGTTTTCTGGGTGACTCTGGGGACTTTCCTGTACCTCCTAAAATAGTCATTCAGGGGTTGATCAAATGGTTCTAGGCTCCTGTTGTGTGCCTTCCAAGACCCTGGGGGCAACAGACAATAAACAAGATGACAGCATGGCCTAGAGTGGGAAAGGAGTAGCATTAGGTGGAGATGGGGGAGGGTGCGGTCCTGGCTAATGATGCCTGAGCAGGGCCTCAAAGGGAACACTGCATCAGGACCCCAGGCAGAGCCAAGGCGCAGTGTCTGAAGCAGGAAAGGCCGGCTCTCTTGGCTGGAGGTGGTTAGAGTGCAGAACTAAATCTGGGGCCAGACGGCAAGGACTGGCAAGTGCTTGAATGTGTGGCCTGGGTGTGGGAGCCATAGAAGCATTTGAACCAGAAGTGATCAGAAACTCTGGCTACAGCTGGGCAAATGGATGCAGGGGAGACCAAGACCACCACCACCTGCCGTGAGGCCTGTGTGTGGAGCCCTGCAGGACAACGTGCAGCCCCAGGCTGGGTAGGGTGAGGGCTGGGCAGTAGAGGAGGCTGCAGGTGAGCAGAGGCGTGCTGTGCAGTTCACTACACTGTGTGGGAGGCCCCTGGCTGCCCCTGGAAGCAGGGTGCTGGGGAGAGAAGGGTGACTACAGTCTGAGCTGCAGTGAGCCTCCAGGGAAGGGCCTAGTAGAGCAGATCCATTTTGAAGATCTGGGCAGAAAATTTGGAAAAGAATGGCATGGTACAGTGTTACTTGCCACCACGCCATTAGAAGAGGGAGGCACTGCAGACAGTCCCTTGAGCCTGGCAGTGGGGGTCCCTGGGATGAGGAGAGTCTGCACAGGGACAAGGGCCAGGCCATAGTACATCCAGCTGGGTGGTGAGGCTCAGATTTCCTCCAGGAATGCGAGAGCCCAAGAGGAGAAGTGGCTGAGAAGGCACAGGAAGTCCTGAGGGCTGTGAAGGCAGGGTATGCCCCCACCCTGGGGCAAGTCTGCTGCCCTTGATGACAGGGATTCTTCCCACTGTTTTCCAGTGCTTGTGCCTCCTGGGCCCCCCGCACCACCCATCCAAGGATATGCCTTCAAGCCTCCACCTCGACCTGACTTTGGGACCTCGGGAAGAACAATCAAACTACAGGCCAACTTCTTTGAAATGGACATCCCCAAAATCGACATCTATCACTACGAATTGGATATCAAGCCAGAGAAATGTCCAAGGAGAGTTAACAGGTATTCCACTCCATCCTTCACTTCTTTCACTGATTTATGGGGCGGGGTCTGTGCAGACAAACTCTGTGTTTTAAACTAACCAACTCTCATTCTCAGCGTGGCCTTCTGACTTTTTTTTCTTAAAGTTTCTGTTGTGTTTGTTTTTGAAAAATATTTTATTATCGAGACAGTTGCAGTGAAATACACTGTAAATGTAGAGCTCTGTGAGTCAGTCACAGGTTCTGATTTCTGTCACGATAGATTATTTTTCTCTTCATAGAGACTTGAGTGACACAGCAATGGGATAGTGTCCTCGGGTCCTAACTTCTTTTTTTTCCAGGATTAGTTTTGGAGATTCGCCAACTGTATCATTTTATGTACTGTAACTTATTCTTATTGCTAAGAAATACTTAAAAAAGAAAAACTTCATTGTGTACTCAAAACACCATCCTTTTAGACACTTGGGCAGGCTAAGCTTTGGCCAGTATATAGAAAGTGGCTAACAACATTTGCTCAAGTCTTTTTTTTTTTTGTGTGGGGGGGTGCACATATGTTTTCATTTGTCTTAGATAAATACCGGGGAGAGGAATGGCCAGGTGCAAAAAAGCAGGTGTAGGTTTCGCTGTCTACGAACACCCCCACCCCCAGGATTGTCCCCAGTGATTGCAGCACTTTGCTTCCACCAGCAGTGTGAGAGGATCCGATTTGCTCCATGCCCTTGTGAGCTCCTAGTGGGGCCAGTCTTCTGGGGGAGTGTGGCAGCTTCTCCTGGTGGTTTTAATTTTCATTTCCCTGATACTGGTGGGCAGAGCACTTTTTCATGTGCTTACATTCATATGTTCATGTATTAAATATTGATCAAATATTGTTTCTAGTAAGGTGTCTGTTGAAGTCTTTTTTCTATTTTTATTGGATTATCTTTTTATTAATTTGTAGATTTTGGTAGATTCTAGATGCAAGTCTCTGAAGGGGAATGGGTTGGTGGTTCAGGTGTGGGTCTGCGTGTGGGCTGCTTCTCTTGTCCTGTAGGCCACACTCATCGTCTTGTTCCCTGAGGTTTCATGACAGGCTTGGCTCAGAGAGACCAAGACCTCCTGTTCTTCACAGTTGCTCTGCCGTGCCTGGTCCTTTGCTTTTCCAGATAGAATCTACTAAAAGCCCTTTGGAGTTTTTAAACTCTGATTGCTTTGACTCTAAAAAACACATGATGTGTTTTTTCTGTTGTGAATAGTATCTTAAAATCTCTTTTTCTAGGAGTGGAAGAGTGACTTCTAATGAGTCTGGAGTTTGTTTGTGGGGGTGGTGAAAATACTTTAAACCTAGATTGTGGTGATGGTCAAAAACTCAGGAGGATATGCTAAATCATTGAATTATGTGTGTTTCTCCCTGCCATCCTTCCTCCTTCCCTCCCTCTCTCCCATTTACTGGGGATTGAATCCAGGGACACTGTACCGCTGAGCCACATACCCAGCAATTTTGATTTTGACACAAGGACTCCCTAAGTTGTTAAGCCTGGTCTTGAGCTTGTGATCCTCCTGCCTCAGCCTCCCAAGTTGCTGGGATTACCAGTGTGTGCCACAGCACCTGCCTAATTGTACACTTAATGGTGAATTTTATACTTATCTGAAAGTATCCCAATAGAAATGTTAAAAACATTTTCATTATTTTTTTATTAATGAAGATGGTTTTCCTTCTTCCCAGTTTGTAATGTGTTTTATTTCTCTTGCCTTCGTGTGAGTGGGACACCTGTGGAGTGTCGAGCATGGTGGTAGAAGTGTGGGCATCTGTCTATTCTGGTCTGAAAGATGTGGTCCTAACTGTCGGGTCTTCCTCCAGACCCTCAGAACCTTGTCAGGCTGAGGGTTTATCAGCCTAGTTTGCTGAAAATTGTTCTCAGTGGTGACTTGGATTCGCGTTTTCTGCGTCTATTGAGATCATCATGCCTTTCTTTCTTTATTATTTCTGTGTAGTGCTGGATTGAATTTGTTAGTGTTTTGGTGCGAATTTTTATGTCTCTGTATCTGGAGGGGCATTGGTGTGTGATCTTCTTGTCAGGTTTTGTTTTGTTTTGTTTTGTTTTTTAAAGAGAGAGAGAGAGAGAGAGAGAGAGAGAGAGAGAATTTTAATATTTATTATTTTTTAGTTTTCAGCGGACACAACATCTTTGTTTGTACGTGGTGCTGAGGATCGAACCCGGGCCACACGCATGCCAGGCGAGCGCGCTACCGCTTGAGCCACATCCCCAGCCCCTTCTTGTCAGGTTTTGTTCTGTGTTTTCCGGTGCTATCAGGCATGGAAGGCAAGCACTCTTCCACTGTCCCCAGCCCTCTTGTCATGTGCTGATATGAGGGTTATGAGGCATAACTGAGAGCACTGTAAGGCATTCCCGTTATACTGACAGAGTTTTCTTTGTAGGGAATGTTTTTTTTTGCCATTAAATTGCTTTATTGGATACCTCCTCCTAGAATTGTGGACATTTGGCTTTTTTGTGTTTTTGTTTTGGGTCAGTTTGGGTTTGCCTTCAGGACTCTTTCAATTGCATTGTGTTGTTGAGTCATTGGCAGAGAGCTGCTGGGGTCTTCTCTCAACGTCCTGGGCCTGAAGTGAAAGCCCATTTCAGTCCTGATAGTCGAGCTCCTGCTTCATCAGTCAGAGCCTCGTTGAGGGTTGACAATCCGTTCGTCTCTTCCCAGGATCAACTTTTTACTTTGTTGATTTTTTTTCTCTTGTTTTTCTGCTCTGATCTCTATTATTTCGTTCCTTCTACTCACTCTAGGTTCAGATCTTCAATTTTAAATATTTAAGGCAATGAGTTTCCTTCTGAACTTGATTTTAGCTGTAATCAGTAAATTTTGATATACCACATTTTAATTTTCATTAAATAGTTTTGCATTTTCCTTGTGATTTCTTGAACCTGTGGGTTTGTAGAAGTGTGCTGTTACATTTCTATTTGGAGGATTTTTAAAATTTTTTTTTAGTTGGACACGATATCTTCGTTTTATTTATTTATTTTTTTTCATGTAGTGCTGAGGATTGAACCCAGGGCCTCACACATGGGAGGCACGTGCTCAACCACTGAGCTTCAGCCCCAGCCCTATCTGGGGGATTTGTAAATATATTGTTGACGTTGATTTATGATTTACTTCCTCTGTGGTCAGAGCACTTGAGTCTTTTGGAACTCTGGGGCTGGTGTTGGGGTTAAGCATGGGTTAATCTTCATAGATGCCCCACAGGTGTGTGTTCTGGAGTTACTGAGCCATTCTCCGAGGGTGAGTTGGTTGTTGTTGTTGTTGTTGGTTTTACAACATGGATTTAACTCTGGCCTAGCATTTTCTGTTTGTACTTTCTGTAGTTTAAAATGCTGTGAGTGATGCACACCTGTCCTTGCTGTGTCTTAATGTTAAAGTGGCCCTTTTATCATTGGGAAGTATCCCTCCTTGACCCTTCTTACTAAGGAATGATTCCTTTGCCTATCACCTCAGCCGCGTGAGCAGCCTTCTCCTTGTTTCATGGTCCAGTCCCACCCACCCTGTGTGTCAGGCACGTATATGTTTCTCTTTGCATTTCTAGCAGATTCCTTATAGACATTACTTTTTCCAGTCCAAAAAAAAAAAAAAGTCTGTGTGATTGCTGAGCATTGAACCACCATCAGACTGTCTCTGTCTCTTCCTTGGAGTGTTGTGTGTGTCAGTTTTATCTCATCATCAGTGGCTGGACTTGATTCCACCATCTTGCCACTTGTTTTCTATTTTGGTATCTTTTTGGGGAATGGGGATGGACGCAGGTCCTTGCACACATGCTCAGCGGGTGCTCTGTCAAGGAGTCACACCCCACCCCGTGTTAGGCGATTTGATGCTGACTCCAAGCTAGGGAGGCTGGGGCTTAAAAAAAACAAAACCAAAATCCCCTTTCCCGTTTTCATTTGGGATAATTTTTTATTGAATTTTCTTAGATCACTTTGCTCTCCTTCTGCAATATTTGATATATTATTGTAGACGTCCAGTGAACTTTTCACTAGGAATTCTACTTTTTAGGTCTAAAATTTGCATTTGACTCTTTCTCGTAGTTACATTCTCTAATGATATTTTCCCATCCCTTCACTCATTATTTCTATCTTGGTGCATGTTTATCCCAATAGCTTGTTTGTGGTAGCGTCCTTTGTCTGAGAATTAAAAGATGTGTCATCAAGGTCTGTTTCTGTTTACAGGCTTTACCTTAGATTACATGCCACCTTTACTGGCTTAAGTACATGTAAATTTTTTTAAAAAATTATCATTCAATATTCATTTTTTGCAGTGCTGGGAATGGAACCCTGGGCCTCACACATGCCAGGCAAGCGCTCTACCACTGAAATCCACCTGGCCCTGCACTGCATTTGTTAGACATGACACCGAGTCTTTTGAGGAGTCCATTGCTGTCTGTTTTGATGCCCTGTGGTTCCTCTCTTGCATGGCTCTGGATGCCACTTTGTGTCACCTTGGCCAAGCAGAACTCTGTGCTCCTAACCTAGGTGGTAGAGGGACAGCTCCAGAGCAGGGTGTGAGGACAAATGTGTGGCCTTCCCCCAGTGCCTACCTCCCTGCACACCTACAGCCCTAGCTACCCAGTTCTCAGTGCCTCTTGTCTTTCTCTTCCACTACAGCTGCTTAGTGCAATAAGTCTAAGCCATTATGTCGTGGGAGGCAGAGATCTCGTTTCGGATTGGCTGTGCAGCGTGCTGGTGCATTGTGGGTAAAGCAGTCTTTGCTGCAATGCTTGGTCCTGTTCGAAGCTTGCATATGGTTATGGGTGACTGAGAGCTCCATTCCTTTACCTGTGAAACTAGCTGATGGATTCTTTCAGTGTGCCCAGGACATGTTGAAAGTGCAAGGTCCTTTAAATGCACCCTTACTAAAAAGTATTTCTAGCTTGGGTACAGCACCTCACACCTGGAACCCCAGCACTGGGAGGCTGCAGCAGGAAGATTGCAAGTTTTAGGCTAGCGTCAACAATTTAGTGAGACCCCATCTCAAAATCAAAAAGGGCGAAGGGTACAACTCAGTGGTAGACACCCTGGGTTCAGTCCCCAGTGTGAGGGGCAGAGGTGGGGGCAGATGTGTTTCTGAGCAGAAAGTACAGGCACAACTGGCTAAATGGCTCTGGGGAAGGGGGCGCAGTATGGAGATTGAACCCAGGGGCACTTGACCATTGAGCTATACCCGTAGGTCTTGTCTATTTTGAGTTAGGTTCTTGCTAAGTTGCTGACGTTGGCCTCGAACTTGCGATCCTCCTGAGTCAGCCTCCCAAGCTGCTGGAATTACAGGTGCCTACCACCACACCCAGCTAAACCACTCTCTTTACTGAGGGTATTTCTAGATCTTTTATCCTGTCTCCCCCTTTTGACTTCTTGGTTTGCTTTTCAGTTTTCTGGGACAGGGACTTCTGAGACCTAGGATGTTGTCTCAGATCTAGAATGAGAGTAGCAAAGGCTGCTTGTTTCCTGGATTTGGTGCCATAGCCGTTAGGGTTTTGTGTCTTCAGCGCAGTGCAACGTGGCCTCCTTTCTAAAGGCAGGTGTCATGAAGGCTCCGTAGCTGGCAGGAGCAGAAGGGGTTGGTGATCACTGTAGGAATTCTCCTGGGCTGTTCTGCCACTCCTGTATGTCCATGTGCCCCGAGGTTCGGAAGTACCCTGCCCTTAGAGAGTGCCTGGGCGGCGTGTGGCCCAGGCAGCCCAGTAGGTCTTATTGCTTCATTAAAGGTAGAAGCTGTAGGATCTACATCCACTTCACTGCTGACTCTGGGGGACTACCACCCAGGCTCAGAGGCATGACTGCCCCAGGTGTACAGAAACCCGGCCACACCACGTTTGTGCCAGCACTTGGCTCTCCCTCCCTCTTGTAGCTAACCATCATCTGTGCTGCTCAGGTGGCAGGTACTATACCCCAGGACACGGCTTCTGTCCCCAGAGGGCATGAGTCTGCCTGGGGCCCAACTGTGCTCATGCCCTCCTGGCAGAGGTGGGAAGCAGAGAAGTACGCTAGCTTGACTCTGCCTTGTGCCCTGGGTGCAGCTGCCTAGTGGCCCCACCTTATCTCTGTGCCCGTCTCTCTCCTGCCACCCGGTAGTATGTGTAAAAACCATGAAGATGATTCCACCACCACATACGTGGTGTAGGATAAATGTGAAGTCCAGAGTCGCAGGTCTCGGCAGCGCCATGAGAAGACACTGCCCTCCCCTCTGTGAGGATGCTATGGGGCATGCCTGTGACCACACCTCTTGTTCACCTCTGTATCTAGCAGTGCCACACCCTTGTGACTGAGTGATACTGCAGTAGGGAACCTTGTGAGGCCAGTCCCTTGTCTCAGGGTGCATCACTCAGGCATGTGGCCTTGCTGAGCCCACAGGGAGGCTGCAGGTTGGAGAAGGCAGCACTCAAGCTGTCTTAAAACCTTAGAGTCGGGCTGGCCTTGGCCACATGTGCAGCCCAGACCCACCTCTGCTGCTACTGTGAGCCCAGCTATCGAAGTGCAAATCACTTCAGAACCTTCCGGGGGCAGGACATGCAGGAGTGGGGCAGAAATCTAGAAAGACCTCCTGTGGTCATCACTGCCAGTCTTATACTGTAGCCTGTCCCTTCCACCCTGCTGCTTTCCAGCTCTGGTTCAGGCCAGGGAAAGAAGCTGGCCGCATAGCAGTGGTGTCTGAAGCCTCTCCCGTTTGTGCTCCGGGACTGCCCACCGACCACCTGTGAGTGTGGATCGATGTCGACTTTAGAAGGCAGTGGATGTGCACAGTAAATAAGAATGCTGTGTGTCCCAGGGCCTGCAACACACACACACACACACACACACACACACACACGATGTTGACTCTTAATATTTCAATGGCCAAAAAAAAGAGAGAACACACCACTGGTTAAATGTCAGTCTGTAAGGAGGTAAAATGAATGGCAGTGTCCAGTGAATGTGAGGTGGGATTCTGGGCCACCATCAACCCAGTGAGGTGGAGCCTCTGGGTACGAGGACCTGGGGACTGCAGTAGTGTCATGGCACAGTGCAGGAAGCCAGTATTTCAAGACCACATGGCCTCATCAACTATGGTGAGAAGGACAGGTCTCTGAGATATACATTAGGAAAACAGCAAGCTTCAAACCATGTGTTGGATACCATGTATATAAAAAATAATAGTGCATTTATTTTTATGTGTCTGTGCGTTTGTGAAACAGGGTATTTGTGAGGGGTTTGGTCAGGAGGTGTCTTGGCTTTGGCACTGAGAATGCCTGGACTCCAAGCCTGTGTAATTGGGGACCCGGAAGAAGGACTATTTTGAGGCGGAGTCTTCCTCAGGGATGGCAGCGAGAACGCGGTGACGGGGAGTTGCTGGCTTTTCCCAGCGTGCAGACCCATTCTGCTTACGGAGTGGTGGCTTCCTGTGGGGTCAGGAGCAGGGACCCGGGCGAGCCCTTGCCCAGGCCACGTCATTGTGCGTTCCCTGCCGTGTTCCTCCTGTCCCCGGGTGTGAAGTGCAGGTGACGGTGTCTGCCGCCTAGCTTCTTGTGGGCTGAGCCAGTGGTTCTGCTCCAGGTCTTGGAGAGAGTGACGCCCGCAGGCTGGATCCCTGTCCTCGCTGTTGTGCCCAGGACTTCCCTGTCAGGTACCGGGGTGCACAGGGCCCCCAGAGAAGGTGGACAGGGGGCCTCTTGGTTATGGCTTTCTGAGTGAGGCCCGGCCCATCCTGCGACTGTGTTTGGGGAAGGGTTTCTCTGGGGAGCCGTGGGGTGCAGAGCAGCCCCTGGCCTTCCGTGGTCCACCTTGATGTCGAGGAAGATCTGGATCCGGGGACTCTGGGAATAGCGTCCTAACTGTTCCTCCCAGGTTTCCTGGGGACAGGGCAGGGAGGTAATGCTTCATGGGTATGGAGCTTTGGTCCAGAAAGATGAGATAAAGTCTGTGGACGAATGGTCTGGCACTTTATATCCCCCCACCCGCCCCCCACCGCACATGGGGGAGGTGGCAGAAGTGGTGAATTGATGTCACCTTTTATTTTACTATAATGTAATTTTATTCATTTAAGTTTTATATTTTAGTTTTCTTTTGATGGTTTGCAAGGGCCTCACACAGGCCAGGCAAGTGCAGAGTTAGACCCCAGCCCTTGCCATAATTTTATAAAGAAAGAAGAGCTGGGATTCCTGGCAGGTTTGCAGGGCCTCTTCAGCTGGCCAATTTCTGTTGGACTTTACCTGGGACAGTAGTGGCTTTTCTGTACAGAAACGGAGTGCTGAGGCCTGGGGGTAGGGTAGCTCGTCACGGCTGAGCAGCCTCCTGGCTCACCTAGGACATGCCTGCCCTTGTATGCCTGGTGCCTTGCCCAGTGCTGGGCTCCGACTCCTGCCCCAGACCACCCCATGGGATGAGTTCAGCTCAGGAGAGAGAGTGTTGGTGCAGTGTGGGCTCAAGTCCTTTCTTGAATACTGGGTGCCAGTTGCCCTGGTACAGTTTATTGAGAAGTGCCCTGTTCTCTGTTTTGCTGCTTCTAGATAAGCACGTTGGCCCTTAGCATGGCATGTTTCTTTGGTATGGTTTGGTCCTGAACTGCCTCATCTGCATGGAGAGGTGAGGGCCAAGGCTTGGTGTCAGTACTTCCTTAGACAGCATGTGTAAGCAGCAGGTAGCTAATGAGGTGAAACATGCCCCAGAAGCCCCCGAGATGCCAGGAATATGTGCCAAGCAAAGGCCTCCAGAAGCGGAAGCCGGAAGGTGAGGGGCTGCTGTTCTAAGCCTCCAAACCACGGGCAGCCAAGTCCTGGCCATTTGCGGTGTTCTGCACATGTGTGCTGGGTGCAGAGGGCACACAGAGAGCCCTCCGGCCCGCTGCACACCGAGCAGCAGAACAACACGGTTGTGTTCATCAGGTTTGTGCTGAGGTGACGCCAGAGGAGCACAGAGTGCTGAGACCTCATTTGCTGGCTACGCAGGTGGGCTGGGTCTTGGCAGGGCTAGCTGGGCCATGACGCTCTGGGCTTTGAGTCAACTTCAAGGTCTTCATTCTTGGTAATGACATGGGACACATTGGTCTGATGATCCCAAGAGTACCAAAGGCCAAGCCAGTCACATGAGACCCACGACTGAACCCCACAGGGGTATCCCCTGTACGCTGCGGAGGCCCTGCACAGTCATGGCAGGGACACCGTGTCTGATCTACAACTTTGGGATGAGAACCCCATCAATGCCACTCTTTAGGGTGCCCGAGAGTTCTGGAGGTTCCAGAGGTACCTGTTGTCTGCTGTGGGTACGTGTACTTGCACGACCAGATTGAACAGGCATTAGCCCACTGCAGGTTCTAGGTGGTGGTTACAGAAGAGAGTGAAAACTCACGTTCCTAAAACGAATCTCGGATCTTAGGAGGCTTGTTAAAAAAGTCAGTGTCGGAAGGGTGCTGTCCGGCTGTGCTCGTTCCTTGATGTTTATTGTCATTGACTTGAATTCTTTGTTTCAGGGAAATAGTGGAACATATGGTCCAGCACTTTAAAACACAGATCTTTGGGGATCGGAAGCCAGTGTTTGATGGAAGGAAGAATCTTTACACAGCTATGCCCCTTCCAATTGGGAGGGATAAGGTAAGACCATTAATTGGGTAAAGTGCATTGGAATGCAGTGCAGATGGTTTGAAGTTAATTCTTCTTATCGCATACTGCATCATTTTACCAGGAGAAAAGGCGGCTAATTGCCTATGTGCTTCATCCTGAGCCCCATGAAAACCGCCTTCCATGTGGTACAGTTCACAGTGATCATGGGTTAGATTCAGAGCACACCACTCCACACAGTACATGTGCACCCCAGATGCAGGCCCCAGACAGCACCAGGCGAGGCCTATGGATGAGGGTGTCTATGGCTGGGGTGTAGCGTGGCATGAGTGTGCCAGGCCTTCGTGGGCCTTGGGCTTATCCCCATCATCTCCACGAAAGAAGTGTGCTCACACGGGGTAGTGTATGTTACTGGCAGTAAAACGAAGTGCACGTTCTGCTGTAGCCAGTGATCGAGGGGACTCAGAAGAGGGTATCTGTCAAGTCACACAGGTAGTGACATTAAAATGCCTCCTTTTCTCATGATCTTTATCCTTACTGTGGCTTTGTTTAAAAAGTAATAAAATCTCTCTCTGGAAGCTGTCATTTCTTGGCATCAGCTTTTAACAAATGTGCTGCTGCTCTAGGATGATAGTGGGTGTTTGTAAGTTCAGAAGGAGCAGAGACCAGCTAAGGAATAACCCTTACACAGACTTTAACAAACACTAGAAAAATGAGCCACTTACCAGCTGTGGGAATGTGCCAGCTGATCCCTTCTGGGAAGGACATACAGGACCAGCCCCTTCAGCCCCGGGTCCCTGAGGAAGAAAAGACTTGCCATCTCAAACTGCGCTTCCTCTACAGAGGTGGAGGTGTTTTGTGCTTTTGCATCTTAATAATGATCTTAAAGCAGGTGAGCTCCGTAGCTGCTCCAGCTTGTCTGCCTCTGCTGCAGGCCCTCTGCGCACAGCGCTGTGTGCTGACAGGCGGGCTGTGCGTTAGGAGGCTGGAGGCCAGGTGCCATCCACGCCTGACTCTGTTCAGTGTGCTCTGGTCTCATGGTGATTCCCTGAGTCACCAGTGGTGTGTGGGTTGTTGTTGCCAACTCAGGGTGGTGGAAGGCCTGTCCCAGGTTGGAGGGCATCCAGGACTGGATGCAAACGGGCTGAGTGTGATCTCCTTTGCAGATCAACATGCTGTGATGTGAGTTATTGATCTTAAAGAGTTTTATGTTTAATTTACATTTATTTTGGTTTAAATTTATATAAGAAAGAAAAGCATAAGGAGATGATGCACAGTCTTGTTTGTACGTATTTAAAATTGGACACCGGGAGGACATGAGGAGAGCTTTCCTTAAGAAGGTGTGGGGGAGTCTCTGTTGCTCAAATTCGAAACGAGTCATTGTGAAAGTCAGTCCCAAAGTAGATTTGCCCCTCTTGGTGCTGGGACCCTGGCACAGCCTCCACTGGCAAGACTCAGTGTCCCCTCAACAGCACTAGAGGTCAAATCGTGCTGGAAGGCACCCCCAGGAAGGATGGGTCTGCCTGAGACTCTAGTGGCTCTGGGGCTCCGCGTTTCCAGCTGGTCCCCAGTGCTGCACTCTGCACAGCGGGTATGGGAAGCACTTCATTCCTGCCAGGACGTGTAGCACTTGACAGGTACTTGGTTGCTGTTACTGCTCTGTCATCCTGGCCCAGGTCCAGAGCATCATTTGGGGTGTCCAGTGCCTGCAGTGCCCTTCATGCACCCAGCTGACACCTCTGGGGCTCATGACCTCCCAGAGACCTGGGTGCAGCCTGCTCCAGTGGGCATGGTCTCCCCTTCTTGCCACACCCCTCCCACTTGTTGGCACGGTTCTGCCACACGCCTGTGGGACAGTGAGGTGAAGCCTTTTTGTCAGAGCTAAGAGCGTCCCCTTTCCTGTACCCGTGCTGCTGTGTGGCATGGAGCAGAGTCATCTTTGGGGCTTTTCTTTGTTTTTGCTTTTCATCACCTGTAGTAAGGGAAGAATCTCCAGCCGTCCCTGTAACCCCTGTCTGCCCAGAGGCTCAGTGGGGACTTTGGTAGCGCTTGCCTGGGCTCTGCGTGATGTCCAAGCACAACACCTGTTCGAGGTGGCTTCCCTCCAGACCTTTCCTTAATCCCTCCCACTTGTGTATTTACCTGCTTGCTTTTCCTCTCTGTGGAAAGAAGCCAAGAGACTCCTCACCATCCAGGCCTGCACCCTCACTTTCAAAGTAAGAGACAGACTCGGGAAAGTTGTAAGCATCACGCAGGGGTCCCGTGTACCTTGCAGATGGCACTGGCTGAGACTCGTTTTCATCCCACGTATCTGAAGGGACGGTGATCTGCTTTTCAAGATGATTGGTTGCTGTGCAATCATAGAAGCCCTTTAGACAGTAGCTCCTTGGTCACATTTCAGTAGGATATTACCTGCAGCTGCACCTCTTTCCCAGCCTGGCTGGTGCAGTGGGTGTGACACCCTCCTTGGGTCCAGGAGGGTCCTGGCCATGCCAGCCCACCTGCTAGAGCTGCCTCTCCTTCTCTCCAAGGCACCCTCAGGCCTCAGTGGCCTGACAGTTGAGCTCTGTGCCAGAATGCCTGGGAACACAGCTGCTACACTGAGCTCGCCGTCCCCAGGCTCACACATGTGTTGTTTTGTGTTCTTCAAAGTGCCATTTTCCTTCCATTGCTTCTTAGTTGTGTAGTGGCACTAAAGCAGCTCTGATGACCTCTGAGCAGGGTCCGTGGTTCAGTGTTAGGTCTGCTGGGGAGGTTGCTTACCTGGGCCGCAGGTTGGTGCTGTGTGCTGCCGTTTTGGTTGTCCATGTTCAGAAGTGGCAGTTATGGTGTCCCTGCAGCATAGACAGCCTCCTGCAGCCCTGTGCTTACTCCTCACATGCAGAAGGGCCTAATGGAGCCACCTGCCATGATCAGGCCTTAGGGCCACAGGACCGTGCTTCAGTTGGAGCTCTTGGAATGCTGTGTTAATGAGGCCCAGATAGTGCTGTGCCATGGGCACAGCCAGTAGCCCAGACACAAATGAGGCCTGCTCTCCAGAAGCTGCCAGGCCACTCTGCCTTGGGAGGGGATGAACTGGCCAGCCTCTACCCTAAATGACTGCACGCCTGTCCAGAGGGTGTTGCCAAGCCCAGGGTGGGCATTGCAGCTCTTTTTGTGTGGCCAAGAGGAGACTGGGCTGGAACATATTAAGAATGTAAGTATAGCTAGTTGCAGTGGCTCACGCCAGTAATACCAGTGACACAAGACTGAGGCAAGAGGATTGCAAATTCGAGGTCATCCTCAGCAGCTTAACAAGACTCTTTTTCAAATAAAAATAAAAAGGGCTGGGGGTGTAGCTCAGTGGTAGAGCACCTAGGGGTGCTCTATACCCTATACTTTGAAAGTATAGGGTCCTCAGTTTTGATTCTAGAGGCATTTTTAAGAATGACATTAATAAGCATCTGATAGATACCACTTCTTTGAGTATTCTTCACATCCGTGGAGATGTGTCTGGTAGAGGTGAGCAGGTTCAAAGTCCCCACTGTGGAGGTGGGCGTGCCACTGAGAGACCTGCATGCTGGTTTCCATTCCCACGTGCATTCTGCTCCAGTCACCTCTGTGGTGGAGCCTCATGCAGGTCTCTGCCAGTCCTGCATGGCAGCCTGGTCCCATCACAGCTCCACAAGGTAGGGACAACCCTTCTGCTTCCTGCCCCTGTGGTCCCAGAAGCTCATTCAGCTGCTCTGGATCTCAAGGCCGTGGCTGTAACGGGAGAAGATGCCTACTACATTATCAGTGCTGCATCAGATGACTGACTGCAGCTTTTACCAAAAGTAGAAATAAACCCATGTACCCACCATCCACACTTAGCCCACAGTGCCCTCTCACGTACCCTCTCTGTCCCGGTGACTCGGGCTGGTCCACCCTGACTTCTAGTGCATGTGCCCCTCTCATTGTTTTGCTTAGTCTGGTTTTGAAGTCTGCAGGGAATCAGGTGCAGTGCCCTTGGTGGTTCTTCCTCTCCCCAGTGTTAGAGTTTGAAGACCACCAGCCTTCAAACTTTCCACAGTCCCCCCCCAGCAGATGGACTCCGGGCACTTTCCAGTTTGGAGTCTCAGGTGCAGCGGAGCTCCAGGTGTGGCCAGGTGTGAGGGCACAGCTGGAGACCGAGGCCCGAATATAAAGCATGTGCAGAGCAGCAGTGGGTTTTGCCCTTGGGAGGCTCAAGCAAGGAGTGGCAGGTGGGACAGGAGGGAAGGCTGTGTAGAGGAGGCTGATGAGCAGCTGGGAGCAGAGTGTGTTTGGCCTGTGAGTGAGCAAACCCCCAGGACAGTCGGATCACACTCGACCAGGACTCCAAGGCTGAACAGGATATGCAGGGTACCTGAGTTGGGAAGGGTGCTATAAGCACATGGGACAGAGGCAGCAGGTACAGGCATGAGGTAGGCCTGGGGCTGTGTCCATGCATCTGAGTCACATGCCTGAGGGTGCCTGAGGTCCTCATAGCCCAGGCATCACGTGCTGAGTGGAAAGGCCTCAGTGCAAACCAGCCTGGTTCCAATTCCATCCCTGCCCGTGCATGTTGCTGTGGCCCTGGGCTGTTGTAAAGTCTGAGTGTGTTTAAAAAAAAGTGAGCCCCGTCTCCCTTGCTGGGATTTGTGTTCATTTGAGGATGAAATGTAGGCAGTCCATAAATGTCAGGTGATTGGTACTCCAGAGGTGTTGGGAAGTGTCATCAGCAGAGTGAAGCTACTGTAGTCAGCCTCTACCCTAAGTGACTCCCTGGGGGCTTTGTGTGTACCACGGTCAGGACATGCTGATGGCCTGGTGGCACTCAAGCCGCAGGTTTTAAGTGGTGGGGCCAAGCGAGCAGGTGATGTCAGGCCTGTCCTCTTGTGTAGCAAGGCAGGTGCGTGAAGGGTGATCTAGAGGCCCTCCCTGAGGGAAGAGTGGCTTTTTTGCTAAGCACCAACCCAAGTGCGAGTCTTGGACTGTTGTTCTTCATGTGGGCCACTTGCCACAAACAGCTGTATAGACAGGCTTTCACTAAAAGGCAACTCAGCTAGAAATTCAGTTTCTTGATCACATTTGACATGCTCAGTAGCCATGTGTGGCCAGAGGATGGGTAAATAGCTTCAGGGAGTGTCTTGGCCTGGTAGTCTGTGTCTGCCCACTGCCAGCTATCCTGAGTGGCTTTTTAGGGAGGGAATGACTGTGCTTCTGACCTTTTGCAGGTGGAGCTGGAGGTCACACTGCCAGGAGAAGGCAAAGATCGAATCTTCAAGGTATCCATCAAGTGGGTGTCCTGTGTGAGCCTGCAGGCCTTACATGACGCACTTTCAGGGCGTCTGCCCAGTGTCCCTTTTGAGACGATCCAGGCCCTGGATGTGGTCATGAGGCATCTGCCATCCATGAGGTAAGGGTGCCAGGGGAACCAAGGGCTGAAGGCATCTGTTTCTCATCCCAGGTGTGCTGGGAAGTGTACGGGGTTCTCGGAGAGTTGGCGGGTGTTCTGTGTGAAGGCAGTAGAGAGCGCTGGCGTGGAAAGCATCCCATGTTACAGTGATCACCAGCATTCTCCGCCAAGCACAACAAGGTCACCTCAAGGTCACCTCCCTATCTCTGTGCCCCACATGCGTGGATTTCCACAGACCCCCCTGGAGGATCCTGTGGTGCTCCTGTGCTTGTCTCCCCTGGAGTCACAGTATGTTACTGAGCAGCAGGTCTACCCCACAGAAACCTTCTCCACAGCTTTTCATGACTGTGGACAGCAGAATAGAGGCCTCAGACTTTTTTTTGGCGGCGGGGGCGGGTGGGTCTGGGGATTGAACCTAAGTACTCTACCATTGAGCCACATCCCCAGGCCTTTTTATTTATTGAGATAGGACCTCACTAAGTTCCCTTGGCTGGCCTTGAACTTGTAATCCTCCTGGCATAGCCTCCCGAGGAGGGATTACAGACATAAGCCACCATACCCAGCTCCAGCCCCCAGACTTCTTGTTTCATTCTGTGGGATTAGCTTTTTACCACAAGTTGCTGCACTTATTGTTGCTGGGAATAAGGGCAGGTGAACATTTTAATGACTCCTCATTTGCCCAGTTTCTGGGCAGAGGGTTGTGCTAACTTCTGTGGGACCAGCTTAGAGGAGTGAGGCCGTCTCACCACATCCAGACCTGGGTCTTCACACCAGTGCCGCGCACCCCCCCCCCCTCCCGCTCCCCCGCCAAACACACACACATTTGGCACATAGTGGGACCTCAGGAGCTATGTGAACGGCTCTGTGAAAAGCAAAAACTGGAGGTTGGGTTGTGGGTCAGCCGTAGAGCGCTTGCCTGGTGCATGTGGGGCCCTGGGTTTGATCCTCAGCATGACATAAAAATAAATAAATAAATGTATTGTGTCCGACTACAACTAAAATATATATATTTAAAAAAAAAAAAAAAGAAAAGCAGAAACCTCAAACTGAAACAACTCCACTCCAAGTGCCCCCAGGGCTGAGCACACTCTAAACTGAGGAGAGAGTGGAAGGCTCCTTTCCGTCCATGGAGCGGCCTGTGGAGGTAACCATACCCAGGACCAGCTGACACTGCTGGGGCCTTGGCATATAATCTGCCACTGTCTGGACTGATAACGCTTCTCTCAGTATGGTTCTTGGCGCTGTGGATGGGGGAGAGGCAGTGTGTGTGTGTAGAAGGAAACATCCAGAAGGGTAGTTGTTGAAATGTTGTCTGTATCTTTCATTGAGTGGCAGGAATGACTGTAGTGATCTTGTTTCTGAATTCTTTTGGATGATTTACATTAATTTTATAGCAGGAAGAAATGGTTATTTTCATTTTGGAAAAACAATAGGAATAGTGGCAGATTTAACACATCTTAGGTGGAAAATGAAAAGGACCACGTGATTTTTAAGACTGTGACCCACATGCATCTCTGCTAGACCGCGCATCCTCCTTCGGGGTCATGCGTGGTGGCACATCCCAGGCAGCCCCTAGGCAAGGTTGCTCTGAAGAATGTATCCAGGTGGTCCTGGCTCGGGCCAGCACTCCAGACAGTTGTAAGCCCAGGCATGTGGATCTTCCTGTGCTGGCCTTACTGTCCCCTGTGCATAAGCTTAAGCCCTGCCCCTGGGTGCCTGGTGCCTGGGAAGCACTCAGTAAACAGCTGAGCAAAATGGGAAATAAATGCTGGGTTGTGCATCTCTATGGCATCCTCAGCAACCACACAGCTTGAAGCAACCTCTCCCCAAGGCCAGTCCAGCTGCCTCAGCCTGGTAGTTGTTGGCACTTGGAAAATGCTCATGTCCGTCTGCCTGCCCCATGTACTTGGTACAGCCCTGTTCTAGAGTTGACATGCATAGCTGCTACTCTTAAGATGAGCAGTAAGTGTGATGACCTTGAGGTGGGCGGGAAATACCAGGCAACGCCGGCCCTCTGAATGTACCTGGAGGCTCTGAGCCACAGCCAGAACCTTCCCAAGTTGCCTCTGTCTTTGTAGACTCACAAGAGCACCCTCTAGTTCCAGCCATGCGTCCGTGAGCTGTGGCCACCAGGGTCTCAGGCCATCTGGCACCAGCGCTGAGGAGAATGGTCCCCTGGGTCTCCATGCTGTGTAATAGGTTAAACATCTCATGCTGTCCCTACTGCAAGGCCACAAGTCCCCAGGGCTGTTGCCCGCACAGTGTCCCTCAGTCGGCTGTGAACACAGCCTGGAGTACAGTGTGGTAAAAGCAACCTTACAGAAGAATAAAACAGAATGATCCGAGTGTGTCTGCCTGCTGGCTGGCATGGAAGGAGGGCGGGTGCGGTCGGCCTGCCCTGCTTGGCTGTGCTCTCATCAGGCGAGGCCTCTGGTTGCAGGTACACCCCCGTGGGTCGCTCCTTTTTCACTGCCTCTGAGGGCTGCTCCAATCCTCTTGGTGGGGGCCGAGAAGTGTGGTTTGGCTTCCATCAATCCGTCCGACCTTCTCTTTGGAAAATGATGCTGAATATAGATGGTAAGCAAAGCTCTGGGCCCTAACTGTGGGTGGGTTGGGGAACATGTGGAGGAGCCAAGACCTTGGGGAGGACTCTTGTGGCCAGCTCCAAACATGGCTTATGGCAAAGCACTGGTGTATCTTGACACCTGGCTTGTGTCACCTGTGTGGTATGTAGGTCAGGAGTGGTTCTCAGAGGCATCGTAGCCCTGGGAGGCTGAGGTGGCCCGAGGAGCTGCCTCTGCCATGGCCTGGGTGTTACTGAGGTCACCAGGCGTAGGGTTGGCACCGCATGCCTGACTTCTCGCCCTCGTATCTCAGGCTCGCAAGTTGCTGCAAGGTTCGAGTACAGCCGTGTCTGGCCACGCTTAGCAGGTCTTTCCCAGTCACAGCCAGAGCTTTCCCAAGTTGCCCCTGTCTTTGTAGACTCCCAAAAGAGCACCGTCTGCGCACCCGCCAGGCGTGGGCGGGGCTGTGCCTTCCTGAGGATGGTTGCTCCTCAGTGTTGGGCCTCCATTTGGTCTCTGCTAACAAGATGAGAGTGAAGTTCAGCAAAAAAGAATTCTCGTGTGAGAGTCAGCTACTGTGGAAAGCTCTAGAAAGGCCTCAAGATGCTATCTTGCTCAGATACATATTTATTAAAGGATGATTATATAAAGGGACTAATACTTCTAGAAGTGTCTGCTTCAGAGGTATCTAGAAAACCCCAGCTGTCATGATCGTCAGGCTTTATTTTTTAAGAACTAGTTTTATTGTCACTGACTTCTTCACCGAGGCTCAGCCAACCCCTTGATGTTGAATCCCTGGGTCTCAGGTGGGGACCCTGGGTGGCGGGCTGGCCTGCAGAAGCCTCTGGTTGCCAGGAGCCACCTGCAGGGGCACAGACAAGCCTCAGCTCTCCTTTCCTGCCCACAGTGTCGGCAACAGCGTTTTACAAGGCACAGCCAGTGATTGAGTTCGTTTGTGAAGTTCTGGATTTTAAAAGTATTGAAGAACAACAAAAACCTCTGACAGATTCCCAAAGGGTAAAGTTTACCAAAGAAATTAAAGGTAATGAGCCACCCATCCCCACCTCCAGGGTACAGGGCTGGGCAGCCCTTCCTGGCCCTCTGGCCTCTGAGTTCTTATTTCTTTGCATGTGGAGGGAGGTGGAAGTGGCAGGAGAAGGTAGCCGTCAGCTCTTCTGGTAGAGATGGTTGGAATCCATTCCACAGAGCCAGAATGGTCATTTTCTAGATAAGTGCAGCTGTCTTTGTGGGGTGGGGTGGGGTGGGACAGCTGATGGGTCAGTGCTGTCTGAGTCGCAGATGGAGGACTGGAAACACCCTCAGAGTGCCAGCATGGCCGCACCTGGGCTGTCCTCTCCAGACCGCAGGATGCCTTCTGGCCCTCACATGGACGGTGCCTTCTCAGCCTGGCATCCACTCTAGGAGGTGTGGGTCCAGGATTCCAGGATTTTCTTGGGGACCCCTGCCCATCAGTGGCAGTGCTGGCTGCACCTGCCATCAAAGGGCCGTCAGCATTGCTGACGTCACTTGGTGGCCCCATGGGGGGCAGAGGAGCCTGCACTCCCTGCACAGTCCACGTGCTCCCCAGGGACGGAGATGCTGTGTCTTGCAGCGTCAAGTTTCCCCGCAGGGAAGTGGACTCCACCTCTGTGGTAGCCTGTGTTCCCCTCCTCGGGGAATCCTGCAGCAGATTTGGAACCCCCGTGTCTGGGTCTATGGACACAGTTCCTGTGAAAACCGACTCTAAAGGGGAGTTCAGCCTGCATGCTCACACTGTCTGTGCTGGTCCCCCAGGTCTAAAGGTGGAGATAACGCACTGTGGGCAGATGAAGAGGAAGTACCGCGTCTGCAACGTGACCAGGCGGCCTGCCAGCCACCAAACGTAAGATGGCTACCCCTTCAAATTCTGGGGCCTTGGTCCTCCTAAGGGGGTTCATTTGTTTTGCTTTTGCATGACAGTACCCTACTTGATATGGCTGTTTAGATCCCAGAGTTCACCTGATAAAATAAACTCAAATAGTGGAATTCCACCTGTGAAGGGTAGTGGTGGACAGGGCTCCTTGTAGAAGTGGGGCTGGGAATAGTGGGCCGCTGTGGACACGGTCCTGACCCTCGGGGCCACCAGGCCCAGACTCTGCCCCATCTGGCTGCCTGGCGTGTGTCTTCTGCTGTCTCCTCACGTGGACCACATGTTTCAGTGTCCATGCCTGTGCTGTCCATTGCCTGACTAGGAATGCAGAGCTGTGCCCGCTAAATATGTGGTGTTTTTGCTTTTGTTTTTAGTTGTAGATGGACACAGTACCTTTATTTATTTGTTTGTTTGTTTTTATGTGGTGTTGAGGATCAAACTCAGTGCCTCACGTGTGCTAAGCAAGTACTCCACCACTGAGCTACACTCCCAGCCCTGAGTATGTGTTTGTGTGTCAGGGGGATGATGGGTTTGGACCCGGTGCCTACTTGGGGTCTACTGAGCCCAGTGAGGCCTTGTCTTGTCTTGTAGTCTTGTATGGAAACCCCTAGCCTGTGGCACAGCCCTGGGGGTACTGACATGGAGCAGTAGGGGGAGCTCAGCCAGAGACGGAAGGAAGACAGAAGGAAGAGACGGCCTAATGCCGTCTCTGTCTGGGCAGAGGCTGCAGATTGCCTGGGCATGCTAGATGGAGCAGAGGAGTCAGCACAGAAAAGCTGTGCCTTGTGGCCTTGTCCCCTGGTGGGGCTGCCCTCCCCAATGTGGGGAACATCAGCTGGCTCTCCCATCCTGGTCCCCTGCATCTCCTCCTGCCTCAGCCACACATAGGGCAGTGCACACATGAGCAGTGGGGCTTGCTGGGGCCTGAACACAGGAGTGCCTCTCAGAGTCACCGTGGTCTTTTGGGAAGCACACAGGCCTTGGTTTCTAGATTTGTCTTTGTTTATCATGAATTATTTTTTTCCTGTATACATATGGTTAACTTCTGACTGTTGTGTCTTTGTGTGGGGATATTCTTTATTTTCCTCCGGTGGAGACAGAATGAGAATTGTGGGCTCTGGAATAGTTGAGGTCAACTAGGAGATAGGGCTTGCCTTCTACTCCCAGAAATCCTTGAGCATTTCTTCCCACACATCACCCCAGCAAAGCAAGCACAAGGACTCAGCCCTGGGTGGGCACATGCAGACTCCAGCACTTGCTCCAGGGATCCCAGGATGTTCTTGTCTGAGCCGCCTCTTTGCCCTCAGGTTCCCCCTACAGCAGGAGAGTGGGCAGACCGTGGAATGCACAGTGGCCCAGTACTTCAAGGACAGGCACAAGCTGGTTCTGCGCTACCCCCACCTCCCGTGTTTACAAGTCGGACAGGAGCAGAAACACACCTACCTTCCCTTGGAGGCAAGTGGCTTGGAGGAGAGAGTGCACTGGGCCAGGCCTGGCCATCTCAAGAACAACACGGTCCTAGCTTGGTCATCGTCTGGTGTATGGTACCCTGGGCGAGTTATTGGATGTTGCCGAACCTTGGTTTCCCTTTACGGGAACTGGACCAGCAGCTCTAGTGGGATTGGTGTGTGGGTGAATGAGTTCTAGGGCCTGTGCCCAGAAGGAAGGAAGTCAGTGCTGAATGCCCGCGCCAGGTGTTCAGTTTCCATCCAGAGTAAGGCCGCTTGGAAACTGCTTTCCTTGGGGAAAGATCCACACTGCACAACAAGCCACGTTAACTCATCCTTGCACGTCAGTCTTCAGATTGCACAGGGCCTTGGCTTCTTTGCTGCCCCAGACCTTTCCTTGTGCAGCTGGTTTCACGTTCACACACTTCACGTTGGTACTGCTGAGGATTTGAGATGGCCTGGGGACTCTCGAGGGGCCCCAGCCCGACGTGCCTTGCAGGCTGGAGTCGGTGCCGTCGTGTGCCCGTGGTGCCCGTGGTGCCGTGCTGGGTTTCCTCAGCGTGGCTGCTGTGGTGAGCCAGAAGGCCTGCAGCACCTCTCTTCCAGTGTGGGTGCTTGTCCTCCACTGCTGAGACCCCCTTTGCTTCCTGGCTGCACACAGCATAGGTGCTGACTCCTTTCCACATCTCTTCTGTAGGTCTGTAACATAGTAGCAGGACAGAGATGTATAAAAAAATTAACCGACAATCAGACCTCAACTATGATCAGAGCGACTGCCCGGTCAGCGCCCGATAGGCAAGAAGAGATCAGCAAATTGGTGAGCATGTGTCCTGAGGTTGGACCTGGGGTGGGCACCAAGGCTAGGAGACCTCCTGTGCGTTAGACAGTTGTGGCCACTGGAAAGAACAGAGGCCTGTCTGACTCTAGGCTTTCTCTCCTTTCCCTTTTCAAGATGCGAAGTGCAAGTTTCAACACAGACCCATATGTCCGTGAGTTTGGAATCATGGTGAAAGACGAGATGACTGATGTGACGGGGCGGGTCCTACAGCCACCCTCCATCCTCTACGGAGGCCGGGTAGGTGCACAGGGGCCAGGGACATGTCTGCTGGTGCTGTGGAGCAGCAGTCTCTGAGCCTTGTTGGCTGTCCATGAGGAGAAAAGACCTCACGAGGACCTGACTTCCCTGGGGCCTTGGGGAAGGTTTCAGAATAGTCCGTGATGCCTTCAGAATCCCGTGTCATTCCTCCCGTCATCAGTGCTCTCTGGTTCTGAACTCTTCTCTAGAGGCTTATCCTGTTTCCTGTTCTTTAGCTTTTGCTTCATGGGTATTTGGTGGCAAGCATGGCACCTTAGGTGTTTGTTTTGTGTGTGTGTGCGTGCGTGTGTGTGTGTGTGCGTGTGTGTGTGTGTCTTTTTTCCTTTTTTCCTGTTACTAGGGAGTGAACCCAGGGCCTTTTATATGCCAGGCATTACACTACCACAGAGCCACACCTGCAGCCCTTTTCTTTTTAATTTTATTTTGAGACAGGCTCACTAAGTTGCCCAAGCTGGCCTCTAACTTGTGGACCTCTTCTTTCAGCCCCTCAAGTCGCTAGACTTACAGGCCTGGCCACCATGCACTTAGTTTTTGCAAGTTTTAACCTGGATTTTTTGTTGTTGTGTGTGTGTCTGTAGTCAGTGTGTGTGCCAAGATATCTTGACCACTGAGCATGGTAGGGCTCATAAGAAGAGTCTCTTCATTTCCTCTGGGGTGCACAACACGGAGCACTCTCTAGACAGGGCCCTCTGGACAGGGACCGGGTGATGGCCCTGGGGGCAATGCCTAGGCCTTTGGGCCTGAGCATCCAGAGTTACCTACTCCACAGCGATGGATCTTGTGGGAGGAGTCTACCCGTCTTTGTTCCCTTTTTACGTACTAAAACTTCAAGCTGTAGTCTTTGAGATCTGTACCAGGACTTTGTTTTTGCTGCTGGTGCAGGCTAGTATGTGAATCCAGAGTTGCCCTCCAGGAAAACCATGATGTCATCTTTCTCATTGGTAAAACCACCCAGGGGTTATTATATATTTTTTCATGCCTTTTTGTTCCTATCAAGTACACTCTGTGCCCTGCCTCTTGTCACTGTCCTGTTTACTCTCACAGCCCACAGAGGGCTCACAGGTCATCTGTGTTATGAGACGAGATTCTGATTCTTGGTGACGGTTGTGTGGTATTCCACTGCTGAACACGGGCCACAGGATGCTCCCTGTCCTGAAAGGACTTCTGAGCAGGCCTCCTGCTGAGAGCCTGGACGTTGTATAAACGGCACCTGTCTCCCTCCAGGTGGCTCCAGGGTGGTCCCAGGGCCGGCCAGGTGGTGGAATGAAGACTTCAAGCCCAGACCTTAGACTTGTTTGCCTCTCTGGCATCCTCATTGATAGCAGAGGAGGTGACATCAGGGGCACATTTCATATGGCAGGAAGCCTTGCTGTGTCCTCACAAGACACTTGTGTCCCACCAGGCTATTTACGAAGGTGGATGGAGATTTGGGCTCTTCCTGATCTCCTGGCTTAGCTTCCGTACACCCCACACCCATCCATTCTTCCTACAACTCTCCATGCATACCCCACCCGGCCTCCGTCTCCCCTCCACCTGCCACATATCCACCTGTTAGTCATCCAGCTCCTCCCCAAACACCCACCATCGGTGGTCCACCCATTCTGCAGATAGGTGCAGGTTGCCTGTGACACTGCGGGCGAGAGACAGGAGACAATAGACGGGTTAAGTTTTTGCCCTCAAGTCATTCTTTTTTTTTTTTTAATATTTATTTTTTAATTGTAGTTGGACACAGTACCTTTATTTTATTTATTTTTATGTGGTGCTGAGGATCGAACCCAGGGCCTTGCATGTGCTAAGCAAGTGCTCAACCGCTGGGCCATAACCCCAGCCCTCAAGTCATTCTTGATCAGGGGAATGTGTTCGCCATTGTTTCTCACTCTACACTTCTTGATGCTTGCAGAACAAAGCAATTGCCACCCCTGTCCAGGGTGTCTGGGACATGAGGAACAAGCAGTTCCACACAGGCATCGAGATCAAGGTGTGGGCCATTGCCTGCTTCGCCCCCCAGCGCCAGTGCACGGAAGTCCATCTTAAGTAAGCTTGAAAACCAGACATGCCTGGCAGTGGTTCTGGGGTGGGGGGTGGTAATCAAATGACTTCTTGGAAGATCGACTCTGATCGGGCGGCAGGGTGTCTACTAGGATCCCGATGTCAGGGCTTGTCAGGCTTTCCCTATCAGAACACATGGTGCGGCAGCCGGATCAGGAGCTTCGGCCCTCTTGGTGTGCATCTTACCCACAGGACCACTGTGAACATGGGCACGAGCAGGTAGTACAGATTACAGACAATACCTGCCGAGTGAGTTTAAAATGTAGACAGAGCAGGCACAGTGACGTACCTATCTATAATCCCTATAACCCGGGAGACTAAGGCAGGAGCACCGCAAGTTTGAGGCCAGCCTTGGCAACTTAGCAAGACCTTGTCTCAAAGAAATATTAAAATGGGCTGGCGATTGGCTCAAGACCGAGCCTGGTGTAGTGGCAATACCTGTAGCCCAGCTGCTCAGGAGACTGAGCCTCGAAATCAGCCTGGGCAACCTGGCAAGTGTCTGTCTCACAAAACAAAATAAGTAAATTAATAAATTAGAAACAAAAGAGGAAGTTGGATCCATGAACTAAATTTTTTAAAAATACTTTAACTTGATACATCTATAAACTGAGAAAATAAGACGGGGCTGGTGGTAAAATAAGGAGGTGGCAAGGCTGGGAGTGTCTTCGTCCTCCCTGCTCAAGAGGGGAGAGAGGAGCAAGAGCGTTAGGTCGTTTGCTGTGTGCTGTGCAGGACCACTCAGCAGAGGGGCACTAGGAGGGACCAGTCCTGACCTGGTGTCAGGAAACACAGTTTTGTGGTTCGTGCTGTTGTGCTTCTCCTCGTCTGGGGGGGTTAGAAGGGGGAAGTCCCAAAGCCCATGAGTATAGCTGACAACTTGACCAGACCAGCCAGGGGCCTTCTGAAAGCTCAAGGCAACCACCCAGGGCCAGAGTCCATCACCTCCCGGAGGCTGCACTACTGGCAGGATGGGCTGGAATCACAGAGGACTCTGGGGACAGGTGAGAGCCTGGGTGCCACCTGTCCATGGTCCTCCATCCCTTCCTCTGGCTTTCACCTGGAGCTCCGTGGTGCTAAGGCATGGTCACATGTAGATAAGAGTGCAGAGGGAGGACGTGTGGGGAACTGGACACTGACATGCTATGCTGGAGCACACTGTCCTCCGCCTGATGGTAGAAGATGACGCAGGGTTCATCCCTAAGCTCCACAGAGAAGTAGTAGATCCCTGCCCCACCCAGCTGAGCTTCCAGGCCCGTTGGCTGTGGCTTGTTCTCTTTCCTGTTATGGTTGTCTCAAGTCCAGCCCGTGTCCCCAGGAATAATGGGCGAATCTAGGATGACGGCGCACGGGTCGTCTTCTGTACTCTCTGTGCCTTCATTCTGGTGGGGAAACCAAGCTCTTACCTGACACAGGGACTGCCCTGGCCTACAGCGGAGCAGCAGCAGCTTGGCACCGTCCTGTGAAAGGACACCTCTGCACCCTGGGAGTGTCGGCCCGAGAGGCGACATGAGTACAAGTTGGAGTCCCTGCTTGGTCTCGGCCCTGCCTCCGTCGTCCCTTTCTGGTAGCCTCTGGATGGTTTCATGTCAGCTCTTTCAGGGGCTGATGTTCCAGCACACACTGCTTTGAATTCTGGCCCTGTGTGAGACTTAATTTAAAAACTTAACTCTGACCTCTGTAAATGTACTTTTGGCTTCATGAACCTTGTGCTCTTTATTCAGGACCTCTGGTTGGTATGAATTCTTTTCCACTAGCTGTGTGTTTTAATGAAATGGACCTTCTTCCACAGGTCCTTCACAGAGCAACTTCGAAAGATCTCAAGAGATGCTGGAATGCCCATCCAGGGCCAGCCGTGCTTCTGCAAATATGCCCAGGGGGCGGACAGTGTGGAGCCCATGTTCCGGCACCTGAAGAATACATACGCTGGCCTGCAGCTGGTGGTGGTCATCCTGCCTGGCAAGACCCCAGTCTATGGTGGGTATCTGGTGACTGTTGGATTCAGGGGCCATGGTGGCCTTTGTAAGAGTAGGTTGTAACCTGAGCACCCTTGTGTTTTGCCACACTGGGGAGCATTGGCCTCTAGTTTATTCGTGACTCGGAGGAAGAAGGTTGCTCCTGGCCACTGCACTCCGGCAGCCAGGGCCAGCCTCATTACTCCATCTGAGGCCACAGGACTAGGGAGCCAGCACCTCCAGACAGTCGATAACTGGGCCGGAGGGTAGTTGTGTACACCATGCCACTTGAGTGCTGGCAGAGAAGTGGGGTTCCCTGGCTCTGCAGTGTCTCCCAGGAAGCCTCCAACAGCTCCTGTGTCCGCCATAGCCTAGCTTTATCACCTCTAAACCACGTCAGAGTCCTTTATGCCAAAGAACAGTTGCACATTCTTCTGGCCATGGTATCCTGAGCCTTGTTTGTGGTGCCCCAGCCACTGGAGAATACAAAGAAGTCAGATACAGCCCTGCATCCAGAAGCCAGGGCATGCAGACAGAAGCAGGAGAGCATGCGGACAGCCTGGGAGAGCCTCTGGCAGCAGGGCGGAACCCAGAAGGGCCCAGGGAAGCACTGGGGCTTGGTGGGTGTCCCTAGCAAGGCTCCCTGTCTAGTCGGAGTCCACTTACAGACAAGTGAAAGCCACGCTTCTCCCCTCCAAGTCCAACTTCCAGAAAAGCAGTAACAAGAAAGCTGTGGTGCTGCCCTGAGCGTCCTCTTTCCTCAGAGCTGCCACAGGAGCACCTGCTGGGGAAGCGTCCAGGGTGGAGGCCTGTGGGCCTGGAGAGCTCTGATGTCAGATCTGCATTTGCCAGGGGTTCCCAGGTGTGAGTGTTTTTATATCTAAGCACTCAAGCCTGTGCCATAAGAAGATGTCGTCCTGCTGAGCAGTGCCTCATCTTCCTGCCCTTGGCCCTGGGTAACTCATTTAAGTGCTCTTGGTTCACAGACTGGAAGGATGAGATATGCCCATGCAGCTTCACATTCCCAATGAGGGTGAGCCTGGCACAGGTGCCCGGCAGTGCTGAAGAGCACTTGGCCAGAACCTCGGCCCCTCCACCTGCCAGAGATCCTGTCACATAGGTGACCGCAGTCACTCATGACCAAAAATGTCCAGAGGAGTGCTGTGGTTGGACACTGCACCAGCGCAGTTCAGGTCGGGGCTGAAGGGCTGGAGAGCTAGAGACAGCTGCTGCCCTCAGGCCAACAGAGGAAGGGGCACTGGTGGAATCTGTGATGTGTGCCCCTTTGTGTCTCACAGCTGAGGTCAAGCGCGTGGGCGACACAGTACTTGGGATGGCCACACAGTGCGTGCAGATGAAAAACGTGCAGAGAACCACACCACAGACCCTGTCCAACCTCTGCCTGAAGATCAATGTCAAGCTGGGGGGCGTCAACAACATCCTGCTGCCCCAGGGCAGGTGAGCCAGCCCTTCTGCCTGTGTGCTGGGTGCGTGGATGGTTTTCGGTGGGACAGGGCATGGTGTGCAGAAGTGCCTGGGTGAGGGCTGTCCTGGACAGTGCTGAGGACATGGGGCCCGACTACACACAGTCTCTCTAGGACCAGGGGTATATGCAGGGGGCAAGTGCAGGGCCAGAGTGGGCACCCCTCCCTGTGCTAGGATCTGTGCAGGTGAGTGAGGCTCAGCGGGGGCACACTTGGAATGGCTGGAGAGGGGTGCCCTGTTCACCTGCAGGACCCTGGAGCAGCGGGATGTTCTAGAGTCTGCACGGGAGTTCCTACCAGAGGCTCCCTGCCAGGGAAGGACGGCACTTGATGCTGTGATTGGAGCACTTCTGTCTGAAAAGTGCCACACAGGAATCACTGTTGCTGGATCCCAGGCCAGCCCAGGAAGTGTGGCTGAGAACGAGCTGCCTGCATGTCCCTGAGCTGGGGGCGGGTGTGATGCAGCTATGCCTTTCTCGAGTGCCCCCTGGGGCTGGCTTGTTGCCCTGGGTACTAAATTGCAGAACCAAGTTTACCATGTGCCCCTCCTCAGAAACCAGGGCCTCCAGCACAGACGAAAGGGGTAGTTATGATGACAGATGTTGAGATCTTATCATTAAGGTCCCAGGGCCTTGTCTTAGTATAGGAATGACAGAAAAATGGTGAAGACAGTGAAATAGTTCAGTGAACCTGACTGTCCTAGTGTCAAAGAGATGATGGTGAAAAGTGGAGGCAGACATTGATAAGCACTGCCCAGGTGTAACCTCCAGCCTGCCCTGGGGTTAGGTTATTGTCTCCTTCCATTTTGTGTTGTTAGAAGGAAATACCTGAGGCTGCAAAGTTTAGAAGGAAAAGAGGTTTATTTAGAGGTACAGTAGAGGTCCAAGAGTGAGGTGCCAACCCTGGCTTCTGCCGAGGTTTCCTGGTGGATGGTTTCATGTTGGGAATGCTCACATGCATAGAGAGGGTCACACGGCGGGAGAAGTTTGTACAAGTCTCTCATGGTAACTAACTCATCCCAGCAAGATGGGCATTAGTCCCTTCCCAGGGTGATGCCCCAGTGACCTAACCGTCTTCTACTAGGCCACACCTCTCAGTAGCCTCGCACTGGGGACCACATCTCCAAAACATGACTCTGGGGCCACACCAGAGCACCAACATGCGACACTCTGTGGGTCTGGTTCGCCAGTGTCTGGCTCGGCAGGTCATGTTTCTGGCCCAAGAATCCACTCTGCCCTGCACTGCTGATGTGGTGGCCAGGGACACACACTCTAAGCACTGCCGAGTTATGCTCGCAGCTGGGGAGAGGAGGTTGGTGCGGAGGAACCTGGCCTCTGCCTGAATTTGCTCCCAGCTCTGAGCGAGAGCCATTCCACTCCCACGAGTTCCTGGGAACAAATGAGGACACGTCAAGGGGCAGTTGGCAACCCCAAAGGTAGATCCGTTAGCCAGCAGACTCTGAGGTTGTTGTGCGCAAGGAGTTTAGGCCATAAACAGAGAGCCCCGGGACCTCATCTGTACCCCTTTAATGGAGGGGTGATGGCTATGAGGACCTCACACCTGGTGTGCCAGTGAGCCGCATCACAGTGGCAGGGGATGAGCTCAGATGAGCATCTGGCAGAGGACGTGGCCTCCAGGGCCCTGACACGGGAGCTGAGGGAGCGATGGTAGTTGTTTCGCTGAAAGGCTACAAGAGTGGTGGGCCCGCGAGGTAAGCTGCAGCTACGGGGGCACACCTGACCTGTGTTCTGGAAGGCTGCCTGTGGCTCTGCATAGAGGGGCCACTGGCCTCTGCCAGGCTGGAGGCAGATGTGGAGAGGGAACACCCTGACTCTGGGTGGCTTTGAAGAGAGAACCCTGGAACTGGCAGGCAGGTATGTGTTTACGGAAGAAACAAAAGGGAAGAAGCAAGGATGGCTTCAGAGCCCTCGGCGGTGTTCCCGAGAGGGCAAGCGCATGCTCACAGCTGAGGGCCCAGGCTTGCTGCTCAGGCCTCTGCAGAGCCCCTGGGTCATGTGATGTGGCCTGTGGGAAGCAGGCGTCTGATACCCAGAGGCCATGAGATCCCGGAATCCTGGATGGTGTTCAAGGCCAGGAGGCTGGAGGAGATCCCTCGAGGGAGCTTCTGAGTGCTGGGAGGGCCAGTGTCGCAGCCCTGGGGGCAGCAGTGGAGACAGCAGGGAGGAAAGGCGGCCCGGTCTCTGGGTGCCTGGGAAAGTGTGTCCTGGGTCGCAAGGCCGCAGTGAGCCGTGCTTGATTAGGCCTGAGTGCATTTCTGGATACAGGAAGGTCTGTTGGGCCAGCTGAGGTGACAGTCCCTGGAGACCTTGCCAAGGCACCTGACTGCCAGGCAGTGGGAAGGTGGTCATCAGGCGTCTGGGAGGCAGTCACAGGGTAGTAGATTCAGGGAGCTGGCTGCAAGGAGGCGAGGTTGCTGGGACAGGTGTGGTTTTGCTTGTTCTGTGTGATTTGCATGTGTGAATGAGGGTGTCACAGGCTGGCCCTGCACTCCAAGCGCCCTGACAGTGAGTGGTCAAGGCCTGTGGTGTGGCTTCCCGCAGCTCCTGCCTTCTGGTGTGACAGAGCATAGTGAGGCCACATGGGGTGCTGGCTGGTGCTAGAGCCTGGTCAGTGGGACTGATGCCATTTGGGGGCCTCCCCAGAGTTCACAGTGTGGGGTGTGCTTTCTCCATGCCGTCTGCCTCCGTACCTGGCAGTGGAAGTGATGTGGCACCGTGGGAAGCAGGTGCCTATGAATTGCCTGGCCTTAATGGGGCAGCAGACAGCGGCCTGAGGTCTGCCAGGAACCCCCACCCAGCCAGCCAGTGCCCCAGGTGCAGCGGGAACTACAGTGGGGATTGGAGGGACCCTAGCCACCTGCTGAGGCAGCTGGCATGGGGCATATGTGTATGAAGCTCCTTCTGCATCCTGAGGAAGTGCAGGGGTGGGCATGCACAGCCATGCTGGGCTTAATGGCTGTCCCTGTAGCTGAGCAAGGGACACCCAAAGTGAGATGGGAGCAGGTCCCAATGGCCAGCATCCCTGGCGGGATCCCTTCTGCCAGCCTGCTAAGGAGTATGGTCAGAGACTGCAGACCTGCCCAGGAGCAAATGGGAGGTCCTGAGCCAGCGCTGGGTGGGGAGCACATCCTTGCTTGTGTCTGTGTGCCAAGGAACCCACCTTCCACACCCCCTGGTGGCTGGGACAGATTCTCCTGGCTGCCACTCCCTGCCTAGGAGTGTCTGTTCTTCAGTTCTCTCTGTGGCAATACCCACTCATCCTTCTGGCACCAAAAGGGAGTCCTGAGACTAAGCAGTTGATGCAGTTTGGAAGAGGGCAGATTAAGACCCACCGCAGGTGGAACGGAACCCTTTCTTACACCCAACCCAGTCTCTAGCTGTAGGGCAGGATGCAGCCGAAGGTGTGACACAGGTCTCTACACTCTCATGATATTTCCTCCGTCAGCATGGAAATGGTAATGGGGCCAGCTGCTAGTGCTACCGTGTGAGAGGAGCCCTCTGAAAGTACTGGACACGCATGAGCTTCTGTGGTCATGTAGCATCCCTGAAAGCGGACAGCACAACCCTCCCTAGAGCAACCCCTCCTGTGCACATTGCTTCCCAGGAGGAGTGAGTGGAGGCTAAGAGTGCTGCTGGGCCTCCTCCGGTGCTCAGAGCAGCCTCTCCCACAATAGAGTCGTGGGTGGAGAGACTCCCTGCAGCAGCACCAAGCCTGAGTAACAACCCATGGGATCTTCTCCCTCTCCCTTCCCCTCCCCTCTGGTGCTAGGGATGGAACCCACAGCCTCCCACATGCTAGGCAAGCACTCTACCACTGGGCTACGTCCCTAGCCCAAGCCATGGGGAATTTTTTGGAAATTTTAAAGTAAACACAAAGAAGATAAGGAACAATGAACCCTCATGTGTCTGACCTGACCTCAACAGCCATCAGTGCCTGGCCAGTCTTGTCTGGGGTACATTCCACCCATGCTCCACTTTCTCAGGGTCCTTCTGAGGCATATTTCAGCCCTCATGTTACGTATGTGTGAGGTTTCTTTGTGACCTTTAAAGTAAAGGTTCTGCTCAAAAGCATGACCGCTCTGCCGACTGCACAGGTCGCAGGGTGGTAACTGACCCCGTCAGAGATCCAGGCCTCCAATGCCACTTACTTCTGCAGGCCTCCAGTGTTCCAGCAGCCTGTGATCTTTCTGGGAGCAGATGTCACTCACCCACCTGCGGGGGACGGGAAGAAGCCTTCGATTGCCGCAGTGAGTGTCAGTGCTCTCCTCTGAGCCTCTGTTGGTGGCGTGGTGCTTAGGACTCTGCAGAGACCACCAAGACACATGTGGTCTCTGCAGCCATATGGCTGAAGGGCATGGAGGTTTGCCCAGCTGCTCGGTAACCTCAGGGCCTCATGGCGAATAGGTGATTGAAGGGGACACTGACGGTGGCATGAAACAGTCGCACGCACCAGTGCTGTCCATAGACGCACGTGGACTGGCTGCCCACCTGGCGTTCCACCCTCTTCAGCTGGGCCTCCGTCCTGCTGCCTAGCAGCGCTGATTGTTCTCAGGAGAGTCTAGGGTTGCTGTTACAGTGGCCTTTATTTTAAAAGAGAACCAAACCATGCCTTACTCATAGTGAGGGTTTAAGCTTTGGAGTGCAGAGAGCAAAGGGGGTTGCCTGAGAGCCATCTTTTCTGAGGGCCTTGGCCTCGTAGCAGTGGGGGAAATCAGAAAGCATCAGGTGTCTCTTTTTGGTCATTGTCTGGAGCCACTGGGTTTCACCCCCCCCAGTGTCACCTTGGGTTCTTGAGAGCCCTGCCATGTGCCCTGGCTTTCTTGGCCGAATTGCCTCAGAGAAGTGCTGGGCTGCTGGCAGGAGTGAGAGCTGAGGCCCCTGAAGGTGGGTTCCTTTTGGGCAGGGCACAGCTGCAGAGGGTGCCCTGGATGGATCACAGAAGCACAGGCTGAGCTCGGCCCTGGACTACTGCAGACTCTGCCTGCTCGCGTCTGTTTCTTTTGAGCAGTTAAGCTTAACATTCCTGAGCTTTCTCTTGGGTAAAGTGAGGAAACCACTGTGGATCTCTAAAGATTATTGTGAGACAGTGTAGTTAAGCCCCAGCACGGAGCCTGGCCCGTGGAGCTAAGGAAATGCGGCATCATCTGATAAGTCTGGAGGGACTGTGGTCTAGGACCCTGTCTCAGGGATGTGGGGAGCCAGGTAAGCCGTGGGTGGAAGGGAGCTGCCATGGTACTTGGGTACATGTGTGTGCAGCACACATAAATCGTGCTTGGCTGTCACTCCCCTTATGAAATCAGTGTCATGTAAGCAAGGTAGTTCCTGCTGCCTGGCCCAGTAACTGCGACCCAGCACTTCCCGTGCGAGCAGCATTTCTCGCTTTGCTGGATGCCTTTGGCTCCTTCCTCCTTTGGTCAGAGAGCAGCAGCTCAGCACCTCTGCTCGGCGTGGCTGGCTGTGCTCAGGTTTACAGAGGAGGAAGCTGGGCCCAGAGAGGAGGCCCCCGGGGCTTCCCCGGCCGAGCTCTGCACCCACTGCGGGCCTGCAGGCTCCAGCTCTGGGTCTTGCCATCTCCCTGCCTCACCTGTCCCTGTTAGTGTTTGTTCTTCTGGACAGATGTGGTGTAGTGTTGAATATTATCTCTGGGTTTAGAGGGTTATGTTTTCAAGTTTTCAGGAACAGAAATCTGTGTTCACCCCAACCCCCAAATTCTCAATAAATAGAAACAGATTTCTCTTTATGTTAATTTATTTGTTTATACCAACTTAACATTTCAGGGTCTGTCTATTTTCACTTGTTTGAGAGGAAAATCTTGGCCAAGGCAGGACCTAGGCAAGGCGTCGGGGGCTGGCCCGGGGACTGCTGTCCTGCGTGGGTTTCCTGAGAAGCTGGCTTCCTGGAGCCTGCTTTCCACGGGCACAGGCTTTCCCTCGGTCTTTCCAGTTTAAGGAACCTGCCTCCCAGCTCAGAGGTGAGCAGGTCCTGGTAGTGCCTGTCCATTTTCCTACAGGGCTGAGTTCCCGTTGTCCCTGACACTCCCTGTACCCCGACCAGACAACCTGAGTCTCGCCATGGGCTCATTCTGCTCTCTCGCCTGCTCACCCTGTCTCCCTCTGGTTGGCATTCATACTTGGGCTCATACAGCTTCTGGCCTTTGGGAGTTCCCCTTTCCTGAGAACCAAAATCTGGGTTGCTGTGTGTTGATAATGCAGTGGGCTCTTTGGAAAAGCAGGTGCCAAACCTTCAGAGAAAGCAAGGACACCACTTCCACTTTGCTGTATTGGGACATCCAGGTGGAGACCCTTCTGCCCACCTGCAGGCCAGCGCCACCACGTACCTAGAAGAGGGAGCCTGGAAACCTTGCCAAATGCTCACTGCATGTTTCCACAGGTCGTGGGCAGCATGGATGCGCACCCCAACCGCTACTGCGCCACTGTGCGTGTGCAGCAGCACCGGCAAGAGATCATTCAGGACCTGGCGGCCATGGTGCGTGAGCTGCTCATCCAGTTCTACAAGTCCACACGCTTCAAACCCACCCGCATCATCTTCTACCGCGATGGTGTCTCCGAAGGCCAGTTCCAGCAGGTTGGCTATCCTCCCTTTGAGCTTCTCCATCTTTGTCTGGTGTCTAAGATTCCCCAGTACACTAATGCAGACTGACTCAGTGGCTTTCTACCCAAGGTTGATGCGGTCAGAGTGTGGAAGGCAGAGTGGTGGAGACTGCAGGGCACGGGATTGTCCAGGCCCTGGCCCTAGTCGGGCTCATGGTGCAGAGTCGGGGCAGAGGAAGTGGAGAAGGAGTGGGTATGAGCTTGGGCCCTGGAGACATGGGAGTGAGGGTCTCACCTGGCCAGCGGTGGGTTCAGCAGCATAGCTCACTGCCCATGCTTTCCAGAAGTGTGGACTTTGCCTTGGAGGATATGAAGAGCTGTCAGGGGAACAAGGTCTTTGCACGACAGAGACCTTATATCTGGTGACCCTTCTGTCTGTAGTGTGAGAGACAGGCTGGAGTAGGTACCACAGCAGCAGGATAAGAACTGCATGCGGCAGAAGGGGCTCTGCAACATCATGACCCCGGCACCGTGGGTGCACAGAGATGGGTGGGCCCAGTGGGTAAGAGAGGGTCTGGAAGGGGAAGAAAGCCCTCACATGCAGGGGTGAGCGAGGGCATGGAAGTGGCCTTATTCTCCTGATTCTGCCTCCAACAGAGCTGAGTCAAGGTGCCCTGCCTGTGGCAATAGAACTCTGTCCTGGCCCTGAGATTCTCCCCATCAGCTTGGGCTGGTTGCACTTCTGTTTCTCCACTCCCAAAGCAAGTGTGTTGTTAAGCAGTGGTGGCAGTGGGGGCCACTCAGTGGTGGGGAATTGTCCTTGTGCACTTCAGAGGCTCCAGATGCAACAGATTCTGCTTCTTGACCAAGTGGCCTTTCTGAGCTGCTGCAGAGCCTGGCTGGTGGCTCCCTCTGTGCCCTCACAGCTCAGGGTCCTGTTGTGTTGACAGACCTCCTGGGCTCCCCCAGCAGGGACTCTTCTCCCTCCCTTGAGCTCCTGGCCCTTTTCCCCCATGTCACAGTGCCATTCCCCCCCCCATGTCACAGTGCCATGCCCATGTAGAGAGGGGATCTGCCTTCCTAGGCTCTGAGCACTCTGTCTTACAGAATCCCACAACTGAGTTTTCTGCACCCAGAACTTATGTTCTTGAGACATTGTAATAGAGTATTTTGATTGAGATTATTGCTTAAAATCTATAGTGTAGCCAGGCACAGAGGCACATACCTGTCATCCCAGCTACAAGGCTGAGGCAGGTGGATGGCTTGAATCCAGGAGTTCAAGATCAGCCTGAACAGAACAGCAAGACCCTAAAAAATAACAGAAATTCAAAGTGCCCTGGTTCGTAGGCTGTGCCCATCATTTTCCGTCTTCCCATCGGGACTCAGATAGGGCATGCAAGTTTTACAGGTAGGATTGGGGGTCAGAATGTGTGGCTTTCCACATGGCTAATTGGTGGCAGAGCTCAGATTCAAACTCCGGTCTGACTCCTAAGCCATTGCCTTTTCCATTTAGATAGGTATTTAAAAAGCAGCAGCTTAATGACCGACCGACTTTCTCAGTGCTGTAAGTCCTCTGCAGTGCCTCAGCCCTGAGGGGTGTGAGTGCCGTCTACTGAGCACTGAGAGTGTTCTAAGTGCTGTGGTCATCATTTTCATGCATTTTCTAACTTAAAAACCAGTTAGCCATGAAACCTGGGTGTCCCTAGCTCTATTGTATAAATGAAAGCAGGAAGTCGCAAGGGAAGTTGCGTGCCCAGGCACACGCTAGCAGAGCTGGAAGGCTTGACTCTAGGCGTTTAAGTGGCACATATTTTTAAGATGTTTACTTCGAGTAGCACGAGGCCTAGAACGACCCTGAAACCTGCCTCTCTCTCTCTCCCTTCCAGGTCCTTCACCACGAGCTGCTGGCCATCCGTGAGGCCTGTATTAAGCTGGAAAAGGACTACCAGCCGGGGATTACGTTCATCGTGGTGCAGAAGAGGCACCACACACGGCTCTTCTGCACTGACAAGAACGAGCGGGTGAGCCCCCCTGGCGTGTCCTGGTGATGCCCTGGGGATGTGCGTGGGTCATTTCAGGATCCTGAGCCACCTCACAGAGCTCCTACCAGCCACTCGGAGCTGCTGCCCCAGGCCCGGGGAGACTGTGCTCTGAGGAGCTTCTTGGGAACCGCCTCAAGTGTCCTGGATGGCTCTCTTTGCCTTGGGAGCAGTTTTATCTTGAATCTCGCAGATCTGGGATAGGTCTGGTTTTAAAATGTCATTTATCTCATAAATTACCAAAAGAGATGATTCTGAGAACCCGTTGGACACACAGCCGTGGACTGGGCAAGCGTGGAGTGTGATAGGATGGAGTCAGCCACGGGCCCATGTGGGACTGTTGGGAAGTGCTGGTAGGTGGTCCTGAGGAGCTCTCACATGGGTTGGGAATAGCTGAGAGCATCTTCCACACACCTAATAGGACACATGGTCCTGCCTCTGCCCATGAAAGAGACAGTGCCTAGGAGGGCAGGACCCAGGCTGAGAACCACAGCCTTCACACTGGTGACAGCAGGCAAGAGCAGGGTGGTTTAGATGCACTGGGTGCTGAAGAAGACTAACTGCAGCTCAGTCCTGGTGGCCCTACTGCCACACCAGTGCAAGAAGCAATGTTGTGATGTAAATGGAGGAACCAAAAGGTAAATGTTACAGTGAGGAAAGGGGATATTTTGTCTCATGAAAGGACTAATTCACTATCAAGATTGAGCATCTGTGATCTTAAATGTACCCAGTACTCTGCCCTAAAATTATATAAGAATGGGAAAAAAAAAAAAAAAAAAAAAAAGTGAAGCAAAACCGGACAGAATTTCATCAGAAGTTGAAATGGGAAAAAATGAGAACTGAAAACTGCAAGAGTGAAAAGGATGATCCAGGCACCGTAACTGGACAGGACCTGCCACAGCACCTGGGGCCACACAGAAGGGCTACAAAGCTGGCTTTCCACCAGGACAGAGGAGCCGCTCACATTTCCATACCTCAAGTTTTGTATAATAAGCCTTATGTTTTGATCATTATACAGTTAAATTCCAAATCAGTAGGAATGAAGTTTAAGAACACTTGAAACTTTCAATTTACTGCTAAGTAGCTCATGCATTAAACATATAATGAAGATAGAAATTGCAGAGCACTCAGAAATGAACAAAAACCAGAAGATTTCGTTTCAGACCTGTGCGGTATAGCTAAAACAGTGCAGCCTGGAGACTTAGATGCATTGGGTATAAAACAAGAACCATGACAGAAAGTGAGAATAAAGACAGAATGGAAAGAAGAGACCCCAGGACCCAGGAGTCGAGGGAGAGCTGCAGAGCTCGGGGGCTGGGCTCCTTCCTCTCCTCAGTCCCCAGGTCCCCGTTGCCAGGAAGCAAGAAGGCTCCGTAGGCAACTATTCCTGGAAACACCTACACCCTCTCCCCCTTCCCAGAATGGAAAATAAGTACAAAGTAAAGAAGCAAGACAGGAGATTAAAATCAAAACCTGCCTCTTTGAAAATAGACCGAGTAAGACTCCACAAGGAACAGGGCATTGTCTAAGCATAGGAGCGTGACCCTTTATGTGATCGCTATATGACCATTCTAAGGCATTGGCCCAGAGAGCTTCACAAGCAAGTTTCTCCAAACCTTCAGTAACAGATCATCTTAAGTGTGACAGAACACACAAAGTTACTTGGTGTATTTATGAGTGTAGTGAGAGTTTTGCAGGTAAGATTTATCAAACCTTCAAGGAAAACTCTTTTACCATGTCAGAGATCAGGAATGGGGGGGGACTAGTTTATATTCTGAGGCTGGCTTGCTAATCCCAGGTGTGGGGATGCAGGCATTGTGCTGGGGTTAAGGGTCCAGGGTCTTGAGTGAGGTGGCCTGGGCTCAGTTCTTGCCCTTGCACATACATACCTAACCCTTTGTATTTCAAGACAGAGTCTAAGTTACTAAGGCTGCACTGCTCTCTTGCGAGTGGTGGCCAGGAGCCAGCCACTCGTGGGAGCCCTGACCAGCTTTTAGGGTTTTGCTTCCCTGCCTTGAGTGCTACGTGGACGTGCTGGGCACCAGCCTGCACAGAGGGTCCTCGCCCAGCTTGGATGTTGATAGCATGTTGCTTCAGTATGTTGCTGGTAGTACCCCTGGGCCCCCCCAGATCAGAGTGGCACCAACAGTGCCAAACCCTCTTAGAGTAGATGGTTCAGTGAAGACTGAACTTGACCTGTGCAGCTTATAGGATGTGAGGGTGAAGAAACAGAGCGAGTCTAGTTATTAATACTGGCTGGAGTTTCACACTCTCCTCTGAACACACGCATTAAGCAGTTTGAAAATTTGTCACGGGGCTGGGGCTCAGTTGGTTAAGTGCTTGCCTTGCATGCATAAGGCCCTAGGTTCAATCCCCAGCACCACAAAAAATAAATAATAAAGATTTGCTTTGGCCAGAAAGCCTGTGTGGACTATCTTCCTTACTCCCCGTGCCCTGTCTGATGAGGCTCTTATGTTGCTGCAGGTTGGGAAGAGTGGGAACATTCCAGCAGGCACAACTGTGGACACGAAGATCACCCACCCAACGGAGTTTGACTTCTACCTATGTAGTCATGCCGGCATCCAGGTGAGGACGGAGGGCCCCGTGCACACAGTTTGGGATATTTGCAATGTCATCACACAATCAGCCAACTCCTGTGCTCTGATCAGCCCTGGGACCTGGTGGAGTGGCATGGACAAGGGTCTGCCCACCTCCCATCCCTGGCTCACACTCTGGCTGTGAGAGATGGGTAGTTAACCTGGGACCCAGGAGACTGTGGCCATGTCAGACGCTTGGAAGGAAAGAACCACAGAGGTGCTAGGGTAGACCATGTGGAGTGGCCACCAGGGCTTCCCCAGTTGAGTTCCATTTTGAAGGAAGTGAGGTCCAGGCAGAAGGAGCTGTGAGTGCCAGGGCACTTGAGGGGGTAGAGGCTATATGGTGGATGGCGCTTAGCAAGCTAGAAAATGAGACCTGAATGTTCACGCGGCCACCAGGAAGCTGCTGCAGTAGGGCACATGAAGAGGCAGCTCTGGCTGGTCGACCTTGCAGCCCCTCCGTGGGGGCTGGCTGGTTGGGCAGGCTCCAGGTGAGTGCTGGCACCAGGAGATGCAGTTGCCATCTCCTGTGACCCTGTCAGGCTCCTTCGGGGAAAAGACCCATATCTGGCCAAGGGTGGACACATGCATGTGGCCACCAAAGTGCCATTTCCATTGAGAAGCTGACCTGCCTCAGTCCACACTGTCTTTACCACTCGGGTGGAGGACTGCAGCCTGGGGTGTGGCCACCTGCAGCCCATTTGCTAGACCTAAGAACTGAGGCTGTTTTTACAGATTTGAAACTTGTTTATGAGGAAAGGAAAAAGAAGGACAAAATAAAGGTAGAGAATGTGAAGGCCTCTATGCAAGTTCCTGATGCAGATGGCCTGTCCCGTTGGTCCTGTCCCCCACCACAGCTTTCTCTGTGAAGGCACACTGTTTCCGAGATGTCTCCTCTATCTGCTGTGTGCCCCACCCCCACCCCCCTGCTTCCCTCCTGACAGGGGAACCCTCACTTTCAGGCCTCTGGCTTCTCTTCTGCCCAGAGACTTTCTAGGGGGGAGCCTTGTGGGGGGCTCGGGGAGCCGGCACCCTGCTGTCGCCGTGTCTGGACACACCCACCTGGGCCAGTCATCGCTTTTTGTCTTTTAACATCATTGCAGTGTTCTTTGGGAAGATTTCACAGTGCATTTGGCTTATTTCATCCTGTAATCTGCTTTCAGGGGACAAGCAGGCCGTCCCACTACCATGTCCTCTGGGATGACAATCGTTTCTCTTCTGACGAGCTGCAGATTCTCACCTACCAGCTGTGTCACACCTACGTGCGCTGCACACGCTCTGTGTCCATCCCAGCGCCAGCCTACTATGCCCACCTGGTGGCCTTCCGGGCCAGGTACCACCTGGTAGACAAAGAACACGATAGGTGAGTCTTGTGCCCGTTGGGGCAGGGACTGCCTCTGATAGACAGGTATCCTAGCAGCCACCTAGGCCCCATTGAACACACAGGTCCCTCAACATGGCAGCCTTGCAGCCACTCATCAGCTGTGTGCCCGCGCACACTGCTCCCCTCCCCAGGTGTCTGTCTAGTAAAGGCTGTTCTCTCTCCCTCCTGTGTCCCTGCAGTGCTGAGGGGAGCCATACCTCGGGGCAGAGCAACGGGCGAGACCACCAGGCCCTGGCCAAGGCGGTCCAGGTCCATCAGGACACGCTGCGCACCATGTACTTTGCTTGACGTGTCTAGTGTCCAGCGATTGTGCACCAAGTTGGATTCACACGAGACCAGCCTCACTCAGACCAACAGACGCCCAGCCCTCCGTGACAGCCAGCATCCAACATGAGACGTCATTGATTTTATCAGATCTCCATTTTCCAGAATGCCTTCCGTCCCAGATTTCAAACTTGGATTTTGAACTGCAGACCTGTATGAGACCCCACTGTCGTAGGAAATATGGTTTGCCAAAATCTATGAGCTGCTTATTAAAATAGAACCCCGTGTTTCCTAAAAATCCTAAAACCAGTCTATGAACTCAGGGCTTTAAAACATTTTTTAATTTATTTGGTCATTCAATTTACTTGTTTTTAACACATAATTCTCTATGAAATTGATGGGCTCAAACTAGCTGTGAATGTTCTGAGAGTGAAAGCAACACAAAACATTGTGGTTTTAAAGCCTTGAACATTCTGATGTTGTCACTGAAGTTGATTTCCAAGAGGCGTGGTGTGCTTGTGGCCTGGCTGCACAAGCTCAGCCCTAAGGGCAGGTGGCCGTGCGCGGCATCCACAGGTGTGTCTTGCTCTGCCATTGCCTACCTCCCATAGTGTGAGCCGAGGTACAGTGGCAGAAGGAGGGCCACGTGTGTTTACAGCAGTGACATGTCCAGAGAGATTGGCAGATAAGTGCCATTTTAATAACAATTTATTTAAAAAGAGAAGAAAGACAATATACCGACAGTCTAATCATAAGATTTGTCCTATAGGACTGTGACGTTTATTTTCCAAAGTTTCTAAAGAATACGGGTCTGTGGTGAGAAATACAGTACAATCCTTTTTCACTGTTATGTCTTTAATGTAAGAGAAGAATATATATATCTGGTTTGCAGTATTAATGTGATAGGTAGATGCTGTTTTCCTTTTGTTGACTACGGGGTGCTTCTTGTGACCTGTTTTTGCATATCAGGAGTGTTGGAGCCTGGAGACAGGCCACCTCTTGTGGCTCTTAGTGCTTAAGTACAGGAATATGCAACTGACTTTGTGTGACAGCCATCTGCCCCCAGTGTGGACTGTGTGGCTTGTACCTCCGGGAGGGACGGCGTGTCCACCAGTCACTCGCCACCCTCCCTCTGCCTCCTCCCCATGTGTTGCTCAGCCGATGAAGCACAAATGGAGTTTATTTATTCTTCCATCGCTGGGAAACAAGTTCATGTATCAGAGTGCACTTCTCCCTGCGTGCAGTCTTGTTAGGCGAGTTTCATAGGATCTATGCACTGAGACAGACAGAAAGCTGCTGCCGGTAGCTCTCTCCTGGCTGCAGTCAGGGCAGTGGAACCTGCCCTGGGAGGATCGCCCATGGAGATGCCAGCAGAGGACACAGAACGCTCTGTTGGGATTTGCATCCAGGGCCCCAGATGTGGGTTTGCCAATCTAGAAACCATTGCACTAAGAGTGATGCCACAGACAGCTTAAAGGTAACAGCAGATGTGGCTATTTGTGCTGAATGGGCCTGTTGTCCTCGTGTGCAATCTGAGAATCATGCCCATGCTCCATGTAGACCTTAAGGAAGGGGACAAGCCTCCCCTGTGCTGCTTTGTGCTCTGCAGGTTTCCCCTCTCCCTGCCGGTGTCCCTTCCCCATCCCTGTGTGACGTTACCTCTGGCACTGCGGTGGAGTGAGGGTCCCAAAGGTGGTGCCTCATGCTGAGGTAGGCACCCATCTGTTCCTGTCCTTCACTCCAGAGGTGGTAGGAGTGTTGGTGAGCCCCTGGCAGAGCATCCTGACCCTGGGCCTGGGCTGGCAGCAGTGACAGGTGGCTGTGGTCGGTGAAGATGAGTACTCAGTGGGGGGGTGTCTGTGTGTGCATGTGGGTCTCTTACTAATGACATTAGTCTTTTCTTGCTGTATCTTTTTTTAATCTTTTTAAGTGACAGCAGCCTCCGCTCTAAGAAGCACTACAGCTGCCTGTTGTCTTATTGGCAAGTGGCACTTTTCCTGCTTCCAGAAGGACACAGATACACTGAGCTGAGCTCACCAGGCATACTGAAGCTGAAGAGGGAATGTTTTGGCTAGTAAATTTTTAGAATCTGAAATTTAGTTTCAGCCTTTCTTAGAGCCATTTGGAACCTTGTTTCCCAAAGGTGTTTCTCTACCCTCTGCAACAGGATCTGGGTGTCAGAGAAGGGCAGGTCTGGTTCAAATGCAGATTCTGAGCTGTCTACAAACAAACAACCTGAATCAGGTTCTGGGGAGTGGCTGGGCATCTGCATTTTTTAAGGTATCACTTGCCAGCTCTGGAGTAGCTGGGGAGGGGGAGGCCTTCTGAGGACGTCCTCCCAGGGCACCTGCAGGGAAGGCCTGCTCAGCAAAGCCAGGAGGTGTGAGAAAGTACAGGCTGGCAGGAAATCAGACCTGGTTTGGTTTTGTTTTGCTGTATTTTAGTTTAGTCTTGTTTTGATCACTTTGAAGGATAAGTTTTCTTTGAAGAAGGGTACTTTTTATAACCCTCTGCTTGTTTTGTAAAACTTTTAAAACTAAAAGCATTAACAGACCAAATGTCCCCATTTGTCAGCTGCATATCTTGTACGTGTCAGATGATTCAGAATTTAAATGGCTGTAGTCACAATTTCTCAGGTAAATAAATAATTGTTTAATAACCCCATTATCAGCATAAGTTTTGAGGCAGTGCAGTAAGTAGCGTGAGTCCAACCCCGTTCACGTGGAAGCCAGGAGTGGTGCCCCTCCGCCTCTGCCCACACTCGTGCCCAAGGAAGCTGGCTCCCCAGGTGGCTCCTTCCCCCTGGGGCTCCCATGCTTATGTTCAAATTTGAGGGCTGACCGCTCAGTCGCTGGCTTTGTCCCCACCCCACTGTTAAGTAAGGTGTGCCTTGCTTTAAGCAAACTGAATGTGAAGATGACAATGTAGAAATCTGGATTCATCTAAAAGGAAAACTGGGATTTATCTCTTTAGAAGAGGCCTGCCAATTAATAATGATTCTTCCTGGGACTCTTCCTAGTATACTTTAAAATACTCGCTTTTTTAAAACCATTAGTGAACTCCCATTTACCACCCTCTCTCATGCTCAGCAGCTCCTCCCTGTGATACTAAGTGATGCAAGGCCCAGGAGACCATTTAAAGGAGAGCCCCCTGTGACATTAGCAAAGATACCACCATCCTGTCACTTGGTTGTTGTGAGCTCAGATTTTTCGCTCAGAAAAATTTTGTATGACTGGGTGTGTCTGTGCTTTTAGAAAGGGGTTGCTTGCTCTTGGCCTGGTTTTCCTATGGAGAAGTCTGTGTACACACTTTCTGGCATCCATTCTGGGGTCTGCTTGGTCTTCTCCATATCACCAGGTGGCCCTGGCCGGAGGCTCCAGGCCTCCTCCTGCCTGCCCCCACCCCCCTCCCCAGGGCAGGCATGGCTGCCCGCAGGGAGCAAGCTGGTGCCCTGGGCCCTGCTTGCCCCATTACTGAGTGCTCATTAGAAAAAACATTTAGGTTCAGTTCCTGCAGCGGGATTCGGGATTGGGGGAGTTTTATTGTTGTTGTATATTGTTTTTATTGTTGTTAAATGCAAATATTGCTATTTATTTTTTTATTTTTTTCCTTTCTGCTCTGGTTTGATTTGGCTGATGTGGGTATTCCAGTGCATGGTACCTGATATGGTAGAAATGATTTTCCCCAACTTTTATAAATGACCTAATGTTTACCTTCAAGGTTGCTGGATGATTTTATTTTTGAAAGCCACAAATGTAGTTTTTCTGGATGAATTGTTTTTTTAATATACGCAGCAGTGTGCTTTCACATTGATCTGCCGGGTGGTTTAAATTTTATTTTTACAAGGCAGTTTTTCAGTCAAATTATATATTTGATACAATATGTCAAGGGCACACCAGCCATGTGCCATGCAGTGGGACACCAGAGGGTCAGGGGCCTCTGGGGGTTGGTGGCCGCTCCTGGCTGCCCAGGGTCGTGGTAGCACTCAGCTTGTTGCAGGGGCCCCGGGAACTGGGTGGGCCTTTCAGTACGGCTCTGGTCTGGCAGGCAGGTCCAAGGGACTTCACGGGCATTCTCCTGCACCTATGGCAGCTCCATTAGGAGGTGCTTTAGACGTTGACCTAATTAGACAGTGGACAATCCCAGTGGCCCCGACAAGCCATAAGAAGCTCCCCTGTGACCTCTCTTTGACTCATCTCTGTGCTCATGAGAAAAGGAATGTATAATAAGTAGAAACAGATCCTCGTCAGTGTTCACAGGCCTCCCCTGCAGAATGCACATGTTTTATTTATACTTCAAGCCCTTCCCTTCTCCAGCTGCCATGCCAGCAGTCTCATTGCTGTGACGTGTTTCCATGTGGACACAGTGCACATGTGACTCTGTCACGGGGGGTGTCCCTGTTACATGCATGTTGACGCTTTTGTAAGGAAAATTTTTCAGCTCAAGTAATTGCACTGATTTTTTGACAACTTCTTTTTATTGTGTCCAACTTTGCATCTGCTGTACTTGTTTGAAATGATTGTAAATAGACTCGTAGTAGCAGAAATGATGTGAAGACAGGATGGACGCTGCTTGGCTTCAGTGACGCCGCTTCATGTCTCAGTGTTGTGTTGTTAGGGTGGTGCAGACTGGCCTCTGCCCTGCTTCCTGCTCGTTAGCCTCGTGTCTTGACCATTCATGAAGGACAGACAAGCCTCCTTTTCTCGTGTCTCTGACAGGAAGTTTCCGTCTGCTTTCCTGATGGCTGCAGAGTCCTTAAGAGGACTGACTGTAAACCTTTGGGACACTTCTTGGTCTGTTCAGTTTTTTGTTGTTTGTCATGGCTCCCCAAAGTACTTCTTTGTTGTTCCATCCAGCCTTTGACAGTTTGGGCAGAAGCATCTGCATGGCCCATATTAGCAGACCACAGGGGCCTCTCTTGTATCTATTTGGCCAGCTGTCTGTTTAAAGCCACAAGGTCACTGTCATGTCAGACTGTCATTTGTGGCTGTATCTATTAATGCCAGAGAGACACCCGAAGCCCAGTGCTTGCTCATACATTGTGTTCTGCTGGATGCAAGGGACATGTTCCAGCCGCCATGTATAACTGTGTCTGTGGTCAGGCTTCCCAGTATCAGATAGAGAAAGGAGCTTTCAAACCCAAACGGGTCGTGTGTGCGTGCGTGCGTGCGTGTGTGTGTGTGTGTGTGTGTGTCACATCAGTGCCATCATGTTGCCCCCACTTTGCTTCTGTGGATGTGTCCTGCCATTTTATTGTCTCAAGTGAATGTATTGGCTTAGCCAAGTCACTAACAGAAGGTGGTTTCTAAATACCTTTTAGTTAAAACAGATACAGATAAAAAGCTACCTCTGAAATCTCAGTAGATTCTTATTTACTCTTAAGTGTAGCTATCCACACTGAAAATAGCCAAAATGTTGCCTGAGTAAACTGAATTTGGAACATCTCTCTGTTCAGTTCTGGCTTGAAAACGTGTGTGCCATACTGTGACCAGGGCAGCCCCCCATCCTCTGCTGTGGCAGTGGACCAGGGACTTCTCAGCGCTGTCCAGCTGCGAGGGTCTGGTGCTCTGGGAGGCCAGGTGTAAAGGGAATGAAGGGCTTCCCTGCGCAGTTGGAGTGCCTTCTGCCAGGCCGTGAGGAGCACCTGCAGGGCACGCGCGATGGAGCCGGGGGTGCTCTGTCCTGCCCCCTGTGCTTTCCTGTTGAAGGGAAGCCGCGCTTGTTTTTTTCTGCTTGCTTATAAATGGGTAAACAATGGCTTCCCCCCACCCCCCGGCCGCCTGCTCTCCTCTCCAGTCTCACTCTCTAAAGTCACCAAGGTGCTTTAACACCGGCTCTCTTTTAAGAGACACTTTTGAGATAGTTGCAGAGTTTCAGAAGAGGGCAGGATCCTGAATTTCTGTCACTCCCTATTTATAAAGGAACTAAGGGTTAAGAGTAAAATGATCTGTTCCAACCCAGGGTCCTTTGAGAAGACCATAGCTCGAGTGGAAGGTCCTGCCGGCCACCCTGGGGATTATAACATGCTGTCTTGCGGGAAGTCTGGCCCCAGAGCGCCAGTTCCTCTGAGTAGCCCTCAAGTGAGGACCCACTCTGCTCTCGGCAATGTCGTCCCCACGCCCTGCACTGTGGGTCTGTCGAGTCCCTGGCCTGCCTCGCTTCTTTCTATAGGTTCCTCATGGTCTCTGGTCTCTGGTCTCTGGAGCTTTGCAGTCACTCCAAAGCCCCTCCTCCATTGGTTGGATTTGGAATTCTTGAGGGACAGGTGACGGGTTCACCACTGTGTGTGTCTGGTGTGGAGATGGCTCTGTGCTTCCTGTGGCTTTGGCCCTGAGTGGCCTGATACATCATTCCCTGGAGAAGCTGCCTGTAACACTGTGGTTGGGGTGGGATGGGGTTCGGGCCATCTGGGGTGCTTCGATTCTGAAAGAGCTAAGTGTCCTTCACAGTCTAAGAATGTTTGGATCCTGCCCTCACACTGTTCTCTACCCCAGGAAGCATGGGTGTTTAGGTTGGGTGCCAGTGACGTCCCTGACTGGCCTCCTTGGCTGCTTGACTCCTCTGTGTTGGCCTTGGGTTTTTAGCCAGAGTCCAGTGCAGGGCATTTGAGAGAAATGCACAGCCCCAGCCCCCGCTGCACTTGGATCTGTCTGCCTGCCTCTGCACGTGACTCCAGGAGGCAGAGGTGGCTTCTCCCACTCCAGGTGTGGGGGAAAGCTTATTCTGAAGGAAGGCACTGAGGACCACTGGTGCTTTTGCTGACGCTTTTCTTATTGGTTACGGTGAGAAATTCAGTCAGATACGTTAGGTCTCTAGAGCCCTTGGTGGTGTGACTGGGGGTTAAATCCTCACATTGTCCCTCTCCCTTTTAGTGGGGGCAGTGAAAGGAGGCTGGATTATCTCCTATTTAAAACCTCCTTGAATTTAGATAGTTCTGAGTTAAAGCTGAAACACCAAATATTAACTCTTCTCATTCTTTCTGTAATTTCAAGGTCCTTAAAACCAGTGAGTTGATCCCAAGAACACCTGCGCCACCCATCGGCAGCGGGCAGGGGTGTGATGCAGGCTGCCCGGCAGAGCCAGCTGTGTGCACAGGACCAAGGCTCCTTGGCACCCGGGAGATTGTGAGAACAGTCTGAAGGGCGGAGTGGGGCAGGCCCCCACCCAAGAGGCAGGTGGCCCCAGGTCTTCCTCCGATCTCTACCCGTGTCTGGAAACTCAGTCCCAGACTCTGTGCCTTTGAAGTCTGGTTCTCAGTGTCCTTTTGGAGTGATGTTGGGGCTGTGTTTGTAGTGGGAGCAAGCCTGAGCCATCCGACAAGTCAGCTACTGCGCTGCCACCCTCAGCCCCAGGCTACAACCTGATGTGGGCTGGCTACCACTGCAGGTGGCCCACGGGTGCTGCTGGTGCCATCCCATCCCCAGCGTCTCCTACGCCCTGAGGAGCACACTTCGGCTGCGGTTTTAGGAGACTGGTGTGACCACCTCTTAGTCAGGCCTTGACCGTGACCATCAGCAAAGCCTGATGGTTTTGTTCCCTTAGTGACTCAGCAAGAATATCTGTTGTAATGGAAGTAGATTGTTGAAACAGGAGTTGGAATCATGTGTTTGTGAATGTGTGTGACGTCCTCAGACGTAAGGTGCTCTTCAGTCCTTCTGTTCTTATCTTGTTGTTGCTGTTTTGTGACTTTCGGGGACACCATTTACTTGGGCCTGGTGTCACCTGAGCTGTGCACAGAGGGCTCCGCTTCCACGAGCAGTTTCATCTCTAGCTTTTCCAAGCCAGGTATTGAGCAGCTTCTTGGTCAGTGGTCTAATTGAAAACCACCCCTCCCCTGTCAAGGGATGACCTTGTTGGTTTTGGTTGGAGACAGAATCCATCGTGTTTATTTTTTAAATATATGGAAAAGGCCTTTCCCTTGGCAGAGTCACTGGCTGCAGAGAGGGTGATTCATTAACAATTCTGGTTCCTCTTCAAAGCCAAATAGACCCATGTGACTAAGATTCTAAAGTATGTAGTTTAGCATTAAACTGAAATTCAAGTCCTGAGTTTGATAGTGGATTTTAATAGTTGTTAAAGGTATGAATTCATGTTTTATAACTGTAGAGGCAAGTGAGTTTTTTATTTTTAAAAAAAGTTTTAAGAGAATAATTGTAAGTTTCTGTGCAGCAAAGTGGCTAAGAGCTCATTAAATATAAGCAGAGAATGTAGTATCTAAATCCAGACTTTCCTTACCTCCGGTACACTTCAAGATCACTTGCCTAATATGTATTGAGGGGCTTTAGCCCTTAGTTTTATCAATTTTTCTAGTTTTATTTTATTTTTATAAAATAATTGAAAAAGAACCAAAAATGAATTCAAAAGTCCCATGATGGATCTTGCCCCTTCTTAATTTTACCCAATAGTAACACATTTTAGAAGACATTTTGAATCAAAATGTATTATGACCATTTGAAGTTTACTGTTTTCTAAGAAGTCGAGCAGCTAAAGGGCCTCACTTCAGGTAGTACTCCATGTATTGTCCTGGACTCGGTCGTCCCTGCACGGTGGATCTGCGTGAAGATGTCTTGTGCTTGCAATATGGAAACCATGCAGTGCTGTTTTGTAAATTGACAGTTCCTGTATAAACACCATTATTTATATACGTCAGCCTCTCTGTATAATTTTTCATTTGCTACATGGATTGTATAATTAATTATAAAATTATAGTACCTGCTAAATCCAGTCTGAGGCTTCATGTCATTATCTTTGGTTTGATACCATTCTGTGTGTCATGAGGGTGTCCAGTGTTTGCGTGATGCTAGGCGGTAATGCCACTTTAAATTAAGCCTTAATTAGATACTAAATTTGTGAGATTCAGAGTATGCAAAAATAATAGGCAGAGTGAGTTTAAACTGTTCCAATCAATACACTATATCACAAATAAACAAATGTTTTTCTCTGAAGTTAAAAAGGGAAGCATCCAGTAATTACCGCCCTCCCCACCCCACCCTAACCCATCCCTGCATTCTCTCTGGTCTGGCTTAGCTATTGTCCTTGTTTGATGAAAATGGACCGTTGTTCATTTCTGTGGCAGTCAGTCCAAAAGACCTGTTCTGAAAGTCTAGAGACTTTTTCAGGGTTGTTTTTTAAATGTTTGATTTTTTTCCCCTCCAGTCTGAGATTTATTCATACTACTGGAGAGTACGATTTGGGTGTAGGTCTTAACTTGCAAACCTGCTCATGTTCTATAAGCTTTCTTCAGGTAGTGCCACCTGTCATTGCTTCTGCATACGATTGAAACGGATTTATGTTTTGTAAAAGCATCTTCAATTTAGAGATAAAATGGAGGGGACCCAGCTTTCTTTACAATGTGGATCTACCTCAGTTAAACAGTTGGGTGCTATTACTAAGTCTGTCAAATTAAATTGGAAAAAGTAACCAAACAGTGAGATGTTGACTCCACATGAAACTTGAAATCACAGTTTCCGTTTATTTAATAATATTTTTATTTATTTTGTGCCTTTTATGTTGAACCCTAATGCATTTGAAAAATCAGTATAGAATTACATTGCAGATGGGGAGAAGAGCCCAATTGGCCATGGAATTTGATAGATTCCCAGCCAACTGCTGCAGTACATCAGAATCCCAACTACCCTCTTGTGGAAGGGGAAAAAATTATGTCTAAAAGCAAATTTACCATTTAAAAAATTCGAAATTCTTCTATGCATATATTTAAAGCTATCATTTCATTTTCTGTGCCAATGAAGGGGCGGCCAAAAAAAAAACGTAAGTACTTTCTTCATCGCTGTGTAGCCATTCATGCCCCTCTTCCTCTGGCGAATTCTCTAAGAGCTTCTTCATGAGCAGCAGATGGACTGCTGGTCCATCTCCTGGCCCATCTCCTGGCCCACCCAGTGCAGGTGCTGATGACCAGGAGCAGAGGAAGGGTGGGCTCACGGCTGTCTGGAGGCAGGTTTCCAAAGTTAGGAAGGCTTCCTGATGAGTAAGAAAATCAGATAGGAGATCGATGACTTTCCACTTTTATATTTGGCAGTTTACAATTCTAGACTTTTCCTACTATGGCAATCTTTTTTAATTCTTTGGAGGTAACACAATATTTTGGAGTCTTAAGAATTTGATTTTATAACAATAAGAAATAAAAGTTAGGGATCTTTCCTGTAGTATATAGTTTTACTATTTTAAGGAGATCTCTGAATTTTACAAGAGAACCAACATTCCTTAGTGGCAAAACTTTGAAAGTTGATTTGGGAGGCTTTTTGCTGTAGGACCTCAAAAAAAAAAAAAAAAAAAAACCTACAGAGNTAATTCTAGCTTAAATGTTTTTTAATTTTTTAACTTCCATCAGGTTGATACATAAGCTATATTTTATAAAGAGTAAATCATCCTTTAGTATGCTGCATATAAAGATCAGAGTTGTTGCACTTTCTCGGTAATAATAAATGCCCTTACAATTGGCTCGCCAGGAAGCATTTTGTTTTCCCCTAACAAGAGTACTTTGGGGCGGGGGTGGGGGGTGATTAAAATCTATATAGGTACCTCAAGAAAAAGAACCTGCATATGCTGCATTTTATTTCTTTAGCTTTTACATGTAGCATTTTGTCTTGCTTTGGTTATTTTGTTTAGATAAGTGCTTTTTGGACCCCAATAGACTGTTGAAAGAAAATTCAAAGTTTCTCTTGTCGAGGTATAGTATATCCCTTTTTAACGTACTGCAATGTCTGATTCAGAGGTTGCCCTGCATTAGAGTACCGTACCCAGACACTCCTGAGGAAAGGGTGCGACGTTCATGGCAGACAGCAATGTGGCGGATCCTTTCTGTTCATGCTGCTCTCGATTCCCTTCTCCATGTCATCAGAGGCTGGAGACCTTATTTCTAAGCTCAAAGTTGAAAACCATGGCATTTTAGTTTTTCAACACAGACCTCACAGAGTCGCCATTGGGTAAGTGCATGACCCTACAGTGCTGCTGGTGGCAGCAGCCGGTCGGCCTGGCCTCTGAGGAGCCAGCCTGCGCCTTTCTTCATTCCCCTGCACTCACCCCAGGCTGAACTGGTGGGGGTGGTCTGGATGGACAAGACAAACTGGTGAAGAAAGCTAAATGCTGAGACACTGAGCACCTGTTGTGTTTAAGCTTAGCTGGGTCCTTTCAAGTTTGTTTTTACAGCTTACTAGGTTAAGTAGTTTGCACTATTTTTGCAATAAATTCATGGAAAACCTAACAGTTACTTGTTTTGTTTCTTACTGTGTGTATATAAACTAATATTAAAAGTTTGGCATAGTGTTTTTTCACCTCCTTACATAACCCCTAACATGCACAGAATGCTGTAAATCTGATAAAATATGATGTGAATGATATTTTATAAAGTTATTTTGTATGGTGTCGATTTTGTTTTGCCTCATAGTATGTCAGCAAAAATTAAATAAAATTCCTCGTATTTACAGCTGCCTCTTCCAACAATCTCCAATTACTCACGAAGTCTGTCTTTGGGTGCTGCCATGCGCACAGGTGCTGAATCTGATTTCCAAGGTCGAAGCAGGCCTTGAGGGAGGAAGTCCAGAGCCCTCTTACACAGCTTGTGGGGGCTCTTCCTTAAAAAATGGACTTAACAGAGCCAAGCATTACCTGAGGACCTGAGTCTAGGGACGAGCGGGACAGGACTGAGGGTGAACGCAGCATGCAGGAGACCTACGTGGTCCCACACCAGCAGCCAGGGAGGAAGGACAAAGTGAAGGGGCCCAAACTGTCCTTGTTTCTTACTGGTAAGTCCCTTTACCCCTCACCCTGGCTGTTCACACACCTCCGTGCTGCTCTGAAATTCCTGGTGGTCTCATTCTGGGCTGTTTCTGACTTCTTCTATCTATACTGAAGAATAGGTGGTGCTAGGAAAGGAAAAGAGGATTGGATTAGGAAAGCCAACAGCTGGAAATCCCTAGGATATATGCTTTGCTAAAGCAGGCCACTGGGTTTGTGGGTTTTTTTTTTTTTTGTTTGTTTGTTTTTTAGTTGTGGGTAGACTTTATTTTAGACCTTTTTTTATTTATTTTTATGTCGTGCTGAGGATCAAATCCAGGGCTTTACACGTACCAGACAAGTGCTCCACCTCTGAGCCCAGGCCCCAGCCCACAGGCCATCCATGTCTTGTCATTTAAGTTACCATAATCCATTATTGAATTAATTATTACTTTTGACATTCTGGTCTCCTTTTTCTTTTCTATTTATTTTTTTTAACAAAGTCAAGATGTAGAGATTTCTTAACGTATCTAGAACCCTATACTACTACTACTTAAATGTAAAAAAACTACATCTGGGCATGGTGGTATACACCTGTAACCCCAGCAACTTGGGAGATTGTGGCAGGAGGATCACAAGTTCAAGTCTAGCATGGACAACTTAGTCAGATCCTGTCTCAAAATGGCCTGGCGGCATAGCCCAGTAGTAGAACACCCCTTGGTTCAATCCCAGTACCACCCAAAAGAAGAAAGCCACAAAATACCTTTGTGCCCACCAGCCCTGGAACATGTTAGTCAAAATCCAAAGAATACTCAAACTGATAAGAGATCTATGCGGCCCCGACCTGCACAGGCAGCTGAACTTGAGATCGCTTGAGTGAGTTTGCAGGGACACCAAATAAAACAAACACAAATTACCTTTACACAAGCTTCAGGACAGCTTCTCTACTCTCGGCCTCAAGCTCCCCAAAAGGGAGAGCAAGAGAAAGAGGCTGGCGAGAGTGAGCACGTTTGGAAGTGGGCTTTTATTGGGGGGACTCTTATTATTTAGAAAGTTCTATCCAAAAAAGGTCAGAAGGGGCAGGGTTACAAGGGACAGGTGAGTAAAAATCTCAAAGTGACACACCTGAAGACCCGTCTTACTGAGCTGTAAGAAATGTAGTGATTGGTCAGAGCCTTCTGCTTCAGGACTGGAAGGTGTGGGGCATTCAGGGCGGCGCCTGACCTATTAAAATCTCTTGTTCACTGTCATTTATTGAATGGCTAGAGGCAGTCACTATCTGATTGGAGTGACCTAAATGTAAAAGCAGCGCATGATGGTTAATGTTAAATGAATTAGGAAAAGATTCCAAAGAACTCCTTGCATGTGGACATTTTTGCTCTATTTGGATAAGTAGCCTGTATCAGCAGGAAATGAAAGTCAATGGAGAAAAGTTCTACAACAGAGTGAGATCAGTCTCATGGGCCTTGAATGTTAAACTGAGAACCTTCCCCATTGTGGAAACGCTACTTCTTAAGCTGCATGGTTCAACGAAAAATCTAGTCTGGGATTTCAATTCCATTTCCACTAATGACAAAAAAGGTGTTAATCTTCATGAAATTACTTTGATAGGAGGAAGGAGGCTGTAGAGATGAGGAGGAAACCTTTTATATAGTATGTAAAGTAATTATTTACTTTTTGGTACCGGGGAATGAATCCAGGGGTGCTTAACCACTGAGCCACATCTCCTGCCTGTTTTTGTGTTTCATTTAGACACAAGGTCTCACTGAGTTACTGAGGGCCTCGCTAAGTTGCTGAGGCTGGCTTTGAACTCAGAATCCTCCTGCCTCAGCTTCTGGAACTATGGAGATTACAGGCATGTGCCACCACACCCAGCCTACATTTTTAACTGGTTAAAGAAAATCCAAATATTTCATGACGTGAAAATTTACAGAAAATTCATATTTCAGGGTCCAGAAATAGTCATTATTTTCCATTTAACATATTATCTATGGCTGCTTTCCTACTAAAATAACAGAGCTGAGCAGTGGCTACAGAGATTATATAGACCAGAAAGCTTAAAATATTTGTATTCGGCCCTTTCCAGAAAGTTTTCAACTGGGATCAGCTCAGAGGCTGCAAGGGTAAAGTGGTGGATTGACCAGGAGGGCAATGTCCAGAGGGTGACAGAAGTGTTGTGTCCTAACTCTGATGGTTACTCGACAGAAGTGGATTTCTAAATACTTAAAACATGAGGAGCTGGGTGTGGTGGCACATGCCTGTAATCCCAGTGGCTCAGGAGGCTGAGGTAGAAGGATTGCAAGTTCAAAGCCTGCCTCAACAACTAGGTGCAGAGCAACTCAGTGAGACCCGTCTCTAAATAAATTATAAAAACAGGGCTGGGGATGTGGCTCAGCAGTTGAGTGCCCTTGGTACCAAAAAAATGGGCGGGGGGGGGGGGTGCGCACAGAAATGTCAGTTGTTGCCAGAGGGTAGAGGGTAGGGGATAGACCAACTATAGGCAGCACAGGGTAAGCCTTTGGGTGATGGAACTATCCTGTGTATTGACTGGCTACAAATCTGCATTTGTGGCTGGTACAGTGGTAGGTGCCCACAGTTCCAGCTGCTAGTTCAAGGCCAGCCTGGCCAACATGAGACCCTGTCTTAAATAAAATCCCCCAAACCATACATTTGTCAAAATTCATACAGTTGAAACCAAAAAGGGCGATTTTACTGGATGTAGGTTATAAGGACAGTATACCAAGGCAGAGGCAGTATTTCTGCATTTCATTTGATAATCTGGGAGTTTACCTTTGGGAATAAAAGTGGGTTTTTGTTTTTTGGTTCTGGGAATCAATCCCACTGCTGAGCCACAGCCCCACAAAGAAATGCTTGCTTTTAAATTTTACAAAACTTTCAGGTAGTAAGCAAAGGATTAGAACAAATGAGTCCTAAAACTAGTTCCACAAAGCACATTACTGTAAAAATATGTACAGACCTTAATAGAAAAGTATATTTCTTTACAATAAAAAAATAAAATTTGAACAAATAGTCAAATTTTATAAAAATACATAACTGAAAGGAAGCATATGACTATAAACTACATATTTAGCTGAAACTAAATCCAGTTCTTATAAGAATTTCAGAATATAAATCATAAATCCACAGCTAATCCAGAAGCTTGTCAGAATCTGTCTGCAAGTTCAAAGGAAAGGACAGTGGTTTCAGCTGTAGGGTGGCCTGTCAGACCGCAGTTGCACTATTTTCCCTTCAGCTCTTCATGGTGTAGATGCAGGAGATGATCAGTTTTAGTCATGAAGGAATATGCTGTACTGGAAATTTCTGGAAAGGGAAACCAAAGCCACATGGTGATTTGATTGCTTCAGAGCAAGAGGGTCACCAAGGAGGGTCCTGGCCAGGTGATTTCTAGAAGCCTTCTTCCTTGGTCTAGGACTCCGCTTCATCATCGTCACTTCCTTCATCGTCCTCATCCTCCTCCTTCCTTCTCTTTAAGCATTTTCAGGTACTTACTAGCTAAAATCTTCTTTGGTAATATATCTTAAAAACATAAAGCTGACATCAGCAACTGGTTATGATAAACTATGAATAGTACAAACTGAAATCAAAGAAACTGGTTCCTATTTCGACCTCTGGAACAGTTTCCAAAACAAGATGAAATAAATCATCAGGGAAACTAGCAATGCTACAGACCTGCTCCCACTCCACCAGCAGCAAACCATGCTGTTTTTCTTTTTTCTTTTGGTAGGGGGGAGCAGTAACTGGGGATTGGATCAGGACGCTCAACCCCTGAGCCACATCCCCAACCCTATTTTGTATACTTAGAGACAGGGTCTCACTTAGTTCCTTAGTGCCTGGCTTTTGCTGAGAGGCTGGCTTTGAACTCAAGATCCTACTGTCTCAGCCTCTGGAGGCTCTGGAATTACAGGTGTGTGCCACCGTGCCCAGGTAAACCATGCTGTTTCTATGTGCTGGTTTTGTGAGCAACCCTGCCCAACCTACCTGAGATGGGCAAGGCTAGACCAAGGGCAGACTCGAGCTTTTTTTTAGCTAGGGCCTCTTCCATAGAAGCAAGCATTAGTTTCTGTTTTTGAGTTTCCTTTCAGTGGCAGGGGTTGAGGGTCCACCCAGCAAACCATCTTCCCCATTTATTGACTTCATTACTGTTCTAGGTGGACAAACAAATTTCGCAACAAACGTGTAGTCTTTAGGGGGCTGGGGTTGTGGCTCAGTGGCAGAATGCTTGCCTCACACATGTGAGGCACTGGGTTCGATCCTCAGCACCACACAAAAATGAATAAACAAAATAAAGATATTGTGTCCATGTATAACTAAAAAATATTTTTTTAAAAACTGTGTAGTCTTCAAACATAAAGGACTAGAAATATCTCCCTGTGCCAGATCATAATAAACTGTGGCTCGTGAAGAAAGCAGCAAAGGATCTAATTCACTGCAAGCAGAACCAGGGTTAAAACAACAACAACAAAAGATTAGGGATCCTTTAACCAGATGTTTCAGAGATTAAGTACCTGCAAGAAACTGAAAAGTGTCCGATTCCTCTGCAGTATTCGCTAAGTCATTGTAAGTCAGTGCTTTCTTTTCTTTTCCACTGCCATGTCTGTAGGAATAGGTGGCTAGGTACTGAACAAAGAGCTCCTAAAATAAAATGAAATGGTCAAAGTGTGCTTTTAAAATCATAGGACTTTCTTTATTCTGGTGGGGGGTGGGGTGTACTGGGGATTGAACTCAGGGACATTAGACCACTGAGTCACATCCCAGCCCTATTTTGTATTTTATTTAGAGACAGGGTCTCACTGAGTTGCTTAGCGCCTTGTCATTGTTGAGGCTGGCTTTGAACTCGCAACCCTCCTGCCTCAATCTCTTCAGTAAAAATAGGTAGCAAAAGACTACTCAAAAACTCTATATAGGGTGGAGTGCTTGTCTAGCATGCAGGTGGCTCTGGGTTCAATTCCCAAAACAGCCAAAAAAAACACTAATCCAACTTAGGAATGCCTGGGCCTTGCACAAGCAAAGGTCTACACTGACACTCCTAATCCTTTTTGAGAAAGGGTCTGAATGAATTGCCCAGGCTGGTCTTGAACTTGCCATTCTCCTGCTTCAGCTTTGGGAGTACCTGGGATTATAGGTGAGTGCCACCATGCCCATCTATAAACACCGTTTTGTTGTACTTTTTAGATATACATGAGAGCATAGTGTATTTTGATATACATACATGTAGCATGACGTTCTAGTTAGGATTCCATTCTTACAGTTGTGCATTAGGAACACATTTTTATCTTCCTATTTGAATCCCTTGTACAAAGATAGAATCAAACACTCGGAGCTAAAAATAGACATATCCTGTGTGGCCCAAACACCTCTTTTATGTTGGGAACTAACCCACAATCCTCAAGCCACCTTAAATCAACAACCTGAGACCTTTTTCCTCAAAGGTCAGACTTTAATCCATCAGTCCAGTTAGTTCCTTATTACTAACCATGAAACTGAACAGGAAGACATGAAAGTCCCAAGATCTCACAGGAACATGCAATCGCAGTTGCCCTGTGGTTTACAGGTTTCAAAGTATACAGAAGGAGGTGATTGTTTTTATGTGAGTACCACACAGTTTCCTACCAGGGGCCGAGCACCCAGGCCTCTGGAGATCTTGAGAGCCACCTCACAAGAACACCCAGGGATGCCTATTTTGCTGGGCTCTAAAAACGCACAGCTCTGGCACGACGGGGCCCCGACCTCCGCTTCCTCGCCCCCAGCCCACCTTCACCGCCAAACACCACGCACTGAGTTGGTGGGGCTGGAAGCCGCCTAAGAAAATTGAAGCAATTAGCCGTGTGACTTAAACGCGACCCAGCCTGGGAACGGGAAGGCTGTGGTCCGCGCTCGTCGACACAAGTCGCTCAGGGCCCAGGAGGGGCGGGGGTCCGCACGCGTCGCCGATTCGACCCTCTCGCCTAGGCGTGGACAAGGAGAGCCTTGGGGGCTGCCTCTGACCCAAGTCTTTGCGGCCGGGACAAGGGGTGGTGGACACCAGCGACGGTCCGCACGTTCAACTCTAGGTACGCAGGGACGGGGGAACGGTGGAGGGCGCGGGAACGCAGGGCGCGGCGGGGAAGGGACGGCAGGAGCGCAGGGCACGATGGGAGCGGAAGGGGGTGCGGCGAGCAGGAGGGCCGGGGGCGTGGTGAGGGCACGCAGGGGATGGCGGGACAGCGTCGGGGCGGCTGGAGGCGCGCGCTGGCGAGGCAGGAAGCGGGGGTGCGGAGAGACCGAGG
>NW_025999949.1:34991838-35041695 GCF_001458135.2 Marmota marmota marmota | reverse complement strand
GGGCGGACGGTTAAGGGCGCCCGCCCCTCACTCCGCCTCACCGTGGCTTTGGCCGTGAGCACCAGTGCTTCCTGGTTGATGCTGGACACCTCGGGGGAGCTCTTCATGATGACCCGGATGCGGGACAGGGGCAGCGACACGAGCCGCTGCTCCCCGCACTTGTCCTTGCCCACGGCCACGTCCGCCATCTTTCCGTTGCCGCCCAACACGGCGGCCTGCGCGAGCCAGCGCCCCGCTGCCCGCTGGGAGTTGTAGTCTCTGGGAGTTGTAGTCGGAGCGGGCGGCTCGTGATGCACCGCGCCTGCGCAGAGCCACCGCGCCGTCCTGAACGCCGTCCTGGGGTGCGGCGGGAGGCGACACCTCCCGGCCACGTGGTCAAGTGAGGACGGCGCATGTGCACATGTGCTCGTTTGTGGTAGGCAGCACCTGAAGGAAGACGAAGGCATGTATCGGTGAGCCAGCGAGCACTAGGGTGACAGGAAAGAGAAACGCTTTCCCAGGAAACAGGTGCAGAGGCCCTGAGGCCCGCCGGGACTTGCCGCCCAGGGAGGCCTAGGGAGCCCACAGTGGGGAGCCGGAGCCGCGCCGGGTGCACTGTGTTTAGGAACAGCGGGTCGCCGAGGAAGAAGAGTTTTAGGTTTTGAAAAGATCCCTTTGGCTACTGGTTGTGAACGGGCGGGAGCGTAAGGGTGGAAACGGAGACACCAGGTCCTCCCAGGCAAGCGCTAGGAGGCCAGCTCCCTGCGGCCCACCCAGCCGGACGGAAGGGCAGGGCGCGCTGACCCCACGGACTTGTGCTGGGGAGGTCTTTAAGAGCCTGGTGGAGGGGTCATGGGTAGTGGTAGGAATTGAGATCTGATTGGGACAACAGCCACGAGCACTTGCTGATGTGAGGTGGAATGGGTGGAAGAAAGATGGGTTCCTTACTCTGCCGGGAGCCCGTGAGCCGAGCAAATTTGGCAGTGGTTTGGTTTGGAGCATGTGTAGTTTTAGTGCCTTCTTTACCATCGTGACCTCCAGTCCTGGCCTCGATAAAGGAGCACACAATACAGTTGTCCCTCAGTATCTGCGGGGGATTGGTTCCAGGACACACACACACCCGCATTCTCTGTAGAAGCTCGAGTCCCTCATCCTCCCTCGTACAGTATTTTAAGTCGTCTCCAGAGTACTTACAATGCCAACAAAATGTACATGCTCTGCAAGTGCTTGTTATGCTGTCTTGTTTGGGGGAAAAGACAGAAAAAAGTCTTTTTGTTTATTTTTCTGAATGTTTTCTGTCCAAGTTTGGGTGAAGCAATGGATGTGGGATCCATGGATACTGAGGGATGACTACATGTCGGCCAACACTAGGCAAAAGGATACAGCCCAGGGTCCCTGCTCTCATGGCTCTTTACTTTCTGTTCCGAGGCACATTTAAAAGTAAAAGCATGGGCTGGGGTTGTAATGCAGTGGTAGAACACTTGCCCAGCACTGGGTTCGATTCTTAGCAAGGCATATGAATGCATAAAATAAAGGTCCATTGATGATTAAAATATGTGTTTAAAAAAAAAAAAAAGAAAAGTTGGGCTGGGGTTGTGGCTCCGGTAGAGCTCTCACCTAGCACGTGCGTGCGAGGCCTGGGTTCGATTCTCAGCACCACATAAAAAATAAACAGGGCTGGGGATGTGGCTCAAGCGGTAGCACGCTCACCTGGCATGCGTGCGGCCGGGGTTGGATCCTCAGCACCACATACAAACAAAGATGTTGTGTCCGCTGAAAACTATAAATATTAAGAATTCTCGGGGCTGGGGATGTGGCTCAAGCGGTAGCACGCTCGCCTGGCATGCGTGCGGCCTGGGTTCGATCCTCAGCACCACATACAAACAAAGATGTTGTGTCTGCCGATAACTAAAAAATAAATATTAAAATTCTCTCTCTCTCTCTCTCTCTTTATTAAAAAAAAAAAAAAGAATTCTCTCTTCCCCTCCCTCTCTAAAAAAAAAAATACATTTAAATATGGAAGGTCCTCATTAAAAAAATAAACAAAAATAAAAGGTATTGTGTACAACTAAAAAATATTTTTTTAAAAAAGTAAAAACATCTCCAGTGGTAAGTGCTATGAGGAAAACAAAACAGGGTGACAGAGTGGCTTTTCTGAAAAGTGGTATTTGTGCTCAGATCTGGTGCAAAAAGCTGGCACATGATGAGTTTTCTGAACAAGACAGCCTGGAGGATACCCCAGGAGGAACATGCCTTGGCAATTTGAGGAACAGGCCAGTGTTAAGGGAGCTCAGTAAGGAAGGAAGCATGGGAGATGTGAGCAGGACAGGTGGGGTCAGCTCAGGCAGCTAGGTAAGGAGTTTGGCTTTCATTCTGAGAGCAGTGGAAACCATTAAGAGGTGTGAAGAAAGGGATCAGATCCATTTTAGGAGCCTAAGTGACAATGGCTAAATGACACCCCAAGCAGAACCAACCTTCTGGGTTTGCAGGGGGTAGAAGGTGCTGCTTCTATCTCAGGGTTCAGGTCTTGAGCAGAGCACTTTCTTTCCTCTAAGCGGGGAAGCCCTTGACCTTCACAAAAGTCAGAAAACTGCTCAACAGCAAACGACATACAGTAAGACCCTTTGCTTCACACAAGAAACAAGCACTCATGTTGGCGTATTTTTAAGTTTCTGAAAGTGGTGTTTTTTGGCTGGTTATTTTTTGAATAAATAAATGGCTTGTCTTTTCTCGAGTGTGTTTGACAGTAGGGTTGGTTAAGATGAGGAAAGAAAACAGTAGGAAGGTTTTCTGGAGACAAGATATCCACAAGAATTCAAGTAGAGGGATGAGAAGTTCTGATTTGGAAGTGACAAATGATATTTGCAAGCATTAATCATTTGGAAAGCAGCTAGAAGAGCAAAGAAGGAAATATTCGGAAAATATTGGAAAAGTGGGGACCAGCCCATTATTTAAAAGAAAGAAATCGGGGCTGGGGTTGTGGCTCAGTAGTAGAGCACTTGCCTATCATGCAAGGCGCTAGGTTCGATCCTCAGCACCACATAAAAATAAATAAGATAAAGGTATTGTGTCCATCTACAACTAAAATTCATACGTGTGTGTGTGTGTGTTTTCTGCTAGCTCCTGTCTGCACCTCCCAGAGAGGTGTGTGGTAAGGTTCTCTGATGCCTCTGCAGCATCTCATCAGTGCTAGAAGGTACCCGATGACACTCTGGGGGACACACTGAGAATCCCCTGCCTGCTGGCTTCCATTAAGTTCTGCCAAGAGGCCATATTGGGGATGGAGGAGGAAGCATTGTTTATCTGCTGGTGAGGACACTGGCACAGTTGCTGACTATAGGGGGGTAACAGTGAGTGCCACCAGATTGGGTAGGGCTTGAGCTATGCAGGCTACAAGGTTCCAGGCAAGGGGCAGTACCCACTTCTGACCTCCAGGTAGCATCTTCTCCCTTGGGTGCCCAACACCTTCCTCTCCTTCCTACAGCCTCTCCAGCTTTTCCAGCATTCTTGGAAACATTTCTTGGCTTTAGATCCCTGTTTGAAATAACATGGAGAAGTGTCTGCATGTTGCGATGGGCAAAAGTCTCATGCGACTTATGCAGTCCAGGGGGAGAAATAAAGAATGTCCATGCCTTCTGCCCTTTTCAATGCTTTAGTCACTCAAATCACTCAATACAATTTCACTCTATAGGTTCTTAATCAAGAAGGCAACAATCCTTAATGCTAGGCACTGCAATAAACATAATCAATTCACAGCAAATAATTCTAGATTAATTAATTCCAAGCACTGCAAACACAATCATGACAGGCTAATGACAAACATTCTCTCTGAATGCTAAGTTCAAGTGTCAGATCAAAAGTCTCCAGCCTTAGTCTTGAAGTCCAGCAGATGTGCACACTCAAGACTGCGGTGATCAGGTCTGGAACCAAGGCAGGCTTCTCCTGGGGTGGAGCTGATGGCTGGCTGAGTTCTCCTGGGGTGGAGCTGATGGCTGGCTGAGGAGACCATGTCCTAGGGAGAAGTTGCGACTCACCAGGGTCAAGATGTGGCTGTAGAGTTTGAGAGCGATGAGAACTACACAGAGATTCAGGCAGATGAGAAGAGTAGGGATGTCAGTCCAAGTCCTCACCAGACTCTCAGGCTTGTGTGCATCAGTATCAGCAGGCTGAATGTCTGTTTATTTACTCTATTATTTATACTAAGTTTGGGGACTTTGACCCCCATTTCAATCCTTATCAGCTACCACCGGGTCTTTCAGTGACATCATTTACCCTGGGGTTAAAACATCTGGTCTGGTGGTCCCCACCCTGATCTTTTCACCTTTCCCTCTTATCTGAGAGGACAGTCTGCCAGGGGCTTCACTCTGAGTTTATCAGGGTGAGGGAAGTGATTTGTTTGTGTCTGGAGGGCTCCCTAGGTGTGCCTGGTGAGACTGTAGGTTTCAAAATGGAATATTCAAAGTTGCTTAGGCTTCAGGCCTCAGGCCCTCCTCACACTGCCTTTCTGGCCGAGTGCTGAATATGTGGACTTGATTCCTGGAGTGAGCCTAAAAGCTTGTATGAGTATGTGTGCACACACACACGCAGAGGAAGCTGGAGTTGGTCTCACTACAGTGTGCCTTGGCAAACAGCTATTTAAATGATTGCCAGTCATTATATGGTATGTCTGTTGAAGGCAGGACCAAGACTGTGGCCATCACAGTGGGAGTGGTGAGCACAGATTTGTGGAATGGGCCAGCTTCTGATTGCAATGGAGAGATTTCAGGAAGTCAAAACTCTGGCTTTAAAATGTCAGATCAAACTCAGTCAGAAAACTAGTTTCCCTGATAACCCAAAGAGATTGTCTTATTCTGAGCAGATAGGGCTGCTTGTCAGACTGGCCTGCCCGGTACATAATTAGCAGCAGAAATTCAATTTAGAACCTCAGTTTTGAGTGAAGTCAGGCTACTGACTTGGAAGAATAGGGTCCTGAGCATGGGACTAGGGAGTGTTGGAAGGAAGCCTGAGAACCTTTAACCCCAGTCTCTCTAAGCTGCTTTGTCCTGAGAAATGGCTGATGGCCTCCCGCCATCTGAGGCAAGAGCCTTTCCTTACAGAAGGTCCTCTCACTAACCTCCCTGGAGTCCACCTGGCTAGGGCATTCTGTCTCTTCAAGGTGACACCCAGCTCCTGTCATTGTGTCACACCTCAGTGTGCCTCTGGGAGACACCTGCAAAGGTTGTTGTGGAGATAGTTCACTCACTGAAAGAACTGTAGGATATTAATCCTTGGTTACCAGACGGAACCTGGGGGGGTGTATGGGAAGTGGGTTCAAATGGAGTTGGTCTGGAGCATAATACTGGATCAAGCCAAATCTGTTAAGATAGCAGACTTACCTAAGGTTCTAGATTTGGTAATAGCTCTAGCAGATAGGGATCGTGCAGTTTGCCCAGCAAATGTGGAGAGAGATCTGGACTTGAGTGTCCTTCACTGGTGGCTTTCTTTGACTTTTGGAGACGGTGTAGACCACATTTAAGCGTTCTGCTCTTACCTGTTTACCAGATGGCCCCAGGTCCTGTGGTGTTCAGGGTGGCCGTGCATGTCCCAATTTGAGAGTCACAGCATATACTCCACAGAGTCTGGAGCAAAGATTTGGCCTCTTCTACAAAGAACTATGCTCCATTTGATCAACAACTTCAGCAAACATGTGAGCTGGCTTCTTGAGATAAAAGGATATCTGATCCCTACTGAGAGGACTGTGCAATGAGGTTTAAGGTGGGATGTTTAGGCAATAACTAATTACTTGCTAAAGTTGCCAGTATTTAAAATTTCAGAGATTTCACTTTTAAATCCAAATTGAAGTATGGGAAAGGAAGGGAGTAGCATCTGCTCCCCAGCATTGTTGAGGCGCTCCTGTGAGCTCTTGCCCGTTAAAGCCCCAGACCCAGACTTAAGCTTCCTTCTTCTCCAAGGAATGACTGCTGAAATTGGAATGCATGGGATGGACTGAGGAAGGAAGAGTCCAGAGCTGATGCCTCACCTTCCGGTGCAGTGCATGGCTGCAAGTGCTTCATAAACACTCAATGCTAACAGTGATGATTTAGTTCAAAGGATATGATTATATAAATTGTGAAAATAAAATTATGCCAGGCTATCATTAGAGATAATGGCCTAAATACAGGGATAATGAGGGTAAGAAGAGCCCTCTGTCATGATGGCTGCCACAGGCAGGCACTTGAGTGCCACTGCAGATCTTCATGTTGGCTGGGGGCACCTGGCAGCTGGGAACAAGGCAGGCAGCAGCAGTGTGGGTACAGGAGAGAGGTCAGTGGGAGCCAGTCTCCACAGAACCTTAGGGACCAGGATGGCAGAGCGGAATGGAAGCAGGAGAGCAGCAAGTGCTGACAGGATTCCTAACATTTTTTATTTATTGTGTCCAGATGCAGAGGCTCACATCCTCTGACCCCAACTACTAGGTTGAGGCAGGAGGACCACAAGTCGAGGCCAGCCTGGGCAGTTTAGCAAGATCCTGTCTCAGTGGTAGGGTGCTTGTCTTGCATGCATGAGACCCTGAGTTTGATACCCCCCCCCCAAAAAATGTGATAAACTATATAGAACATAAAATTCACCATTTTAACTATTTTTTAATTTGGGTGGGGGTGATACCAGGGATGGAACCCTTGGCCTTGAGCTTGCTGGACAAGTGCTCTGCCTCTGAGATGTGACCCCCCCCCCATTTTAATTATTTTTAATATTTATTTTTTAGTTGCAGTTGGACCCAATACCTTTATTTTATTTATTTATTTTTATGTGGTGCTGAGGATCAAACCCAGGGCCTCACAAGTGCTAGGCGAGCGCTGTACCCATTTTAACTTTTCAGAGACACTAAGTTCAGACCATCGTCCAACATTGCCACCATGTATCTCCTCCCTAGTCCCTGGTGCCACACCTCTACTTCCTGTCCCTGTGATTTCCACAACTCTTAGCACCTGGTGATAGTTGGGCCACGTGGAGTTTGTCCTGTGCGGGGCTTCTTTTGCTTAGCGCGTGTCCTCGGGGTCTTATACTGCAGCAGTCAGAATCTCCTTCTGTTATAGGCATGTGCCATGTCCTGCTTGTACGTTTTCCCATCAGTGAGCACTTGGGTTGCTTCCACCTTTAGGCTACTGTGCACAGTGCTGCTGTGAACATAGAAATACAAATATCTATTAAACCACCTGTTTTAAACCCTTTGGGTCTCTATCCAGATGCGGGATCGATGGATCAGATGCAATTCTAACTGTAATGTTTCTTTTCTGTAGTGGGCATTGAGTCTAGAGCCCTGCATGTGGTAGGCAAACGCTCTGCCACTGAGCTACACCCCAGCCCTAGTGTTGCTTTCATGAGGGGCTGCCATACTGCTTTCCACAATGGCTGTACCATCTAACTTTCTTACCCACAACCTAAGGGCTCCAGTTTCTCCACATCCTTTCCAGAACTCTGTTCTCTGATAGTAGCCATCCTAATGGGCCTGAGGTGGTATCTCATTGTAGTTTTGATTTCATTCCCCTATGATTAGTGATGTTGAGCATCTTTTCATGTGCTTCAAGGCCATGTGTATGTCTTTGGAGGAATGTGTATTCTAGTCCTTTGTCCATTTTCAGATTGGAGGTTGATGGTTTTGTTATTGAGTTAGTATTTCTCTATGGTTTGCAGATATTCTGTCCCATTCTGTGGGTTGCCGTCTTACTTTGTTCATAATGTCTTTAGTGTTCAAGTTTTAAAATGTCTTCATCAAATCAGGCTGTCTGGTTTTCCTTTGCCTGTGCCTTTGATGTCATATCCAAGAAATATTTCTGATGATGGTGCTGTGAAGCATCTGCCCTACATCTTTTTAAGTTTTTTTTAAATATTCTTTTTTAGTTGTCAATGGACCTTTATTTTTCTTTTTTAATGCAGTGTTGAGGGTCAAACCCAGTGCCTCACACATACTTGTCAAGCGCTCTACCACACTGAGCCATAGCCCCAGCCCTGCCCTGTGTTTTCTTCCAAGAGTTTTTTAAAGTGTTAGGACTCACAGTTAGCTCTTCAATCCATTTTGAGTTAATTTTTGCATATGGTTTAAGGCAAGAGTCCAGCTTCATTCTTTTGTGTGTGGATATCCCATTTTCTCAAGCTGAAAAAACTGTCCTTTCCCCATTGAATGATCTTGGTACCCTTATCAAAAATCATTTGAGCCAGAATGGCATATGCTTGTAATCCCAGTACCTTGGGAGGCTGAAGCAGGAGGATCACAATTTCAAGGCCAACCTTAGCAATTTAGCAAGTCTCTGTCTCAAAATTAAAGAAAAAAGAAAAAGCTGGGAATGTAGCTTAGAGGTAGTGTGTCCTTGGGTTCAATCCCCAGTGCCCTCCAAAAAATCAGTTGGCCCATATATGCAAGGGCTTATTCCTGGGATGTCTGTTCTATTCCGTTACCTGTTGGTCTTTGTTGATGTTAGTACCACACTGATTTGATTGCTGTCGCTTTGTAATCAGCTTTTTTTTTTAACAAGGTTCATTTTATTGTTTTTATATATGGTGTAACATTGGTGATTCTGATTATAATACCATTTAATTAAAATGAAACAATGAGAGTACAAGTCAGCAATACAACGGGTAAGCATGTTAATAAGCTACTTTATCTTCTGAAATTCACTTCAATTTATCTAATGTACTATTACTGTATTCATTTATTCAAGTAAAAATATCCACTGTGGGTCAGGAATCATTCTCAGCCTAGGGATGAATAGGTGAGTGAACAAAACAGAAATCCTGTCCTTACAGAGTTTCACAAAAGATCATATAGCATAGTCTTTCTTCCCCCAAATTGTAACATGATGTAGCAACACATATATGAAGCTAATTGTGGATTTGCCTTCATTCTCTATTCTTCACAGAAAAAGAAAACTTTGCTCTGAAGTAAAGGTATAATCAAAGATTATGTTTTTGAAAGTATTTTGAGGTTACACTACAGTATTATATGATACCCTAAAAATGCTGTACTTTAAATAATGTAGCAATGAAATTTCAACAAATAACCTTTACTCTTAGGAATATGAGAAGAGCTCTGTGTGCTGATCCAAATATAGCTGGAGTAAACAGAGGCCAAGACCTTCAAAAATCGCATTTTATTAGACGGAGTTATTGCAAAAGTAACCACACTCAAATATATGAAATGATGAAAAACATTTTAAATTCAGGAAACATGGTGTATAATGCCAGAAGGAAGTTTTCAAAAAAGAAAAAAGAATCTTATTTTCCATAATTTTTTCTTTTTGACACTAGGGATTGAACCCAGGGGTGCTTAACCACTGAGCTACCTCCCCAGCCCTTTTTTTAATATTGTATTTAGATACAGGATCTCACTGAGTTACTTAGGGCCTCACTAAGTTGCTGAGACTGGCTTTGAACTCTCAAACCTCCTGCCTCAGCCTCCTGAGCCATTGAGATTACAGGTGTGTGCCACCACGCTGGGCTTATTTTCCATAATTTTGATGACATTGAACTCAACTTACAGTGAGACTGTGTAAGGATAACATCACCCAAATGGTACTCATGGCTGCCTATTGGACTCTGCTTCTAGCTTTTGAATCTTTTTTTCTAATATCAGTTCTACAGAGTCTGACATCAAAGCACAGGAATTCTGATCAAAAGTCAATACTGGGGGCTGGGGTTGTGACCCCACCTTTACTCTTAGGAATATGAGAAGGGCTGTGTGTGCTGATCCACAGGTAGCTGGAGTAAACAGGCCAAGACCCTCAAAAATCACATTTTAATAGACGGAGTTATTTCGACAGTCAATGGTAGAGCACTTGCCTAGGATGTGTGAAGCACTGGGTTTGATTCTCAACACCACATTTAAATAAAATAAATAAAGATCCAACAGCTAAAAAAAAATAAAAATAATTTTAAAAAGTCAATACTGGGGGCTGGGATTGACATTGAACATAAAACTCTTATCTTTTGGCTGCATACATCTCTTGAAAAGTAACTGTCTTGTTCTGGTCCCATGTCTGTAAAGCCTATTTCCTGAAGTTGCAGCACTTATAACATTCAGAGTAATGACAGTGGGTTTGTTCCTTCAGGCCTTCCGTATTGGTACAAAGAAGCATATCCCAGAGCTTCACAAAGTCACAGTGATTTTAATTTTCCATCTGCAAAATTCCCCAAGGGTAATGATGGCCTCTGACCATCTTTTTTCCAACTTTTGCCTCATCCATACTCTACCACAGCAAAAGGTAGCAGTCCATTAGTCAAAGAGTTTTCTTCAACTATAGCTTCATCATCTGTTGTTGGGAACTGATATATTTGGATGTTATTGCTAATCAATTCATTCATCAGCTTACTCTTAAACTTCTGTAAGTCATTTTTACAAATTGTATCTGCCTTAGCAATCAATGATATAATGTTCACCTTATTGTCAATGTTCTTCATTGTCGATAGATCAAAAGATTTCAGAGAATGTCCTGTAGGTGAAATGAAGTAAAGGCTCACGTGGGCATGAGTATCAAGAAAGAACACTTAATCATCAGTTCTTCTTGAAGAAAGGCCTCAAACTGAGCATCTGTGTAGTTGACTACTGGTTGGTAGCTCCCTGAGGAGCAGCATTCCTGCTGCTTGAATCCTGAGCCACGAAGCAACTAGAAATGCAGCCTTCCTCTGACCTGCCATCTTGAATCCCCTGTAGTCAGTTTTGTAGTCAGAGTCTTTGAGACCTCCAGCTTTGTTTTCTTTTCCAAGATTCTTTTAATTGTTCAGAATTCTCTGAGGTTTCCTACAAATTTTAAGATGGATTTTTCTATTTCTGCAGAAAACATTGACTAACGTGTAATTTTAACTTGGGGTATGGTGGGTGTGGAAGAAGGAGACCAGTTAGGAGGTAGCAGGGGAGGGAATGAATGGTGTTTCTGAGATAGCACCAGACACAGAAGAGCCTGGACAGAGTTAGCAAGTGTTTGGATGATGAAATCAGTAGGACTTAGTGATGGACTGGATATGGGTGAGGAGGGAAAGAAAGAACCAGGAATGACTCCTCGGCCTGGAGTTGAAGCAAACAACAGTGTCCATTGCTGGCATGGAGAAGACAGGAAAGTGAAAAAGGTTGATGGGTATTAACTGTTGCACAGAGGACACCAAAGTCCAAGATGACCATGAAATAGCCAAGTGGAAAGTTCATGTGTGCTGCAGACACCACAGCTTGGCTGGGTTAGAAATTGGGTGGCATTCAGAGCCACAAGCCTGGTAGGGTGGCCAGGGAAGGAGAACAGCTGGAGAAAGGCAATGCCGGGAGCCAGGTCCACCCTGGTATTGCTCACAGGGGACAGGAGGAATGGAGTCAGCACAGGCAGCGTAAGCTCTGGGGAGCAGGCTTGCTGTAGTCGCCATGGTGCCCATGCATGAAAATCAGAAGGAAGCCAGGAGCCAGGCCTCTGCGGGCCCGGGCTGAGGTTCTGCTGCTGCAGTAAGGCATTGGAGCAGGCAGGAGACTAGTTTATGAATACTGTCATTTCCACTAGCCTTTGGGCTTGGAGACCCCCATCTACCTGATCTAGCTTACTTCCGGCCCACCCATCTCCCTGGCAAAGTCCTACATATTCTGTCATGCCTCTCCTCCTCCCAAAGACTTGCCTCCCCTAGCAGGCCCTAGGACTGCCACCTCTCTTACACCTCTCTCTTCCAGTGGACCCCTGCCTGTGCCACTGTGGTCTGTCGGTGAAGCTGGAGCTCCAGCAGCCTGTAGAGCCCTTAAAGACAGAGAATATGTTTTATTCATCTTTGTTTCCCTGAGCCCAGTTTGGAATCTGAAACTGAGAGATTCAGGGGTAAGTTTAAAAATATATTTTTGCATTAGGGTCCTAATTTCTATGTCCTGGCCATTATTTGTGTAATTATTTCAAATAACAAAAGCTGCCAGATGCAGTGGCACATGCCTGTAATCCCAGTGACTTGGGAGGCTGAGGCAGGAGGATTTCGAGTTCAAAACCAGCCTTAGCAATTTAGTGAGATCCTGTCTCAATAAAAAATTTTTTAAAAGACTGGGGATATGGCTAACTGGTTAAGCATCCCTGGGTTTGATCCCTGGCACCAAAAAATAATAATAATGAAATAAAATAACAAAAGCTAAAAACACAACAGATGTGAAAGTAGAATAAACATGAATTTGAAAATGACAAAAATAACAACAGCTAAGTGCATTCACTCCTGCATTCTATACTGAGAGAGTGGGAGCCCATGGTAGCAGCCCTGGGCCAGTTGCTGGTATATGCACTCTGCAAGAAGAGATCCCATGGTGCCTATCTTAGATAGAATGTATGTAACTGTAATTCTCACTGCTGCTGGCAAAGTTATATGGTATAGACCCCTTGGGGAACAGTTAGCATGGTAACATCCTCTTACCATGTTACCCAGCAACTCTACTACTGATATTCACCCAAAGAAACTAATACCATGTCCAGGGGAAGATTGTCACTGGTACATCAGCTTTCTTTACGATGGCCAGGAACAGAAGCACCTGCATGGGCTATTAACACCTGTGCTATGCGCACTCAGTGCGTCAGTGACAGTGACACTCCACAGCAGAGAATTGGTCCACAGAAATCTGGTGCACAGAAAACTGTTTTCTTATTACCTTGGAAGCATTATGCAGAGGAAAAGAAGCCAGACCCAGAGGCAGTCACACTGCACGACTCCATTGTGTGAGATGCTAGATTGGCTAAAACTAATGCACAGTGATGGAGAACAGATCGCAGTGGCCAGCCAGCGGGGACTGGCACTGGCTGCTGAGGGCATGCAGGAAACGCTCTGCATCTTAGTTGTGGTGATAGTTACAGGAGCATATGCATTTGTCAAAACTCATTAAATTGCCTATTTAAAAGGGATGTCTTCTACTATATGAAATCATACCCCAGTGAGGTTGATGTAAAAGAAGAGGCACAGTCCCTGCTTTCATGAAGCCAGCGAGTGAGGAATGTAATGCAAGTAATGACAAGACAACACCTGTGGCAAGTGTCATGCAGGGCTCTGTGGCCTCGCAGAGGAGCCTGAGGTTGGGCTAGCTCCCCAACTAGGAAAGAAGCCTGAGCAGGCCTTGGTTTATCAAGGGCAGGGTCAGGGCTGCTACTGGAATGGCCTTTGCTAATGCAAGAGTTCCATGGAGCCAGACAGCCCAGGGAGAGCAGAGTTCCTCCCTAGAGATGACTCTGACCTGGGACTGATTGCCATCTACACCGTCACAAACTGTTTTCTTATTACCAAAGCAATGCCTCCTGAGTACAGATAGGAAAAAGAGAGAGAGAGAGAGAGAGAGAGAGAGAGAGAGAAAAGCAGACAGGCAAAAAGAAGAAACTTCACTATATCCTGCCTGCATAGATCTCTGGTGTGCATCCCTCCAGACCCTTCCTATTGAGGGGGCCTTGAACGAGAAGCAGGGATCAGAGGGAAGGGTGCTTCCGACAGGAGAAGGAACAGCTTGCATGAAGGTGGGGTGTGAAGTGAGGTCCCGCTGCGGTCACATGCTTCCTGCTTCCTCAGGGTCTGAGTTAGTCCTCACTAGAGAGAGCCTACCACACAGAGTGAATGATGGGGGTCTGGTTATCCATGTGGAGGTGAGGGGAGAAGGGGTTCAGGAATCCAGCTCCTTCCACTCCCCAGTGATAGGATGAACCCAGGGCCTGGGCCTGCTGGGCAAGTACTCTACCACTGAACTACACCCCAGCCCAGGAGTCCTGCTTTGATGCAGGAATTGAACCATAGTCCCCATGGGTCCCTACCCTCTGGCTTACAGAATTTGTCTCTTGATTCACAAACCACACAACTCTTAAATACCGCATCAGTGATTAGGCTTGGAGATGTTTTTTTCAGGAATTAGCCCCCAGGGTGCCCGTGTGCTACCCACATGGCCAGACTCCTCTCCAGGCAGGACCTGCTAAATATCTCCTTGTGTCACTAACACCCTGTTGTCTTTCTGGTGATGTGGCCATTACAACAGTGGAAACCATTGAGTTTCTCATCTGGGGCTTGTCCCCTGGGCCTGAATGAATGGCCAGCTGGCAACCAAGAACATCCTGGTGAGGAAGGTCCCAGCGATTGGGCAGGAGCCTGGCCTGGCCCCCACTCTGTGCTGCCCCCCTCAGGCCCAGGTTCTCTCCACTGCAGTGTGGTCCAGGGAGGACCAATGGTTGCATAAAAGCTGACCTTTGGCAGAGTCCTCCCCACTGATCAGCCTCCCTGTGACCCTCCTGGACAGCTCAACCCAGGGGAAGGCCTGTGCCCTCGGGGACTCCCCACTTAGCTCTTCAGGCCTTGTCCAGCCTTGCCTCCTGATCTTGCCCTGACCTCCTGGAGGCTTTTTTATGTGTGCTCAGTGTCATTATTTCCCACACATGGTTTGTTAAAAATTTGATCAGTGACACTTTTTAAAGCAAGGTAAGGACCGTGGAGGTAGGTACAGAGGCCACTGCCACAGGGGTTTGTAGCAGAGGAGGGAGATTGGGCTCCACTCCAAATCCGGTAGGGGCAAGTGGGAATTTATTGTCAAGGAGCAAGTGGGGTCAGAAGATGGCTAAGGGGAAACACTGGGGGTGAGGAGGATTCTGGTCTAACTGTCCTAACAGGATTCTTGCTCAAGGCTGGCAAGGATGACCTTTAAGTGGTGGGGGAGGAGCAACAGGGTCAGGTGTTGAAGGTGATCAGATATGCAAGGTGGGGGTGGGGAGTCTTGCTAAACTGAGTTAGCAGGGATCTTGTAGATCTGCATTTCACAGGCCGGTGCAGACAGCTTGCCTAAAGCTTAGCCATGCAAGGAATATTTGTCAGGTTTGCCGGTCCAAGCCAGTTGCTTTAGCTCTCTGGGCCATCCTTTCTCCAACCGTAAAAGAACAGAACCCATTTGCAGGGGGTACAAGAATTCAACCAGCAGTGTGAAGAGGCAGCTCCAGCAGCACCTGGCACAGAGAGTACAGTAGGCAAACGTCTGTCCACCTATCATTCACAATCTCACTCTGTGGATAGAAACCGGAGCATCTGTGCAAAAGGTTTTCTGCCGGAAAGGACCCTTTGAACCAGCTAATTACAAAGGCCCTTTCATTTTCCAAAGTGTCCTGGCTTGGATGACAATTGATACTGTCACCCCAACACTAACCAATCACCTCAATCCCTTCACAAGGGAAGGAAAAGGAACTATCCGAGTGCTTGTTCTATGTCATTTTATAGACTGGGAAACAGGCTGGGAAGGAGTCACCTCCCTCAGTGACAGAGAGGTAGGTTGCAGAGCCAGGGTTGGAGCCCCTCCATGTGTGTCTCAGGTGCAGATTGGTTTGCTTAGAATTTACCCAATTAAGTTTAGATTTCTTACATGATGAGATTTTTAGCCCCTTAGGAGGATCCTTGTGTTTTAAGAGCAAAAGCTTATTAAATTTTTCAGGTGAGCAACCCTCTTGGGACTCCTTTGCCTTAATTTCAAGCAACAGAAGTTCAAATAACTACAACTAGCAAAGCACATTCAGGAAAAGCTGATCAGAAGCAGAGAAGGCACTACGGCCCCTCATAAACAGGGAGGAGCCATTTGCTTTTCTCTCTCTTCCCACAGGGCCTGCATGAAGCTTTAGTCCCAGTGCCGGGACCTCATGCAATGCTCTGAAAAGGCATCCACTTTGGCTGGAAACACATCATCTCAGTGTGGTCACCCTTGTGCAAGCTTCTGCAGATTAGAAACAAAGCAGTAATTCCTTAATGATTGTGGCTCCCTGGGTAGGGCCTCATTCATGCCCTGCTGGGCTGTGCATATTGTACTAACTAGAAAGCTATTAGCAGTATGTAGCTAAGGCCTTAAAAAAAGTTAAAAAAAATAACCAAACAAATGGGGACCCAGCCTTTGATCCAGACTGTGCCTCTGGGAATTTCTCTAAGAAAATAATTTGAAATTTGTAAAAGCATTTTACTCAAAGTGATTGAGTGGAAGGTACAATGGGACTATTATGTGAGAAATAAAGCTATGTCTTGATCATACCACCTTGAAGTTGGCTGATTTTGTCTGATCTCAGAAGTGCAGCAGAGAGGGGCCTGGTTAGTGCTTAAATGAGAGAAATAAAATTTTAAACCTTTTTAAATGTTTACACATAACTTTTAGCAGCATGGGAAATGGTTTGGTTAAATGGAAAAGTAGGCATAGTTATATACACACTATGATTACAATTGTATTAACTGGAAACTCAGGCTAGGGAAAATATGGAAAGGCATTTAGGAGATAATTCTGCACAGGTCTCAAGTTTCTACACACCTTGCAAGCAAAGGTACAGACAGCCTCTGCTCCAGATAATATTGCAAGGATTTTTGCATAGAGGATAGCCTTGAAATTAGAGCTAGTGTCTCCATCTGGAGCAAGGCAGGTTGCCTGCTGGGTGGGTAACAGAGATACCTGGGACAAAGTCAACTTTGCATACATCTCATTATAAAAGTTTGGGGTTTCCTAAGCTCAGGAGTCCTCATCTATGATGCAAACCTACTGAGTGTGTAGCTACTTCCACATGCCCGTGGACATGGGGGCAATTCACACAGCCATGCAGCTCACGAGTCACTGCTGTAATAATGTCTCTGAGCAGGACTTGGAGTCTTCTGTCAGCATATGTGAAACTGTGGCAGACAAATTGTGGATAGGGTAAAATATCAGAATTTCATGAGAAATCAGGCAACATTAACAGTGGTTAAGTCTGAATCACTGATGCCATTATTCTTTTTAAGTGTGTGTGTGTGTTGGTGCACATGTTAGGGATTAGATCAGGGCCTCCTGCATGCTAAGCAGATGCCCTACCACTGAGCAACACCCCAGCCTATCTTGCTATTTTTTTCTACTTTTTAGGCTTTTTTTTTTTTTTTTTTTTTTGTACTAGGGATTGAACCCAGGGGTGCTTAACCACTGAGACACATCCTCAGCCCTTTCTATATTTTAAGACAGGGTCTCACTGAGTTGCTTAATGCCTTGCTAAGTTGCTGAGGCTGGCTTTGAACTCACCATCCTCCGGCCTCAGTCTCCCAAGCTGCTAGGATGACAGGTGTGCGCCACCACACTGGCTTAGGTTCTTTTACTCTTATTTTAATCAGAATACTGTGTTTTTACAGTGGAAACAGTGTACAATCAATCTTTGTCATAGATTCCATTTTTGCAAATGTTAGCACCCACTTGCTAAAGTTTGTTTGTATCCCCACATTAGTGCTCGTGGTGTTTTTAGATCATTTCTGGACCTGTACATGTATAGGATAGTGAAAACTTTGGGTCACCAGATGAGCATATTCCAGCTGAGATGAAGCAAGGCCACCCTCTGGCCTTACTGTTTCAGCTGTCATACCCAAAACAAGTATCCTTTTTGCAGCCTCTTTAGCGCCACATTTTTTGCACTTTTGTGCTTTTGTTGGAGATTTTCGTGTTTATAAGGGGCCCCAAGAGCAGCACTAAAGCACTGACCAGGGTTCCTGGGTGCCAGAAGGCTGCGACGTGCCTTATAGAGAAAAGCTTGAATGAACTTCATGTTGGCCATATGAGTTTAATGTTAATTATGTCAACAATCTATTTTAAATAAGGTGTCTTTAAACAGAAAGCACACATCAAATGGCAGTTGACAGAAATGTTGTCACCAGAGAGAGGCTCAAGGCTGGCCGTGGCCTAGCCTAGTATCTCCCGGGGGCAGCTCTTCAGTATTTTCTAATTCAGTGCTTGTGGCCACTTTAACAATGACCACAAGTCATGAAAACCAACTGTATTATAAAACAAAACAAGCCTAGTTGCCCTTGTGGGGAGAAGGTTGCCTAACACCATCCCACAGCCCCTGCAGATAGGACTGGCCCGTGGTGAGACAGCCCCCTCCTGCCTTCCGAAGCAGAGCCCCTAGTGTTGCTGTGACCCTGGCTGCAGCCTGCAGTTCCCTTGATCGTCTCCTTCACTCTTGTGAATCCCAATCATTCATTGTAAAGGAGCATCCTGCATCCTTAGCAGGCCTCGCAGGGTCCCCTGCCCTGCTCACTCTGCTTGGCCACAGCAGGCCTCTCCACAGCCTCATGCCTGCTGGAGATGGTGATGTTAAGGCACCAGAGGCTGCACAGCTTGCCCAGAGGCACAGGATGGAGAAGCAGAAGAGAGAGGATTGAAACTGGGCCTCACCACCTCCAAAACCTGTCTGCTGTCTATGGCAGCCACAGCCTGGTGAGGCTTCCTGCCTTTTTCCACATCCTTCCAGTTCACGAACTTCACTCTATATAACTCAACTCCCCCACCCCCGGTATGGCTTTGTGCCTTCTCATAGCTGAACTGCAGCCACTGTGTCATTACAAAAAAAAAAAAAAAAAATTGGAAATAAATTAAAATGTTTCCATCCCACCCCAACTTAATGACTCTCCCATTGGTAAATCCCTCCCAAGCCTTTTCTGTATGCAGAAAAACACTTTCCAACTTGGCATCCTGCTTTTTGCTTATTGTTTAAGTGTTTTTTCTTGTTCTTTGTAGGTTGTTCCTCATTTCTTAGACCAGTAGGAGGAAATACATTTAATTGCTAGCAGTGGTTGCAGTATAGTAGTCCAATTCTAGAATATTTTTCTTCTTTCTCTCAGTTTCAGATTTCTTATAATTAGTTTTAAGATAAAAATATGGCTCCCTTGTCAGTCCTCGCTAGTCAATGAATTCTCAACCCCGTGCAGTGTGTGAGTGTAGATTGCGTTTGGTGTCCTGGCCCATGTTTTATGAAAGATGTGTTCATGGTCACCCAAGGAGGGCTCCTGGGGGTTTTCATTCTGAAGGGAGATAAACACAGTATAAATTCTGCCCATGTCTCAGGGAGGGAAAAATGTCCTAAAAGTTTAGTAGCATATTGATGGAATTTCAATCACATTTGGTTATCAACAGCCAAGCCAGGAACTTGCCTGGATCCTGCTGCCTGTCCACATAAGAAATAGGCAGATGATGGAAAAAGGAAAATGACTTTTATGCAGCTTGATCAAAGTGGGAAGAAGCAGCTAGATTGCATCTCCCCTGGTCCTGTAGGAGCCATTGCCATTCATGGAAACAAAAGCCAGGTGATGCACACTTGTAGACTTAGTGAGGCTGTGCGTGGCTGGAGAAGTCAGCGTTGGCCTTCCCAGATCTGCCCTCAACACCGGGGAGTTTACATTCCCACCCTGAGGAGGTTCAGGAGCTCTCTGCTTAAACTCTCCTGTTGATTCATCCCCCCCCCTTTTTTTTTGGTTAATATTTATTTTTTAGTTGTAGTTGGACCTAATACCTTTATTTATTTATTTATTTTTATGTGCTGCTGAGGATCGAACCCAGGGCCTCGCACGCACTAGGCGAGTGCTCTACCGCTGAGCCACAGCCCCAGCCCTGATTCATCCCTTTGTCTTGAGGAAATCCGGGCTCTTGTCACCTGTGTGGCAGTTCACTGGGTGGTGTGTACATCCCACCAAGGAGCTCTAAGCGTGAGGAAGCCAGAGGCTTGTTTCTGGAGGAGGCAACGTCTCAATACCTGCCTGTCCCACCTCAGGAGGACCTAGGGCTCCTCTGCATGAGAGCTCTCCATAACTTCCGCCCTTCATTCTGGTGTTTGGACACGTGGATCCATGAAACCCCAATCCCATCTCGGAGACACATCCTGGGACATCGCTGATTATCTGTCAAGCATTGTGGTCCTGTGTCACAGCAGACTTGTCCCATTCTTTGATCTCATTGGCCCCACCTTGGATGGAAACTGTCAGAAGACCGCCCCCCCCCTTTAGCCTACAGTAAGCAACAGAAGGTATTAGATTAGTTCTTAGGCAAATTTATCTAGAAGTTTACTGTCAAGAATTTTAATGGGCAAGAATGAATACAAAACATCTTCTAAGAGCAAAGCACAGCTGTAGAAAATGCAGCCTGGAAGGCTTTCATTTTGAGATGGTTCTCACTAAGCTGCCATGTCTCGACCACCTGAGTTGTAGGATGATAAGTGTGTGGCCCCGCACAGCTCAACACACCTTAATGACTAGTTCTCTTCTTCCATTATTTCATGTTTCCATACTTTCTTCTCAAAGTTAGTTGAAAAGAAAAATTAACCAAGAACTTACTTTACAAGTCTCCTGACATTTTCTAGAATGACTTCAAGTTATTCTCACAGAACTAACACATAGGACACTTGTACGCTGGCTTTGGAAAATAGGACACCTTCTCGACCAGGAGCTATGAAGCTCCTGTTTTTTGAAAAGTGGCACATTTTTAAGTTTGACACAGCACCTGGTTCCAGAAACTCCAGTCCAAAGGTGGCCACCCATAAGCTGGTCACCAGGTCCTCTCATTTCTTAGGGCATAAAAAGCCCCTGCATCTAATATATTTCCTGAAAATCCAAATGCATGAAAATATATTAGTAAAAGTTATGTGCTGTGCTCTGTGCTCCTAAAAATAAGGCAAAGAAAATCCATTCTGTATAGTAGATTTGTGCAAAGAAACATCATGTCTTTAGTTCTATCTTTTTTTTTGAGAGAGAGAGAGAGAGATTTTTTAATATTTATTTTTTTAGTTTTCGGCGGACACAACATCTTTGTTTGTATGTGGTGCTGAGGATCGAACCCGGGCCACACGCATGCCAGGCGAGCACGCTACCGCTTGAGCCACATCCCCAGCCCTAGTTCTATCATTTTTAAAAAATATCTTTTTAAAATTTTTTAGTTATAAATGAATACAATACCTTTATTTTGTTTATTAATTTTTATGTGGTGCTGAGAATCAAACCCAGTGCCTCACATGGGTGAGACAAGTGCTCTACCACTCAGCCCCAGCCCCAGCCCCAGCCCTAGTTTTATCATTTTATCTAATCAAAGAAAATCAACTTGTCTGTAAAAGTAGTCCTGTCAGATTTGCACTGAAGAATGCCTGTTGAGACTAGGGATGTGGCTCAGCAGTGCTTCCCTAGAATGTCAGAGCCCTGGATTAGATTCCCCAGATCTGTAAAAAAGTAAATAAATAATAAAGAGTACCAGCTAGCTAGAGTCCTTCTTATATAAATCAAGATAAATTACCATCTGAAAACAAAGTTTAACATCACATCTTATAACATCTTTAGAATGAAGGTACATTTTACAGCTTATAAAAATTTTGAATACAGGCTACAAGAATTAAGGGTATTTTTACCAATTAAGAACATACATAGGGCTGGGGATGTGGCTCAAGCGGTAGCACGCTCGCTTGGCATGCGTGCGACCCGGGTTCGATCCTCAGCACCACATACAAACAAAGATGTTGTGTCTGCCGAAACTGAAAAATAAATATAAAAAAAAAAAAAGAACATACATATGTATACTTAAATGTGTTTGTAAACTGTCATAATTCAAACAGTACAACTGAGAAAACTCTTAAGCTAGCCCCGTCTTACACATATTTTTTTTTCTAATTTTTAGTTGGAGATGTTCATGATACCTTTATTTTATTTATTTATGTGGTGCTGTTTTATTTATTTATTTATTTTTATGTAGTGCTGAGGATCTAACCCAGTGCCTTATGCATGCGAGGCAATGCTCTACCACTGAGTCACAACCCCAGCCCTCTTACAAATATCATGTCAAAATCTTTAACCATTGTCTTGAGTTGGAGGGTAAATAGAGTAAGTCTGCCCCTTTTTAATTATAGAAACACAGCTCATGTTATCTAAAGTGACTACAAATGATACATAAGGTATTTTTATGTTATATGGTGTCTTTTTTCCCCCCCTTTTGTGTTACTGGGGATCAAACCCAGGGGTGCTCTACCACTGAGCTACATCTCAGCCCTTCTTATTTTTATTATTATTATTATTTTTTTAGATAGTACCTCAGCTAAATTGCTGAGATTGGACTCAAAATTGAAATCTTCCTGCCTTCGCCATCTGAGTTGCTAGGATTACAGGTGTGTGCCACCACTCCCAGTGAATTTACTGGGCAAAAACAAAGGTGTTATTATTATAGAGAGAGTTTAGCAATTTAGCAAAACAATTTAGTTCCCTTTAAAATATGTTAAGACAATAATGATTTGTAGCATTATATCAGGACTACCAGATTTAAAAACTTTAGAGTATTAGTATCAATAAAACTTATTTCATTATTGTAAGAATAATTTGTTTAATCAGAGTGATACATCAAAGAGAAACTTTGGAACAAATTAAGATTTGAATAAACCCTAACTCTTGTAGGACTTAATTTCTCTTTTAAGCAATAAAAAAAAACTAATAAAATCAATAGAAGGCATAAAATCTTTGTTCTTTAATTCAGTTTTTTTATAACTTTGCTAAGAGCAGATCCTCGTCCTTAAACCCTAAAATTGTGTTTCCAAATATAAAACACTCAGTTGAGGCCAGGTAGAAAATTTATATCTTAAAGATTCAGACCTGTAAACCTTGAGTAACCAGTTTTTATTATCAGTGAGGAAAAAAAAAATCTCAGAGAAACCAAAGGTATTAATCAGACAAAACAAAAATTTATAATTTTTGCATTCACAATCAAAAAGTGAATTTGCTGGGCTCAAAACAAAGTGGTTGTGGGTAAGTTTCATCCATTTTTTGGACAGAGGCTTATCTGATAACTTATGTTTGGGAAAATGTAGCTAAATTTCTATCCTTGTAGCCATCAAATTTTTATCTCTGTTAAGCCAACTGTCAAGCCACTAAGCATATAAAGTAGTTGTACTAAATCAGAGTGCACTTATAGACACACAGGCCATGCCATACTCGAAACTCTGGGAAGCTCCAGGATAAAATTAGTGCTTTCATTTTTTCAGCAGAGATCTCCCGAAGCAACACCCTAGTTCTCCACTCCTCTGCGCATCTCTTCCAAACAAACTGGCACCATCAAATAGATGACCCCTGTCAGAGACAAGGCCAAATTTTCCTGTTAAACAGTTCAGGAAAGAATCCAAAATTGTATTAAATAGTCCCAGAGGACAGGAAAGAAAGGATGAGGATCTGTGTGACTGCTTATGAGACTAGGGCAACCAGACTTTGGGCAGACCTGTTCCTTAGAATTCCCTTTTCCATTTTATCCAAAGCAGCAGAGGATGGTCAACACTGGTCAAGGGGAAGGAAAGAGAGTCTTGAAATGAACTCAGGTCTTACATCTGCGGGATGGTTTCTTATCAGTTCTGTTCCTGCAGGGGGGCAGTTACCACAGAAGGCAGCCTACTCTAGTCCAGGTCACGGTCATTATTGGCAGCAAGCCAGGGGAACTGCCTGCGTCCCAGCTGCTGGTGTCAGCCACCTGCCCACAAAAGAAACAGGCAACTAATGTACAAAGGAAAAATGAATTTTATACAGTTTGATCAACTGGGAAGAAGTAGCTAGATCTTCTGCCAGCCTCTAGAAGAGGTTATAATTCACAGTAACAAGAGCCTGTGACACACACAGATTAACCAGGCTGTGCTATGTTGGTGTTGGCCTTCTTGGCATTTGTCCTCAGCCTGAGGAAGTTCTTATTCTCAGCTTGAGGAGATGCAGGAACTCTGTTTCAATCTTTCCCTGGACATTTAACAAATATAGGGCCACCTTGAGTTTCAGAAGGCAGGGACCATTTCTTGCTCATTGGTTTCTCCAGTGCCTGGCACATAGTAGGTACTCAGTAAATATTCTGGGAATAAGAATTTTCACTTGGCTGGGGGCATCACTCAGTGGGAAAGCACATGTTAGAGATCTTGGATCAATCCCAGGAAGGAAGGAAGGAGAGAGAGAGAGAGAAGAAAGAAAGAAAGAAAGGAAGGAAGGAAGGAAGGAAGGAAGGAAGGAAGGAAGGAAGGAAGGAAAGAAAAGAAAGACTGTTCATTTAATTAAGACTCAGTGCCCCCAGGAGAATGACCTTAAAGCTCCTCTAGACTTTGTTTATTTTAAGGAATCCAAGCAGAATTCAGAAAGATAAACCTTGAAGTAAATGAAAAAATTTTAGTCAACAATGAAGTGAGAATCCCACGGCCACGATCCCAGGGAACCTTCTTCTCTTGAGTGCATCAGGCTGATCCGTTCAGGCTGCCTCTGTGAACCACCTCCTCTCACCTTATGACATCAGCTCTGTGCCTTTCAAGGAGAAATCTCTCATCATGGAGACAGAACACAGAGCTCTGGCTGAGCTGCAAGATTTCCATGGAAACACATTTTTTTGAGTGTTCTGTTTGGAATCTATCTTGAAGACATCACTAAAGTAGATTTATGTCAGGGGCAAAAAAACCCTCAGCATCTAAATCCATCTGAACCACACTTAGTGGCCTCTCTGCACTGCAGCTGTGCATGATCACCTGGAGAACCTGGAGCTGCGGGCTCTTCTAGTGCCTGTGGTTGGCTGAGGCATGGCCCCCCAAATGCCCCATCCTAAACCTGGGGATCTGAGACTTCGTTAAGTCATATGGCAAAGGAGCATTAACCCAGTAGAAGAAATCAGGGGTGCTGATCAGCTGACGAAAGAAGGAGGCTGGCCTGACCACCCAGGCCCAGTAGAGCCCCAAGGTCCTTAAAAGTGGTTGAGGGTGCCAAGGAGTAGAGTCGGAGGGAGAGGTGATGCCATAGTGTGAGAAGGACTCAGCAGGCTCTGAAGAGGCAGAAGAGGCCACCAGTCACGGAACGTGGCAGCCTGTAGAAGCTGCCAAGGGCGAGGGATCAGATTCTCCCCAGAGGGAACTAGATGGTGGTAGAGGTCACACAACATGGTAAAATGGTAAATATGTTTGAAACCACTGAACTGTACACTTTAAAATGCTGTTTTATGTTCCATGAATTACATCTCATGTAGAAAAAGAGAAAAGAAGCATAAGTCAGAGGCAGACCCTTTTTTCCTGCCTCCGGGTTTGTTATCAAAGGGTGTGATGCCTGGGGTTGCCGCAGCCATGAGACACAGTGGACATGCAGCAGCCAGTCACAAAAATGGGAGGTGCCTGGGCTCTGGATGGCATTGATGAGCCCTCTGGTAACCCTCCTACCCCTGGCTACTGAGTATGTGCTGGGATGGTGCTCATGGCCTCCATGCTATGCAGATACTCCCTCACTGAGCTGCCTCCCCCACTGACTTCCTGGGATGCAGTGGAATGGGGTTTTCTGGCCCTTACAACCAAGACCATTCCTCCCAGTGCTGAGCCTCTAGGGGACGCTTCTACCCTAGGATTGAGTCCCCCTCAATGGCTTGAAGGAAGTGGCATGTTCCCTATGGATGGTTCTTGCTGTGCCTTCCCCACTGCTCCTGCTCCAGCCACACCCTTCCTTGCCAACTTTAGCCTCTTGGGGCCAAGTCTGCCTCTGTCCCTCCAAGAGTCTCTGTTAGGAGCTCTGTGCTATCCTAAGCCCAGGGCATTGGGGTTGACCAGATGTCCTCCACCTGCTTCCTAGAGGAAAGCCCAGCACTTGACCCATCACACCCATCAGGTCTTCATTATGGAGCTTGATACTGGCCGCAGCACTCAGTAAGTCCCCAGGAATGACTCATCAAGTTGATCAAAAGGGGTGAGATTGACCTCAGTCAAGTGCGTGTGATGAGATGGAATCAGCACTACATGTCGTCGTTGTGGGGAGAAGTTCAAGTAGTAGCCAAAAGCAGGTTCCAGGCCCCATGCAGAGCTCTTCTCAGGCCCATACACATCCAATCTCCACCACTGCACCCCAAGGTGAGCTTTACTGTCTCCATGTTGCAGGTGAAAAAAGTGGTTCAGAAAGGCGAAGCCACCGAGCTGCCGGTGGGCTGGCTGGACACAAGCTCAGTGCTCTCTGACTCTGTACTCTAATAACAAGGAATGGCCGCACTGAGAGAGTAGTCATTGTGTGCCAGGTGACAATGCAACTCATTTAGGCCTCCTGATTGTTGTTGGCTCCACCTATAGTTCAGCAAACTAAGGTCCAAAGAAGAGAAGAGTTTGTAGCTAACAGGTGGCAGAGTCCTGCTCAGGTAGCAGCAGCTGACTTGAGTCCTGCTCTTGCTCACTGTGAGCACGGCTCTATGGCCCTGGCTCTGCTCATGAGTTGGCACGGAGGCTTGTGCCATCACCTGGACACCACCTGCCAGCATGTGACTAGGACACAGGGAGAAGGAACACCAGTTCCACGGTGGTTTCAGCCCAGGCGTGTTCATATCTCGGGCCTTGCCTCAGGACTGCAGAGAAGGTGAGGGTGCTTGCCTGTCCCTAGGGGACTTCCAGCTGAGGGAAGAGACAGGGTCTTACCAAATCAGGACCTGCCCACTGCTGTGGTGCCATATGGGGGCTGGGGTGGAGGCAGGGCAAGTGGTGACACAGATGAGGGACAGGTAGCGTTTTAGTCAGCTTTTTCACCACTGTGACCAAAAGTCCTGATAAGAACATTTTAGAGGAGGAAATGTGTATCTGGGGACTCACAATTTCAGACATCTCAGGCAACAGACAGCCAACTCCATTGCTCTGGGCCCACGGTATGGCAGAACACCAGGGCAGAAGGGTAGGGTAGAGGAAAGAGGCTTAGGACATGGTCCCCAGGAAGTAGAGAGAGAGCCCTGCTGAGCAAGGACAAAACATAAAACCCAAAGGCTTGTCACTGAGGATCCATCTCCGGTGGCCACACCCTATCTGCCTGCAGTCACCACCCAGGAAAGCCTTGTCAGGGGATTAATGCACTAATCAGGTTAAGGGTCTCATAGCCCATCATTTCACCTCTAACCTTCCTGCATTGCCTCACACAGGAGCTTTTGGGGGGCACTCACATCCAAACCATGACAGGTAGGTGAGCCAGATACGCGGGCTAGGCAGAGAGGGTTCCAGACAGAGGGACAGAGGGAAGCATGGACGTGGCAGTGAGAGCCTGCCTGGGAGTTCCAGCCAGACGGCAGTGACAGGGATGGCCGCATCCTACACCCTGGCCTGGTTCAGACTTTGGATGAGTCACAGTTCTGAATCCCAGCCCTCCCTGCTCATTATCTGTAGGACCTGTGGAAATGCTTCTGACTGGCCGAAGGGACTTCATAGGTGTGATTACAGATCCTGAATGGGGAGCACCACTCTGGGTTATCCAGGCAGCCCCGATGCAATCTCATGGATCCTCAAAAGAGGAAGAAGGTGGCGAGTCGTCTGCCACACAGAGGCAATGACAGAGGCAGAGGAGCCTCCAGGTGTGCAAGGGCCTCAGCAGGGAATGCTGGCTTTGAAGGCTGGAGCAAGCCTGCCTCTCAGAGCTGGGAGGCCCCACTGACACCAAAAAGGAAATGGGGGCTGCAATCCTACAACCACAAGGAACTGAATTCTGCCCATAGTGAAAATAGGCAGGAAAATGGATTCCTGGACGTTCATACAACAGAACTCTGAGATAATCAACTGGTGTTGTTTCAGCTTCTAAATTCCCAGTCATGGGGCTGGGGATGTGGCTCAAGCGGTAGCGCGCTCGCCTGGCATGCGTGCAGCCCGGGTTCGATCCTCAGCACCACATACCAACAAAGATGTTGTGTCCGCCGAGAACTAAAAAATAAATATTAAAAAGATTCTCTCTCTCTCTCTCTCTCTCTCCCCTCACTCTCTCTTAAAAAAAAAATAAATTTTCAGTCATTTGTGGCAATAGCAACAGGAGATGGATATACTGCTCCATCCTCTTTCCACTGGGGCAAACTCCATCTTCTTCTTGTCCTTGAGTCTCTCCCCAAGTGCTGGGCTCCCAGCCCAGTTCTCTAAGTCCATGCACAATTGTCACTTCCAGATGACTTTCTGGCTGGAACGTGGGGGGAAGGTGGGCCTCGGGGAGGCCAAGCTCTGGGCTCCATGCCCAAGCCGAGCTCTGGATACAAGTGTGCTTGTTTCTGAAAAATAGTCAAGTGCTGACCCACTTTTCCCTGACTCTGGCTAAGACACATCCTCTAAAAGGAAATGTATTCCAAGTACACTTTGTCCCTGGGCTGACATCACCCACTTTGATTGGAAGCACAGCACTGAGGAGAGATCTCAGGGGCTGGCACCCAATTTCTGATCATGGAGCAAAAGCCCCACAGATTGCTGGGCCTGGTGTCAGCCTGGTGCTGGAGGTGCAGAGTGGCACTGGAGTCAGTCTTCTGCATGGAATTTGGCCCCCATGCTCTGGCCCTGCTGTGCAAACCCTGGTAGTCTGAGCTGAGCAGTGTCTTCCTGGCTCACAGCAATGGCACGCCAGCAGCCTGGCATGGGAGCTGCTGTCAGGGCAGAAAGAGTCCCAGGAATGTTACTTCCCATGCACCCGTCTGGGTTTGGTCCAGGTGACTGTTGGAACGCTTTCAGAACTCTGCACTTGCCCTGGCACCCACAGACATGTTAGGGAAAGGACACGGACTCCAGGGTTGGCCAGCTTCTGCTTCAATCCTAGTTCTTCCCTCACAAACTGGTGGACCCCACACTGATCCTCAGTTACTCCATCTGTAAGGTAGAGGTTGCATCAATTTTCTATGGCTGCTGTAACAAATTACTGCAAACTCAGTTGCTTGAACTGAACAAATTTATTATCTTCAAGTTCTATGAGTCAGAGCCAGGTGCAGTGGTGCACAGCTGTAATCCCAGTGACTTGAGAGGCTGATGCAAGAGGATCACAAGTTGGAGGCCAGCTTGGGCAACTTGGCAAGACCCTGTCTCAAAATTAAAGTGGCTGTGGATGTAGTTCAGCGGGAGAGCTCTTGCCCACCATGCTTTAGGCCCCGGATTCAATCCCCAGTACTAGAGGAAAAAGAAAAGACAAAACAGTTCTGGAAGTCGAGGTCCTGAACTCAGAGAATACTGCCAAATGGATACCTGTGCACTAACGGGAAGCCTCATCAGGTACCAGTTTTATATTATTCATCACTCCCACACTTTTTGCTGAATTCTCCCTCTCTCTCTTCTTCTTCTTTTTTTTTTTTAGAAGACAGAGAATTTTAACATTTATTTTTTTAGCTTTTTCGGCTGACACAACATCTTTGTTTGTACGTGGTGCTGAGGATCGAACCCGGGCCGCACGCATGCCAGGCGAGCGCGCCACTGCTCGAGCCACATCCCCAGCCCCTCTTTCTTCTTTTTAAGACAGGGTCTTGCTAAGTTGCTCAGGCTGGTTTTGAACTCCTGGCTCAAGGCATTCCCCAACCACAGTCTTCAGACTAGCTGGGACTTTGGGTCCCCGCCATGCTTGGCTTACCAGCACATTTTTGTTTTAATCAATTACATTTTTAAAAAAGTATTTTTTTAGTGGTAGATGGACACATACCTTTATTTATCTATCTTTACGTGGTGCTGAGGATCCAACTCAGAGCCTCACACTTGCTAGGCGGGCCTCTGCCCCTGAGCCCAGCCCCGCCCCTTCCTGGCACCCTTGAAAGCAGCCCCCACCCACGTGTGTTGTGGCTCAGGAATACTGTCTCTTGCTACTCAGTTTGTATTTTTTCATGCTGCTGAACTTCCCAGTTCTTCTTCTGTGGTTTCCAGCTTGTGTCACATGTACAAGACATTTCCAGCTCTAATGTAACACAGGAGGACTGTATTTTATCCTGGTAATTTTATGACATTGATTTGTTTGAATAGACTTTGCTTCCATTGGTCATTCTAACAGTTCATAGCAAAATCCCACAGAAGGGACCGCGCTCCCCCACACACCTGCCTTCCCAGCTGGCTGCACGGCTGCAGCCCCTACATCAACAGCACGCTCCAGGGTGGCGTGCTGGCGGCAGTGAGTGTGCCTGCACTGTCTGTCACACCAGGTCACTTCAAGTCCATGGTTTACAGCAGGTGTTGCCGTGATGTGCACTCCACAGTGTGACACCTGTACACTGACCTGCGTCTCACGCCGCAGTCTCTCTGCCCTTCCATCCCTGTGCTCCAGCCCCCCTTCCTGCTGCAGGCCACCCCGTCATCTTACTGCCTTCTCCAGAAAGCCTTAGAGTTGGGACTTTTTTGGGGGTGGTGGTGCAGGGGATTGAACCCAGGGCCTCAAAGAGTCATTTGAGATTGGCTTATTTTACTTAGTAATATACATTTAAGGTTCTCACGTGTCTTCTCATAGCTTGATAGCTCACATTTTATTTATGCACTCACCTACAGAGGGGCTTCTTGTTGCTTCCAAGTTTTGATGATTATGACTAAAGCTGCTATAGACATCTGTGTGCAGATTTTTGTGTGGACGATAAGATTTCAACTCTTGGGTGAATACTGAGGAGCATGATGGTTGGATCACATAGTGAGAGTGTATTTAGTTGTGTAAGAAACTGCTGACCCATCTTCCCCAGCAGCTGGCCGCTCCCAGCACCAGTGACTGCGAGTTCCTTTGCTGCACATCTCGGCCAGTACTTGGTGGTGTCCGTGTGTTGGATTTGGGCCTTTCTGATAGGTCACAAAAAATTTGAATTTACAAATAAGCATAATTTGCAGTTTTATTTATTTTTAAGTCTGTTCCTTGAAAAGTGACCTGAGATTTTTCTGAAGAATTCTCAAAATTGACATACTTGACCTGTATAACCAAGTATGCTATTATTGACATTTAAATGTTTCTTAAGTAGCTGAAAATGATGTAAGTTCCAGCATTAATAAATATTGAACTTTTGACGTAAAATGTCACTTTTCAATGTTTCCAGAGGAATGTGAACACATGGAGGCCCACTGAAGACACACCTGGCAGCTCCTCTCCGGCCTCGGAGTTGCACTTTCTTTCCACTTCTCCCAACGAGTTTTGTCCTTTGCTGAAATCCTTTTTTATAGCTCCCTTCAATAAAAATGTTTAAAGGCATTGAAAATTTAAAAATTCCACTTGGGAGGCTGAGGAAGGAGGATCACAAGTTCAAGACAATCCTAAGCAAGATTAAAATAAAGAAAAGGACTGGGGATGTAGCTCAGTGGTAGAGGGCTTGCCTAGCCTGTGTGGGGCCCTGGGTTTGATCCCCAGACTGCACAAAAAGAAAAAAAAAGGAATTTTAAAAATTAAAACTTCCTAAGACTATAGGCTCTTTTTAAATTTCTCTCTGTATATGTACACACACACACACACACACTTTTTGTTTGTTTGTTTGTTTGGTACAGGGGTTTGACCTCGGGGGTCACATTCCCAGCCCTACTTTGCGTTTTGTCTCACTGAGTTGCTTAGCACCTTGCTTTTGCAGATGCTGTCTTTGAACTCACTGTCTTCTCGCCTAAGCCTCCTGAGCTGCTGGGACTACAGATGTGAGCCATCATGCCTGGCCTAAAATGATATTTTTGAAAGTTTTTTTTAAAGTCAGGGTCTCACGTAGTTGCTGAGCCTGGCATTGAACTGTGGCCCTCCTGCTTCAGCCCACGAGTCACTGGGATTATAGGTGTGGACAGTATGCCTGGCCTATAAGTCTAAAGGCTGCAAAAATCTGAATACTTTTCTTCTTCCACTGATATATTATTAAAGTTACTATTGGCACACAATTGACCCAAACATCATACATATATCACCAACTCTGATAGAATTAAGTTAACAAACCAGGTGCTGTATTGTCCTTAAGAAAAGGGGGACTGAAAAATACCATGTCCCTGAAATCCCTCTTTTTTTTCCCCCAAAACTTAGCCAAGTTAAGGGAACAATGACAGTGAGTCTGGACCTGAATGTGTGGACACCTTACCTGGGAGCACACCGGCACTCCCGTGTGGTCTGTGGAAAGTTGCCCTCCATAAACGCCAGGACAGCTGCCCCCGGAGGTGGTCACGTGAGCTAACTGAGCGGTGGGTGCTGAGGGTGTCACTGCGTCTGCAGCCTAAGCTAGGAAACCCCTTTCTCTGTGGGGACGGATCAGAGCTGAGGCAACAGTGGAAAGGACACATGCCACTTGCCTAGCTGGCCGCCTCTGGACTAAATGCCTGAGGAGAGGAGGTGCTGCTTGGCGAAGACAGTGAGGGACGAGGTGCCATCTGTTCTGCCTGGGGCATCGGGCCTTCCTGGGAGCACTTCTTAATAGAGCCTTACCCTTGTGCATTGTCTCTGGGTATCCCCCTGCCTTGGCACAACCGGGGAGTGGGCACAATGGTACAGAGGCCCTGCTGTAGGGCCAGCTCCTCAGGAGGCCGAGGCAGGAGTTCAAGACTGGCCTAGGTGACTTATCAAGATGAATAATAGTCAAATTAATAGGTAAGAACTTAAGATTGACGCATTCATTTTATACATTATGAACTTTATTGAACACGTCATATTGTTACTATTTTACAGTGCTGGGAATTGAACCCAAGTCCTTACATGTGTTAGGGAAGTGCTCTACAAACTGAGCTGTGCCCTCAACCCTTGAATGATTTTTTTTTTTTAGGTGTAGATGGACACAACACAATGCCTTTATTTTTATGTGGTGCTGAGGATTGAACCCAGGTCCTGCCTGTGCTAGGCGAGTGCTCTACCGCTGAGCCACAATCCCAGCCTCTGAATGAATTATTATATGTAATAAATACACCCATTTTATGTGTGCAATTTGATAAATACATAGATCTGTGTAACCAGCATGATAATCAAGGTAGAGACATTCCCATCACCCAAAAAAAGTCCTTTATCTTTTCCTAGTCAACTTCAAACTGGGCCCAGCATGGCACTTGATCTTCCTGTCACCATGGATGAGAGTTGTTCTTTCTAGTGGGTCATATGGATGGTCATGACCTCTTCTATGTCAGATTCCTTTTACTAGCACATTATGAAATTCAGCACATGACAACACATCAGTAAATCAGGGATCTGTTCCTTTCTTGCTATATAGTTCTGGGGTTTTGTTTGTTTGTTTCTTATTTATTTTTTAGTTGTAGACAGATACCATACCTTTATTTTATTTGTTTATTTTTATGTGTTGCCAGGGATCAAGCCCAGTGCCTCACTCATGATAGGCAAGTGCTCTACCACTGAGCCACAAACCTGGACCCTATCTGTTTGTCTTTTCCTGAGGCTGCCTCAAACCTGTGCTCCTCCTGCCTCAACCTCCTGAGGAGCTGGGATTATAGGGGTGCACCACCACACCTGACTGTAGTTCCTCTGTTGATGGATATTTTTTTCCCTCTTTGTGGTAATTATGAATTAATCTGCTGTGAACACTTATGGATGTATGTTTTTGTCTTTTGGTGGTACCTAAGAGGGGATTTGCTGGGTTAAGTGGTAAATATGTGTCTGAGGTGGAAATTGCCAAACCTTATGCCAAAGTATTTGAACTATTTGACATTGTTGGGCAATGTTTGAAAGCTCCAGTTCCTTCATCTCCTCATTAAGGATTGGCATGGGCAGCCTTTTCAATTTTAGTAATCAAATAAATGTGTAGGGCTTTCTAGTCATGGTCTTCATATTGCTAATAAGAAAATTATTCTGATACTTCTCTTTGTTGGCACTGGGAATTGAACCCAAGGGTACTTTACCATTGTACTGTATCCCTAGTCCTTTATTGTTGGTTGTTTGTTTTTTAGATGTTGTTGGACCTTTATTTATTTTTATGTGGTGCTGAGAATCAAACCCAGTGCCTCACTGGCAAGCGCTAGGCAAGCGCTCTGGCACTGAGCCACAACCCCAACTTTCCCTAGTCCTTTTTATTGTTTATTTTGAGACAAGGTCTCTAAGTTACTGAGGCTAGCCTTGAACTTGTGATCCTCCCGCCTGGATCCTCCTGAGTTGTTGGGATTACAGGCATGCCCTGCACCTGACTTAGTCTGATACTTCCTAAAGCAGCTAGAAAGACTTTATTTAGGACTCTAGCAACAGGTGCTGAGACTTTGGCACAAGGGGAGAGGGATCAGGTTCAATTCCACACACAGCAAAGACAGCTGGGGACTTGTAGCCACAGCAGGATGAGGGACTTTGTGGGTGGAAAGTCACTCAAAGAAGACATCAAGGGGTGGGGGATTCTTGCTGAACCGATGCAGAAGGATTGCCACTTAAGGCAGGCCAGGGTGATTGAATACCAAGGGCAGGGATCCTCACCAGGTTGATTGAGCAGAACTCTTGCTAAAACTGGGCAATATCAAGCCTTCAAGGATAGAAGCCACAGTCAAGGTCTCATTGAGAAGTGGAGCTTGGTAGTCCTACTCAAGGACAGATTCTTTCATCAAGCATTTCCTTTGCCGCAGTCTGGCTGGGCAAAATAACCGGGAGGTGACAAGCAACTTGAAGGTTGAAGTGGGAACTGCTTTATTGTGGAGCAGCAGAGGTATATATATCTAACTGATTACACACAGCTTGACTCAATTAGCATCATCCAGATACAGTAGTCAGCCAATAAGGAGTCCCCACCATCTTAATGGCTTGGTGGTGTTGTCTCACAAACCACACCTCCTGGCAAACTGCCAGGCGCCATCTTGACTTGATTTGCGGTCCCCAACATCTCCCCCCTTTTGTTTTATTAAACAACAAGTTTGTGGCTTAGGGACCGAGCCTGTTTTAGGTTGTCCAATACTACATATGGCCCTTACTGTCATTGGATGGTCTGACCTCAAATCGTCAGCCTCCTGGCTTAGGTTGGAACCATTGTAATTGGATCTTACCTGTCTTTGACTACCAGCCCAACATATTTAGCCATACTTGTGGATAACGACCATAGTGGTTTTTACACAAACACCATAAACAACCTACCACAAACAGAAGGAGGAGGATACAAAATGCCACAATTCCAAGCCAATGATGACTCCAAGAGAGAAACTCCTGGAAAAACTGTACCACCAATGACACCATCAGCAAAGATACCCTGGTACTATTACAATTATCAATAGATTAGTTCATAATGCATATAAGTGATACATAGTCCAGGTAAGTTCTGTAAGCAGCTTAAAGCAGAGGAATCCATTAATATGTCTATTCCTCTAGAAGTATTGATGCAGCAGTTTGTACAGTTTGTTGTGATAGCTATCGCAGAAGCTGCAGCAGCAGAAACAGCAACAGCTATGATGATGGTAGCTGTAATTCCTTCTTCCTGTAACTTGCATGTGGGTTTGAAGGTATTCCCACAAGTAAGCCTCAAGGTTTTTTACATTTGAAATAGGCCTTAATGGTGCTCATTATTCATTAGCCTCCAGGTGTGGGAGAACCATTGTCGCAGATGTAAGGATAGCCAAACTGGAGTTCTGGATATCAGGTGTTATGGATATGAGCCAAATCATCTTCTTTTTGGTCTGTAGAAATCGCTTTAATTAGTCTCTCTGGAATCCAAATCGGCTGCTGTTCTCCCTGTGGAAACACACAAACAGACCCCCGACTCCAGACAATCACTGGGTCAAGACCTTTAATGATAATAACTGTAAGCTGATGCAGCTGTGGTGACAGCTGTAAAATACTAAAGCATCTGAAGGTAAATGCTATCACCATAATTGAAAACTGGAGTTCTGGATGTCCCATGGCAGCACCTGCAGCAAATAGGGAAAAACTGGCGACTCATTAGTTATTGGCATTGGAAATGGCCAAACTTCAGGGGCACTGGGCACGCACGTCCTCCACCGCCGGCTGAAGTGTCCTGCTCCCTGGGAAGCCCCATGGTGGGGAAGGGCTGGCAGCCGCCGCCACCGGCGGCAGCTAGAAAGTCCCTGCTGCACAGCGACTGGCCGCACCGTGCCGCTTCACACATCCTCTGGTGACGAAAAGAGATTAGTAGCAGCCTTTTGTTGTAACTCCTTCCCTGATAGTCCTTCCTCCTCTGAACTTTCTTCCTCTTTCTGACTAGAGTTCCTGGGCTTTTATCAACATATGCCCTAACTGTTCTTGGTTTCATTGGGGTGCCTCCTTCCTTCAGCAATTTACTTAACACTCCTTCGGTTTGATTTTTACTAACTTCTGATCCGTAACAAAAACAATACAACACACTAAGACAAAACGAAAGAAAAACACACTGTGTCAATCTTCTCCATTTTCTTGAAATGGCCATTCGTTCTCTCGCCCTATTTCTTCCTCAGGGGCGAGCAGTTTTCCTCCTGTCCTATCTATTTCTAGGGACGAGCAGCTTTCCTTGTCACTTACCCCCGAGTGTCCCAGGTTCCCCATACAGGCCACCATTTTCCGCAGTCCGGCTGGGCAAAATAACTGGGAGGTGACAAGCAACTTGAAGGTTGAAGCGGGAACTGCTTTATTATGGAACAACAGCGGTGTGTATATACCTAACTGATTACACACAGTTTGACTCAATTAGCATCATCCAGATACAGCAGTCAGCCAATAAGGAATCCCCACCATCTTAATGGCTTGGTGGTGTTGCCTCACAAACCACTCCTCCTGGCAAACTGCCAGGCGCCATCTTGACTTGATTTGCAGTCCCCAATATTCCTTGAAGATTAGCAACTTAAGTTTCTGTTTTGGGGGGCTGCTGGGGTCAAATCTGTGTCCTTGTGCTGGCTAGGCAAGTGTTCTACCACTAAGTGATGCCCCCTGAGGCCCCAATAATTTTTTTTTCTTTGCAGAACTGGGGATTGAACCCATACTTGTGGGTTCCCAGCCCTTTTATATTTTGAGACAGGGTCTCATTAAATTGCTAAGGCTGGCCTTGAACCTGAGCCACACAGACCCTGGTGGCCTGTGTGGCTCAGGGTCTGGCCTGGGGCTGCCCCAGAAGTGTCCTTGCCACAGCTTCAATTACAGGCAGGCTTCACCATGCTGAACCCCAATAATGTGTTTTTCAGTGTGGGGGGGGACTGAACCCACAGGTGTCTAATCACTGAGCCACATCCCCTAGTCCCCTTTTATATTTTATTTAGAGACAGGGTCTCATGAAGTTGCTTAGAAGCTAAGTTGCTGAGGCTGGCTTTGAACTTGCGATCCTCCTGCATCAGCCTCCTGAGCCACCAGGCCCAATAAACCATAGGGATGTGGGGATGTGGTATGCATGTGCAAAGTACTTATTCAGATACTTTGCCTATTTCTTTGTTTTTCTTTGCCTATTTTTTTAACCTGGCCAGCATGTTGTTGGCCTCCTACTGATGCGTTGTGAACGTCTTTCACATTATTCCTTCTATTGTGAATCTCTCACTTGGTCTGTGGCTGGCCTTCTTATTTCCTTCATGGCATTTTTCAGTTTCACTTACCTATTGCTGCATAACCAGTGACTGGGCCTTAGGGTAGACTCTGGGAGACACTGGTGGCCTGTGTGGCTCAGGGTCTGGCCTGGGGCTGCCCTAGAGGTGTCCTTGCTACAGCTGTGAGCATCTCAAGGTACAGCTAGAGAATCTGTATTCAGGTCACTGTGAGCTTGGCTGGCCTCGGTATTTGCGACTGGAGGCCTCACCTGTCACCTGCTCTGTGCTCCGGGCCCTGGTCTACCTGTGGATCTGTTCTCAAGCCTCTTATTCACTGCCTCAGTCAGACCTGTGTGTGCTCATCTCGGTGGTGGCCCAGGGCGCACATGGCTCTGGGGTGCTCTCCCTCACTCTCCAGGCTCTGTCTCCTCAACCCGGACCCACGGTGTGTGTGAGTGACCTCTCCATGTACTGTGGACAGATGGACTCCTGGCAGAAGCCTGAGTGTCTGCAGAGCTCACCTTGCCTGTTTTACCTGTGTCAGGGACAGGTCCCAAGCTGCCTGCTGCTCAGTGTTTGAAAACACTCCATTTCCTCACCCGGTTCACAGTGAGGCGGAGCTTGGGTGCTGCTATTCTCCCTATATTTGCTTTTTACTTTTCAAAGTTACACACTTATATAATTTTAAGATGGATATACAGATAATGCATGAGGCTTGGCTATGAATTTACTGTGTGGGTGAAATAAGTCATGACCCGAGCCTGCTTCCCTGGGCTACTCCACAGCCTTTTACCATCTCCTCTCCATTGGTTCGATGCCATTCCAGTGAGTTTCTATGGCTGCTGGTCCCTGTTCAGAGATGAAGCTCTGGAACAGTGTGGAGGGCAGACAGGGGACTGTCACTGTACAGAGGTGTGCCCAGGAGTTGACCCCAAGGACCTAGTGATCCCTCTGTTTGGAAAGTCAGAGAAGGCTTTGCAGACAAGGAAGGACTAAGATTTGAGAGCCGGGGGAAATATGCCAGATGGGCGTGTACAGGAAGAGAAGGACATTACGGGTCAGAGCTCCATGGGGTAGGAGGGCGACCCCTAGAAAATGGAGCTGAAGTGAGGCTGGGCTTCTAGGCAAGGGAGAAATTTTTCTTTTTGTACTGGGGATTGAACCCAGGGTCACTTTACCACTGAGCTACATCTTTAGTTCTTTTAAATTTTTTAAAATTTTATTTTAAGATAGGATTGCCCAGGATGGCCTCTACTTGTGATCCTCCTGCCTCGACCTCACCTGCTGGGGACCAATTATTCTAAAACAACTTTACTGAGATATAAGTGGCATGACACACAATTCACTCACTGGAAGATCACAACTCTGCAGGGTATGTGGTGGCACACACCTGTAATACTTAGTTACAGGAGGAGCCTGAGGTAGGAGGATTACAAGTTGGAGGCCAGCCAGCAAGAACCTGTGTCAAAAAATCAAAGCAACTGGGAATGTAGCTCTGTGGTAGAGAGTTTGCCTAGCAAGTGTGAGGCCCGTTTCAATCTGCAGCACATGCATGCACACACACGCACACACAACCACATCAGAAAACCCACAATTCATTGACTTCTTACATGTTTAGAGTCCATGTGGCCATAGGGAAACCCAGACCCTTATAAGGTCCTACTGCAAGTGGCCTTTCTGAAGCTCCCTGAACTGGCTTTTAGTGTGGGTGGGTATGTAAAGTATAGTTAAGAGAAGTTGAAGCATGGTTAGATCCAGTTAGTTACTCCTTGAGTTGAACAGAGCTATATACAGCAGGTTTCCTGTGGCCACAACTCCTATAACCTGTCCTTCCATCCCCATACTGAGGATTAAACCCAGGGGCGCCTAACCACTGAGCTACATCTCCAGTCCTTTTTTAAAATTTTGAGATAGAGTCTCACTGAGTTGCTTAGGCTTCTGAGGGGCTGAGATTATGGTTGTGTGCCACTGTGCCTGGCCTTTTTTTTTTTTTTTAATTTTTTAGAGTGGAAAGTAAAAGCTTTATTAAAGGACAGCAGAAAAGACTTCTCCCTGGAAGAAGAAGGGGACCCAAGAGGTGGAATCCATGGAAGGGGGAGGTCTTCCCTTTTTTATAGCTAAGGTCTACTTTCAGATTTCGATTTCCTGTAGCATGCATTTCTGTCCTTTGTTCTGTTATCTTGAAGTGATGGAATGTAGGTGGGAAGGCCCAAAGGGTGGGGGACAGGTGGGAGTAATCTGGAATAATCTCGGCAGGAAGGGCTTTTGGATTAGCATCTCCTTGTTTGCTGGGAGTTGCTTCATTAACATTTCCTTGGGATGGGCTCTGGGCCTTGGGGACTTTTTCAATTCCCCTTTTCCTGGACTCCATTCTCAATATGGCCTTCATTCTTGATTTTACTCGATATTAGAACTGATTTACCTAACTAACACTAACTACCTATCTGTAAATCTGGCTTCATTCTCCCCTCTAATTTTGGGAACTCCTTACTGCTGTAAGGAAAGGGGCGATGACCATTCTGGCTTCTTCGAGCTGAAAGGGGGCAGTGTTGAGCAAGCAGTTTTGGAGTCCCCCTTTTAAAAAATCAGGTCTATTGTGTGGTCCATGATAGAAGTCCGATTGAGAAGTAACAGGCTGGAGGGCCATTTGAGTGATGGGTGGTTCATCTAAGATCAAATACCAGCACTTCAGTCTGTTTTCTCTCTGTGCTCTTTCTCCTTCTTTTCCTCTTGATCTCTCAGTGTAGATCTCAGTGGGGAACCTCCAATCTGTTACTGCTGTTTACTGGTGACGAGTCCTTGCTTCCCCAATGCTGAAGTATAATGAAAAACCAGCCTCTACTTCAGAGCAAAGCCTGTCCAAGGAAGGGGCCGTGACCCTTGTACTTGGAAAGACCCACAGAGCAGTCCTAGGCAAATACCCACCCTGCTGAGTTTTTTGTCTACAAATAACAGGAGAGATCTGCTGTGCCAGGTGTCCCTGACTCAAGTCAGGCTAGGTGAGGACCCATAGCAACCCCCTAGCAACCACCAATCAACATGAGACAGGATGCCAGATGACCCCCCAGTAGTTTATGGTGGTTGATAATATATTGGGAAAACATGTAGTTCAGCACGTACTCCCCCGTGGCTTAAACCAATCAGTTCAAACGAATCCCCCTCTTGTACTAATCAATCACCCCTACCCAACTTGTTCCCAACAGTGAATGTGCTAATCATGTTTTAGAGTTGTTTTGTGATTTTCCCCCGGTGCGTGATGATATGCTAAGAGATGCTATGATGTATGTGAAGTCCCTGCCTTCCCCAAAGAGTGTATAAAACTGCTGCAAACCCTGGGCTCAGGACCCCTCAGCATCACCAGTTGCTGTGTGCACGTGGAGGACTAAGCTAGCTCACAATAAACACCTCTTTGCTGCTTACATGGATCTTGGTTTCTGGTGGTTTTTTGGTGGTCCCAAATTTGAGCATAACATAAACACCAGAGAAGCACACCAAAGCAAGTTTACAGTGGAAAGTAAAAGCTTTATTAAAGGACAGCAGAAAAGACTTCTCCCTGGAGGAAGAAGGGACCCAAGAGGTGGAATCCCCCTTTTTATTTTTTGAGAGGGGGGTCTTGTTAAGTTGCCCAGGCTGGCCTTGAGCTTGTTATCCTTGTACCTCAGCCTCTGGAGATGTTGGTGTACATACAGGTGTGGCCACCACACTGGCTAAACTGTCTTTTTTTTTTTTTTTACAATATCTTTATTTCATTTTTTTGTGGTGCTGAGAATCAAACCCAGTGCCTCATGCATGCTAGGCCAGCGCTCTACCTCTGAGCCACAACCCCAGCCCTGAACTAACCTGTCTTAATAGCACAAAGATTCTAAAAATCACAGAGTGGGGCACTGGTCTGTGCTGAGGCTCCAGAAGCCCCTTTCCTCTGAGACAGACACACGGAGTGTCCCAACACTGGCTGGAGAAGTGCACATCCTGCATTTTCAAAGAGGCTCTTAGTTTGCTTGTTTAAAATAGTGTGATGGCAAAACCAAACCTGGTCATTTAGTGAAATTATAAAAATGTTGTGTAAGAAATCATTGCCTGGGCAAGTTCCCCTCCCCTGGCTCCCGCCGCCTTTCTCCAGGAAGCCCACTGACCTGGGTCCCTACCTTTGGGATTGTAGAAAACTTCCCCTGGGGTCTGACCACTCCCCTGTGAAGTGTAAATGCACCTGTGGGGGCTGGGGCTCAAGGTTAGAGGCTTTGTAAGAGCAGCCAGTCCTTCCCCTTCTTGAACTGCTGTTGTAAACATCCTTCCTGCTAGAAACCCAAGCAGACTAGAAGATGTATGCCACTAGACAGCCTATAAATGTGTGAGAAGCTGTTCACGGGAGCTCAGGATTTGGAGCTTTGTTTTCCTCTGGGCCCGCTGGTGTAAAATACAGTTTGGGGTTCTCCTCTCCCAGTCTGTTTCCTGCAACAGTAGTACTTTAGCAGGAGAGGGAAGGCCTCCCATGTCAAGGCAGAAATGGAAGACAAAGCTGAGATCAGTGGAGGCTTGATTAACAAGGCAACTTGTACGGAACAAATAATTTCAGCTCCCCATGAGGCTCTGGATGAGTGGATGGTGAGAGCCATCAGTCTGCCTGCGTGGGCTGATCTTCCCCGTCTCCGGCCCCAGGAGCAGCTCCCTTCCAAGCCTAACCGGCTTTTAAAAGTACCCCTCTCTGCCATTCCTCTGGTGTTCTCATTCAGTATGTCAGAGTCAAGCCAGGAAATCATGGTGTGTTTTTAGTTGCTTAAACTTTCTCTGAAATTCTCTCTCTCCTTTTTTATTTTAACTTATTTTATTTTTTGGGGGGTAAGGTCTTGCTGTGTTGTCTAGGATGGCCTCCAGCACATGATCCTCCTGCCTCAGCCTCCTGTAGCTGGAATCACAGGTGTGTGCCACTGCATGTGGTTTGGAATTCTCAATTTTTGAAGCAGTTATTAACTTAAGTTGCAAGTACAGTACACATAACTTATTTTTTCTTTCTTTCTTTTGGTCCTGGGAATTGAACTCAGGAGCACTTAGCCACTGAGCTACATCCCCAGCCCTTTTCTTTCTTTCTTTTTTTTTTTGGTACTGGGGAACATTGAGCCGTATCCCCAGCCCTATTTTGAATTTTATTTAGAGACAGGGTCTCACTGAGTTGCTTAATGTCTCTTTTTTGCTTAGACTGACTTTGAAATCTCGATCTTCCTGCCTCAGCCTCCTAAGCCACTGGGATTACAGGTATGCGCCACAATGCCTGGCCCCAGCCTTTTTTTATATTGTATTCAGGGATAGGTTCTCACTGAGTTGCTTAGGACCTCACTAAGTTGCTGAGTCTGGCTTTGAATTTGCCGTCCTCCTGCTTCAGCCTCCTGAGTTGCTGGGATTACAGGCATGTGCCACTGTGCCCTGCAGAAGTAGCTTATTTTCCCAAACCTGGCAAGAATATTCTTCTGCATAGTCTCCATGCAGCCATCAAAACTAGGACATTAGCATTAGTGTGTCACTGCCATGGGATCCTCAGCCCCATTCCATCTCACTGCCTGTTCTAATTGGCATATACTTTAGAGGAGTCGGTGTTGTGCGTCTATTTAATGAGCCAGTGTGGAGCCTTGCAGGACACTGTCCTATCTTTTTTGTCTCACAGAGTCTGGAATGGTTCCTCTGTCCTTCCTGGGATTTTGGGACTTGATACTTTGAAAGGTCCTTGTCAAAGGCCCTGTTTGCCTGCTGGAGCCACACTGTGGTGGCTGGCAGGAGCATCACAGCATGAGGTCACGTCAGGTGGGACACCATTTAGGTCTATTCTGTTAGCATTGCTTTCAGCCTCTTGGGGATCCTCATGACCTGCTTTCCAGAAAGGAGGAAAGAAAGGGCAAGGGTGCTTAAATGACCAAAACCCCTCCACGTTCTCTGGTACTTGACCATTTCAGATAAGCCCTATACTGGTCAGCAGACAGCAGAGATGCGGCCTCAGTCTGACTCTAAAATGCTGCTTCAGGCCTGTTAACAGAAGAGAACATCACTTGAATTATAACATGTTACTGACATACACACCACACATACTTCCAATTAGATCGTTACATATTACTGTATAGGTAACACAAAGCACAACATAATAGAACAAATACATTGACTCGGATTCTTAAATTACCCAAGAGTAAGCCACTGGCGATACAGATGAACCTCTCTCCTCAACTCCTCATTTCTACTCTGCTGTGAATTCGCACAGAACTCTGACGAGGTGACGAAATTCTAGGATTCAGAGGCAATTTTATCCTAATTCAGTGCAAACATGGATGCTTACCTTTTTAGAACAGCTTCTTATGCCATCTGGTGTTCACACATGGAATTGCAGTTCCTCAAATGTAATCTTTGTCAGGATTTTTTTTCAACTTTATTTTGAAATGTAAAATACGATTGTTATTAAGTGGGATATACAATCATAACTTATTTCTACAACCTTTCTGGCTCTACACGCAGCCCACACACATTAGTGAGCATACTTAAGCATTAGCTAGGTCATAACATTAAATCATAACTTTTCTATCTTTTGACAGTTCCCTTGCGAGTAATGTTTTTATCTTTTATCAATTAAAATGTACTGCCGATGTGTGAGAGAAACACACATAACGATTAAACTCACAAGGCAAAAACTTAAAAAAAAAATGGCGAATATGCTTAAGGGGTGTATGTGAATTTCTTTTACAATTCGTGCAGACCTTCTGGTTTAAAAGCACAGTTAAAAAGCTAATTCCAAAAAGGCATCACGAGTCTGCGATCCCGAAGACTGAGGCTGAGGCTGAGGCAGGAGGATGGGAAGGTTGAGGCCAGCCTCAGCAACTTGGTAAGATCCTGTCTCAAAAGGAAAACTAGAAAGGCCTGGGGGTAGTGGCAGAACCCCTGGGTTCAGTCCCCTGGACCATAAACCAAAACGCTGACCCCAAGAGTGGCTCCCGACCAATTTTTAAAAATGGTGGGGGAGAGGGGCTGGGGCTGAGTGGTGGAGCGCTCCCCGAGCACGTGAGGCCCTGGGCTCGACCCTCTGCACCACACAAAATAAATAGACAAAATAAAGGCCCCGTGTCCATCTGCCACTTACAGCATGTTTTTTAAAAATGGGGGGAACAGAGCTGCCCCTGAGAACGAGGAGCACCTAGGTTCGAAGCGCTGGCCCCTGACGGCCGCCCGCCGGCCGCCCGCCGGCCGCGGGCACTCCTTTCCCAGCGGACTAGACGCACAAAGGCAGGCGCCGCCAGAGGGGCCGTGACGCAAGCGGGGAGCTCAATTGCCAGGGCGACGAGCGCCTACCCGCCTCTTTTCGCTCGCGCTGCGCGTCACTTCCGGTTGCCCCCTTCTGATTAGGACCCGGTGGAGGCTGAGTTCCCAGAGGGACCAGAGCGTCGGGGTGGGTGGAGACGGTGCAGGGGCAGGGCCGGCCCAAACGAGGCTTCGGTGCTCTGATAGGAGCTGTGCCGGGGGTGGGGAGGAGGGCGGAGCTTGATTTCCGTCCTCCCGACCAATCGCTTTCAAATGTGCCCCCTAGGCGCCGCGGGAAAGCGGTGCCTCGCGACGGCCCGCCCTAGGGCATGCGCACTGCCGCCGCCGGAGCCCGGGAACCTCCGCTCCGGGATTTGCATGCAGCTGGAGGGCGCCCCGAGGGCGGGTAGGGGCGTGTCTGAAGGCAGGGCGACGAGCGGAGGTGTTGATTGGCCTGCTGGGAGCCCGGCGCCGACCTGGCGGCGCATTCCGGCGGTCAGCTGGCTCGTTCGTTCATTCATGGAAAGCATTGGTTGGTTGTTGGTTGAGCACGCAGTACAAGCTCGTGCTAGGCGCTGGGGATTTGGAGATGAGTGGCAAGCAGTCCCAGTCCTCGAGGAGCCTATGTTCTGGCTGACATTGCGGTTTCCCCTCCTCTCGTGTCCAGTGTGATGTGATTTCTGCAAAAGGAGGGGACCTTCCATGGAAAGACCTGGCTAGCCGCTGAATTACCTATGAGCCCCCTCTTTGGCTTTGCATTCACCTCTGAAAGAATAGTGTAGCTATCTTGCAGAGAGATGGTGAGGTTTCAAATGAGCGTGACACTTAAGTTGGGGTTGAATCAGGGTTTCACTGCAATTATAATTTCAATGGACTGATTTCTTTGTTTTCTCAATTGTTATACGCTCAAGAAGAGGGGGAAAGAGTGTTACTGCCCTTTAAAACAACCTGAATTATAGGGTCAGAATGAGGATTATGTGAGAGATTTATGACTAGCACAGTGCACGTTACCTGCCAGGTAGGAGGTCCCTAAGTGGTTATCTGTCATTCTTGCGTTCTTTTGATGGAGGACATGTGAAGGTTTAATGAAGCGATTGGCATTCAGTGATGCTAAGTAAGTGTGGTTTATTGAAATAATTTCTTCCCTCCTTGGTCTGTGAGCTAGAAAACCCAGGTGAGACGTGGCACTGTTGACAAGCATCCCAGTGCCTGTCTACTCATTAAGAGAGCTCTGCAACATGGGAAAGAGTAAGGGACCATTCAGGGTACTGGGGGATCAAAGCCTGTAGGAATGATGGCACCATCCAAAAAGGAAACAGCCAGAACAATAGCCATTACCTTGGACTGTCCCAGGCAAATAGACACATATGGTCATCTTGTCCCAGAGCTGTGTGTGTAACAGTATTTGTGTCACACTGTCTAAAATTGCTTTCTGTTGTTTTATTTAGTTCTAATAAGTGGTACCCTCATTTAATAGAAGACATTGAAGTTTATAGTTAGGGAGTGCTGGAGGAGGGCCACCAACTTACCCTGTTAACTCAAGACTCTGATAATTATCAACTCCACCAAGCCTAGTTGGGCATAGGTCCTGTTCTTTGAGACCCCAAGATTGGGTGTTTCAGGGAAGCAGATTCTGGCTCTGTTGGAAACTTTAATAGAGCTTGTTATGAACTGAATGTTTGTACACCCCCAGATTCATATGTTGCAATCTGATTCTATGTGTGGTGGTATTAGGAGGAGGCAGTTAGGTGTCAGGGCTTTGCCCTCACCAGTAGGACTTGTGTCCTCAGAAGAGACAAGAGAGCTAGTTGGCTCTCTGTCTGCTGTGAGGATATAAGAAGTCAGCAGGCTGCAACCAGGGGAGGGCTGCATTAGTCTGTTTTCTGCTGCTAATAATACAGTATCAAAGACGGGATAAATGTAGAAGAAAAGAGGCTTATTTTGGCTTATGGATCTGGAGGTGCCTTCTTGTTGGCAGAAATCGAGGTAGCACAGGGCAGAGAGAGAGGGTGCTCTCCCTCTTATAAAGCCACCAGCATGTAATCACAGGAATTCCATAAGGTGACTTTACCTAACTGTAATTACCTCCTAAAAGCCCCATCTCTAAACACCAAGGTCAGATTAGGTTTTCACCCTCTGTTTTCCTCACAGTGGGACTGAATTTCCTCATTTTGAGCCTTAGGAGACACTCAAACCATAGCAAGGGCCCTCCCTGGAAAGCACCCTGCTGGCTTCCTGATTTCAGACTTCTGGCCTCTGGACCATAACCAATCAACACTTGTTTAAGCCACCAATCTATGGTCATTTGTTACAGTGGCCCATGAAAATACATACATGGCATCAAAGCCACTATCTAACCAGGCACAGTGGCTCACGACTCTAATTCCAGTGGCTCAGGAAGCTGAGATAGGAGGTCAAAGCCAGCCTCAGCAATTTATTGAGGCCCTAAGGAACTTAGCAAGACCCTATCTCAAAATAAAAAACATAAAGGGCTGGGGGTGTGATTCAGGGATTAAGCGCCCCTGGGTACAATCCCTGGTACCAAACAAACAAACAAACAAAAAGCCAAAAAGCCTCCTGCCAATCCTCTCTCTCTCTCTCTCTTTTTTTTTGGTACCAGTGATGGAACCCAGGGCACCTAACCGCTGAGCCACATTCCCAGCCCTTTTTATATTTTATTCAGAGACAGAGTCTTACTAATTTGCTTAATGCTTTGCTAAATTGCTGAGGATGGCTTTGAACTTTCAATCCTCCTGCCTCAGCCTCCTGAGCCATTGGAATTATAGGTGTGCACCACCACGCCTGGCCTTTCTTAGGATCTTTGTAGAGGGGATCTAGTATGGGTATGAGGTCGCTCAGATTATTTTAAAGGTTCCCTCCAACTTTGTATGTCTAACCAGGGCAGTCTTTGTGTGCTCTTTGAATCCCAATATCCATTTCTCATTTGCTTGGGAGATGTTAAAGCTGGTATAGAAGTAGAACCAAGTCCCAGAGACAGCCTTGGGCCTGATCCGAACACCCCCACTTGGCAGCTGGACAGCCCCACCCCACTTGGGGCTGTGTAAGCTCTTACACCTGATGAGTATCTGTTTTCTCATTGATAAGGGTTTTGAATGATGGTTCCTTCCTCCCCTGCAGATTGGCTGAGACGGTGAAATAAAGCGGGTATTATAAATAGGGAAATGCTGTACAAACATAAACAATGCTTCAGTTGGCCAGCTTTCCCAGTTGCTTGTCTTATCCATTTATAGAGAATAAGAACTACAGGAAGAGTACAGGTTGTGGAGTCAGACTGCCCAGGATTAGAGTTCCTAAATAGCACCAGCCACTTGTGTGCCCCTAGCCAAGTGGTGTGTCCTTTCTGGACCTCAGCACTCAGAAAAGCTACTTTTTGTGGATCTGTGAAGTCCCTGAGTGAGGCGTGGAGCCTGGTTCCTGGTACACAGCCCTCCGTCACTGGTGGTTCTTAAAGATGTCTCTTTTCTGTGTTCTGTAACATTAACCACATAGACCTTTATCATGCTGAGGCCCTCCCCTGCCCTCTGCCAGCTCTCTGTGTTGTCTAGTGGGCACTCTTCCTCAGTCCTCACCCTCTGTCTCCACCGAAGATGCTTCCTGGCATGCTAGAAATCCCCTCTATCTGTTTTTCTCTGAAGATGTGTTTTGTTTATAAATCATTCCTACTCCTTACAATTCAATAAAAACTCAATTGGTTTTCTACTGGTCCTGGGCAGGGATGAGGGGTAGCATATTATTATTTTATAAAAAATATGAATAATAACATAAGACATAAAACAGTCTTGGCCATACAGGAAAGGGTCAATAAATGCTTGCTAGCTTAAAGCATAAGGGTTGGTTCAGACCATTTTTTCGGTTGCTACTGTGTTTTCTGAGAGAACTAGTCCTGGCTTCCATTACTGTCTTTTTAAAAAAATTTTTTTAATTGGAAAAAAGCATGCATATGGTGGAATATTCACACAGAACATTAAAAATACATAAAGGAGAGCGACTCCCTCTCCCTGTTTTCTGTCTTTCCTGGAGATGTCACCTATTAAGAATTCTGTCTGAGGTTGGGGATGGAGCTCAGAGGGAGAGTGACGCTTGTCTAGCACACAGGAGGCCCCGGGTCTGATCCTTTGCACTGCAAGGGAAAAAAATTCCTTCTGTGCTGTGCATAGTCTAAGCTATGTGTGTGAATCCTCTTTCCTTTGTCTTAAACCCAGAGCAATTTACACCTTTGGGTGGCTTCTGTTGCTATTTGGCAAGCTAGGTGCTATGGCCCTGGAGTTGACACAGGTCCTCTGCACCCTTCATGGAATTTGATTGCTGGGGTCCTCCAAGTGGGGGATGAGCAGGCTTCAGGCTCAGGTTCTGACCTCTGACTGGCATTAGCAGTTGGGCCCTACCACCCTGCAGATTAAACATGCCTGAGAGAGAGTCTCACGCCCTTAGTCTCTCTATCTGCAAAAGGAGAGAAGGATAGTGGTGCACTGAGCGCCCCTGAGTGCTATAAAGCATATAAGGTTGGGGCTTTCTGGGAATCTGAGGCAGCATGAAGATCCCCCTTCAATCCCTGATTCTTGTAATTATGCCAAAAAAATTTTCAAGACATGTTGCTAAGAGTAGCAGGCATGAGTTTATTAGAAAGGATAGGAAAGGGGAAAGGAAGACACTCTCAAGGGAGAGAGTGGGTCCTCTCAAGAGAGGGGACAGCCCACCTGTCTTACTCTCCAGTTTTATTGGGTGGGGGGAGTGTCCCAGAGTGTCTTTAGAGTTCTGCCCAGGTCCACCTCTTGACTTTTGAGTGACAGCAGGATGACATCAGATTTTCAAGTCCCCACTACCATGGCAACTCTAGGTCACTTTGGCCCAGGCTGACCAGTTCTAATTGGACCTTGTTCTTAATGGTTTCATTATTAGGGGGGTGATCGTCATCTCCCTGAGTTCTGGAATCTGGTCTGTGTAAGGGTCACAGTGTGTCTCCCCATTCCCTCCCCGCCTCAGGGTAGCAAGTGCTCTTATCTGCATTTCCCGGGCCTGGGCCTGCATTTCTCCTGCAGATAACAGATTGTTTGCGGAGGAATGTAACATATCTTGGGGACTTAAGACATGCAGGGCTGCAGGCAAATTGCTTTTTAAAAGTGAAAACATGTGGGGGTCAGCACAGTGGGCCCAGTTTTAGAATGATTCCCTTGGCCTCATGTTTCCACCTATCACATCTCTTTGTCCCCTATCACTAGGGTTTTTTCATTTTGGGGCAGTACTGGGGATTGAACTCAGGGGCACTCGGCCGCTGACCCCCATCCCCAGCCCTATTTCGTATTTTATTTAGAGAGGGTCTCACTGAGTTGCTTAGCACCTCCATTTGCTGAGGCTGGCTTAGAACTCACAATCCTCCAGCTTCAGCCTCAGGCCAGCTCACTAGGGGTTTTGCAGGGGCCTCTACTACTATTCCTGAGGGATTAGTGAGTGGCTGGGAGACAGGGTGACAGGGCAGGTCCTTCCCTGAGGGTGCCCGGCCCTAGGAGCAAAAACTCTGCTCTTCATTTCTGCTTCTCTCCCTCCAGTCTTCCTTTCTTCTTCCAGGTCCCTCCCTCCTCCCAGCTCCTCCAGGTCTCTCCCTCCCTCCACCTCTTCCCACCCCACCCTAACCCTCCACCTCCTCCCTCTCCTTCCCTCCCTCTCTCCCGCTCCTCCCGGTCCAGCTCCTCCCACCGCACGCGCTTCCCCGCGTCGGTTTGAAAACCCG